>NC_091756.1:2022913-2322913 GCF_043380555.1 Nothobranchius furzeri
AAAAAACAAAAATAAGACTTCTTGACATACATTACAGTCAAGAGTCAAGAAGGCAATTCATGTGCCGTTTGTCCCCAAAATCAAACCCCTAATTACTCATGTTCCAGCCTATTTAGGACCATTTTTTAGCCATTACACCCACATCTAAGTGGATATTTGGGATCACAACTTAAAATGCCAGATTACCTGTTGCACAGTGACAATGTGTGGAACTGTAGCTGTAATATAATCTGCTTTCATAAGAACAGACACTGCAACTAGCATGTAAAAATAAACAAAACATTACATCCATACGGCAGGGCCCCACAAAGATACAATCTTGAGATCTGTGTGTGTGTGTGTATGTGTGTGAGAGACTGAGTTCATGGATATCAAGAAGAGATCCACTCGCATTTGCACAAGTGACAGTCTAAGATCTAACTCACCATTACCTGTGGGCCAACGTCCTGACTGCTAGGAGACGAGTCTTGGAACGACTGAGCTTTTTCAGAAACTCGAGTCTTCGAGTCCTTCACCTGAAAATAAAAAACAAAAATAAGACTTCTTGACATACATTACAGTCAAGAGTCAAGAAGGCAATTCATGATATTTGGGATCACAACTTAAAATGCCAGATTACCTGTTGCACAGTGACAATGTGTGGAACTGTAGCTGTAATATAATGTGCTTTCATAACAGACACTGCAACTAGCATGTAAAAATAAACAAAATATTACATCCATACAACAGTGCCTGGGAAGTTTATAGTTGTTAGTGAATTTTTTCCATAATTCACTTTTACCTGTCTGCTGATTCTGGGTCTGACACAATCCTCAGTTGAGGAATCACGGGAAAGCACAGCTTTTTCAGCTTCGGTAACTGGAGGCTGAGAGCCATGTAAGAAAAAGGAAAATCATTAAGTTTTTTTTAACCACTTTAAGTACACCTGTATTCTTTATCTAATAAACGTACCTTTTCACGCCATGGCCATTTAGAATTACCATAATTGTAATCAATTTCAGTGCCTTTCTCTATTTTTCTGATGGCAAACAGGCACAGATGGGGCTGACCATTTACTGTAATTTTTTTCATGGTGCAGTTTGGTGATCTGTGGTTGTCATTAACTAATCTTCCAAGAGATCCATCTTCTTTTGACGCATCAACACTAGCAAGAAAAAAGTGTTAAAAAAATTAATAAAATGTAAATTTCTGAGGTCATAGAAAAGTTTTTTTTTTTTAAACAGAAAATTGTGTGTTGATTTTCAGTTAATCAGGTCAGGGTCTCCCCCAGCGCTTTAGAAGCCTGGCGGGCCACCAGGCTTTGCTTGGCCACCTGCCAGGCTAAGTGTCTTGCCCCGCCCCCCTCCCCGACCCTACAGTGTCTCCAGACACGAACGGAGCAAAGAAACTAGAGCCCTCCATCAGCTGATACTTGTGAGAAACAGCAGCGGAACGTGTGCAAACCCCCCACCCCCGCTCTCTCATGGAGGAGCGCTGCGGGACTGTGGTGGCCAATCCATGTGTGAAAATTATGTCTCAACAAAATATTAGTGCGTGTGTGACTTTTTTTTGGTGGTGATGTTTTTTTGGCTAGGCGTTATAAGAATCCTGTCTAAAATAAATTTGAAGATACTCACCACCAGTGATGATTCTGCCATTCAAACTCAAATAGAAAAGTACTCTCTATTTCAGAGTACTTTTTGGACATGCATTCATCAAACGAGAGAAGTTCACCTCTGTATTCAAGGACAAAAGCACCTTGTTCAATGTCCTCCATAGCAAATACACCTCTTCCTGAAAAGGGTGTTTTAAATAAACACACTGGTTAGAAGAGAACGTTTTTTACTTTAAATATATTTTTAACAGAATAAATGTTTAAGTCTTGCTTAGATGCAAAGAACAAAGCAACATTATGAATGTGTGGCCTAAATAATTATTTCTTGTATGTACACTGCTCACAAAAATTAAAGGAACACTTTAAAGAAACACATTAAATACATCAGATCTCAATATGAAGTTGGATATCTATACAAAAAATGACAGGGCAATGTCTTAGGAACAAAAGGATGCCAAGTCTTAATGGAAATAAAAGTTATCAGCCTACAGAGGGCTCAACTGTGTAGACACCCTAAAATCTGAGTGAAATGAAGATGTGGCAGGCTAGTCCATTATTTCAAAAACTTAATTTCTCCAACTCAAATTGCTTTTCAGTATCTTGTGTGGTCCCCACGAGCTTGTAAGCATGCTTGACAACATCGGGGCATGCTCCTAATGAGACAACGGATGCTGTCTTTAGGTATTTCCTCCAAGATCTGTGTGAGGGCATCCCTGAGCTCTTGTACAGTCTGAGGAGCAACCTGGCGCCGCCTAATGGATCGAAACATAATATCCCACAGATGTTCTATTGGGTTTAAGTCAGGGGATCGTGAAGGCCATTCAATTGTTTCAATTCTTTCATCCTGCAGGTACTGCCTGCATACTCTTGCCACATGAGGCCGGGCATTGTAGTGCATTAGGAGAAAACCAGGACCTACTGCATCAGCCTAAGGCAGTGGTCCGCAAATGGCGGCCCGCGGGCCACGTCCGGCCCGCGAGCCCTCTCTTTGTGGCCCCCAAACCCTGCGCGCACCCTCCACCCCCGACCGGGAGATGTAGGATAGATAGAGCTGAGGAAAATAATCAATGCATGAGATGCGGGCATAAACAATTCTGCATCATAGAAGAGTACCATAATCAATTATAGTGGAATGTAGTTTTGTTATTATAACGGCGGCACCAGCGCAGCATCGAGATCATCGACATATATACTGGACAATTCATTTCCATAGGCTCCAATAACACATTTTTGAGGGGAAATGGGAGGTGGCCACCACCGCCATTTTGACAGTGTCACAGGTTCCATCAAGCCCAGACAATTCCACAAAAGGGAAGAGAGGTGGAGCTGAGGGTGGGGCTGTAAGGTTGGGATCAACTGACGACACCCGGTCGAACTAGCTACAAGCTAACCTGAAACTAATCCAAAGCTAAAGGGGAGGTGGGAGCAGCCAGACCGAGTGTTGTGATGTCGGAAGGTCCAGTCTTGGGGAGGGAGCGGGGTCAGAGCAGCGTAATCATCTGTCTCTTTTATTTAGGGACACGGAGAAGTTAAAAGGAGAGAGAAATAGAAGATAGAAGTTCTTGTTCCACTTTATTCCTTTGTTTCATGATGATAAACTGATGTTAAATTCAGCTAAAGAGAAGCTGGGAGGAAGCTTTGGTTCATTTTAAGTTACAGGAGATCTTGTCTCCTATCTGCTCCTCCAGAGACAGCATGGACATGAGAGTTACATGGTGAGGGTCCCACAGGACAGGTCAGTGCAGTCACACAGCCCGAGCTGGAGGGGGACAGGCGCTGTTCTTTATATTGCAAGCTTGTGTGTTATGTGTATTACAGCCAGCGATCCAAACAGCAGCAGCAACCTTTAATTCTTGTGAGCAGTGTAAATTTACAAAACCAAATAAATCCAACTTGTAATAAACATAACAAAAATGAGTTATGTCTTACCTTTGTAATCATCTATATATCTTTCCTTTAATCCTTGCTTGTCCTTTGAAGATTGAATGTAACATTTGGCTTCATCGATAGGTTTTATTCTTGCTTTCCTTTTGAACATTTTGCCTCTGAAAGCAAATTATAAAACAAGAAATTAGTGAGCATTCTTTGATAATTAAATGGAAGTAAATGGGTCTGACTTAGGCACCCTATGAGATTAACAGCATCACCTAATTTCAAATTAATTTTTCTGACAGCAGACCTCCAGGCCAAGTCTTTGGTATTTCTGGTCTAAGTAGTAGTATTTCAACTTCAATGGTTTTAATTTGGTCCAGATGCTAAAATACTAAAGCCCTTATTTAACTTTACATACATCTAATACATAGTTTTAATAAAACACAAATTTTGTTAGGTTTTCAAACTTCCCAAACTCACAACAAGAAGTTTGGAGGAGCAGGTGTGATGCCACTTCATGTTACAACCGAAATAAAGACATTTAAATTATTAACCTAGCTTCATCAACAGCTAGCTAAAGGTTTAACCTCCCATAAATGCGCTGTTTGTATGCACCTGCTTCAAAAATTAACAGGATGGTTTGAAACCGCAAGAGTGAAGTTACAAAGTAGCTACTAGCTAGCGCTAAGCTAGCTGCCTGTTAGCTACTCAGTGACGTCTAAAAACGGGTCTATGTTGACTAATAATGCTCCGAAGCAAATACAGAACATACATTTGGATGTATCAACGCGAATATTAACCTGAAGACACGTCTTATATTTGCAATATTCAAACTACGTTCATGTACTCACCGCAATGGTTTGTCTGTGTTCCTCTGGCCACACGGACTTTAAATGCTGCAAAGCAGGCCTACTTTACGTATGCACCTTACTGTAGGACTGCATTTTACGGCCTACGTCACTGCAGTTTACGGCACAACGTAGGCTACGTCATTCCTCAAACAGGTAACGAACCAAAAACCGAAGTATGAAATCTTCTTTGTTCAATTTTGTATGCAATTTGTTTGTATACTTATCACCTTGTTCAATAAAGTTTTGAAAAAAAAAAACGAAGTATGAATATTTATGATTACCAATAAATAGTTTGCTGGTTTGGGCTGTATTTCATAGCTAGTGCTTAAAACTTTGTGGTTGAGACAATTTTAGAAAATACACAACACAAAGTTTTAAAGCTAATACTTAAAACTTCAGTTCTTGTGTGTTTTTAATAGCTTCTGTTTATTTTTTTATTTTTAATATACCTTTATTTTATACTTCATTTTTGTTCACTGTTATGCTATTTTAGTTCTATGCATTATTCTTTACACCATTTTTTCAATTAGAATCATGTAAATATCACTTCCTGAAACTTAAGGAAGTGACATATGTCCTCTAAAAGACAGCCAATCACGATCCATTCTGAACACACTCTATTTCTTAAAATCCACCCTCGAGGGGTCCCGATGATACACACTTCCTGTAGTGTGTATACTTGCAATACCCTGCTTTCAGGCATAGGGGGCGTGCATGAGCACACACACTTCACACACACATTTCCAGTTTTTGTTACATTGTGGGCCACCTTGAAAAAAAGTACCAGGCATATCAAGAGAGGCTCCCAAGCTCTTCTAGAATGGTTTCCCATGTGGGGCCCTGGTTTTTGGGCCCCACAACTACACCGGGCCCCACATTGTTGGTGGGCTCCCTGCGAACGGACCCCCCAACGTAATGACTGCAAGTGCACACACACTCACACACACACACACACACACACACACACACACACACACACACACACACACACACACACACACACACACACACACTCACACACACACACACACACACACACACACACACACACACACACACACACACACACACAGAGCTGACTGTCTCAGCTGTTATTTTCGTTAAGGAGTGTGCACGTACAGCATGTGCGCCTCGTGCACGAGCCTACTATTGAAGCTGCCGTTACGCTTTTGGCCTGAGGGGGCGATCGCGAGCATAAAAATTCAAAACTCCGTAAAGTCCCTTTAAATAGACTTTTAAAAGGATTTTACGTTTTCTTGTTGAGACCCCAGAGCGCTGGGCTTTGAAATAAATGCTGCAAATGTTACACTTAAGGTACGAAATTATTTCTCCCAACATGCCAGCAGTGTCTCAGCTGAGTTCAGAGGGTTAGGCTTTCTGCAGCTCAGAACTTTTGTTATTGACTTTTTCTGTAAGGATATTTTTCAGCTTAGCTTCAGTTCTTAAGCAGCTTCAGCTATCATTTTCATCGGTTAGCATTCAAACCACATTCCTGCCAGAAATGCAGTTTATCCAGTTCAAAACTATGGAAGAAACTGATGCACTGTTGAGTTCAATGTTGTGTCAGGACTTTGTCAGGTTCCAGTTGAAAATAAAAATGTTTGTTAACTGTATGAATGTGACGTTGTTCCTCTTGCACTCATCCTTTTTCTCTGTTACCTGCAGACCCTGTCTTTACCTGTAGTTGTGATTGTCCATGGCAGCCAAGACAACAACGCCACAGCCACCGTCCTGTGGGACAACGCCTTTGCTGAGCCGGTAGTCTGATTTCACTGTTATTATTATTGTTGTTTACATTTTAGACTCTCAGTTTATCCTACAAGGTTTAAGAAATTATTAGGTTATATTTAGAAAATTATGACAATGTCATGTTTAGTGACCCACCTCCCCTTTCACACAAATGAATGAAATGTGTTCCCATCCCATTCCCATACACCTACCTACATATCCATCCATCCATTCTTGACAATAATAATTCCTCGTTTTCTTGAGTGTGTGAATGTCAAAGGGCATACGTTCTTCTCTTTTCATCTTGCTAAAGTATCCAGTATGTTTTAGTTTTCTAATCCAACACAATTGATTTACCTGTGCAGCAGCTCATCAGGCTCTGCAGAAGCCTGTTAATCACCTCCTGATTGAAATCAGGTGTGCTGAAGCAGGGAAAACAGTAGAAACATGCTGGATTCTGGCCCTCGGGGAAGGGAGTTGGGGATCGCAGCTCTAGTACATTACTTATTTTATTCATTATTTAACCAGGAAGGTCCTATTGAGATTAAAAACCTCTTTTTCAAGGGAGTCCTGGACAAGAGGCAGAAAAGCTACAGTTACAGAAATACTCAGTTAGACAAAAATATAGAAGGCAGTAATTATCTCATGGGGAGGGCTTTCTGGTAGAATATTCTGAGCTGATTGGTGGACGCGCAAGGTAGTGCCTGGCTGGCACTGGCTACCATGTTTTGTCTTCAGCCAATCACAGTAATGTGCTCATTTTATTTTTATAACAACAATAAGCAACATCAGATTATGATTTGTTCATTTATTTAATCGTTTGTCAGGCTCCGCCAACACAAATAGTCCCAACACGAAACGGAGACTCAGATAAGGCTGTTGCTAGGCAACACAAACATTTTCTACAAAGCACTGTGATAATGGTTAGAACGGCTGTGCATAGCGAGTGATACTGTCTGTAAACAGGCCCAGTGCTGTTATGGTCCAATATCAGCACTCTTGGAAAGACTCTTGACCAATCAAATCACTCGGTTGGAACTAACTGTTGTATAATGACCATTGAAACAGCGTCAAACCGAGACGTTGTGTTATGGTTGAAAAAGTTGTTCCAAAATGGATGTTTGGAAAATGAATGCCTGGATTTGAACCAACGTCTTTTCTGGCCGTGACATAAACTTCTTTAAGCTCGTCTCATTTAAATGTTTAATTATTAAAATTTAGGCTTCTTATTACTTTTAAAATAACATATCATTAGTATAATAAAATATTATTAGTGGAATAAAAAAAAATCCCTGTATGCCATCTGACTCGGAATCTCGTCTGTCCCAGCCTTGACTTGGACCCGGGTCTGCGACGTTTAGAGAGGATGCCTTGCATGTTTAGCTATCTCTTAGACATGTACATAATGTCACCTAGTGGATGTACACTTACAACTGATTCACAACATGCGCTATGTTAAACTACATGTAACTAGTCGTCAAAATAGCAATTTTACATGTAGTTGTAGACATGTACAAAAATATCTGAATGGATTTTTAGATAATTTCCTGTTACACATGTTTAAACAAATTTAAGACGTTCGATCGCGACCATTTTTGGCCGTGGACACTGCACATCAACCGGCGAGGCCATGTTTGTTTTTGCTTAGCCAGGTGCTTGATACTATCATCAAAACAAAGCCCCACCCTACAGCACAGTGCTGATACACGATTGGATCGGCCTGTTTTTGGCTAGAGGTCGGACGGTTTGAACTGGAGCAGTACAAGATGAATTCTCCAGAGTTTGAAAAACTCAAAATCTCGTGAGAATTAATTTTGCAACTCAAGGTTAGAGAAGTTACACCTCTCTGTGAGATTAATTTACAAATATAGGTGGGTAGTAGTCCAAGCCTTTTCCTTAAAATGAAACTAAGCACATCTGGGACATCATGTCTCGCTCCATCCACCATTGCTGCATCAGTGGATGCTTTAGTCCAGCTCTGGGAGGAGATCAATCAAGAGACCATCCACCACCTCATCATGAGCATACCCAGGTGTTGTAGGCAGGTCATACAGACACTACTGAGACTCTTTTTGACTTGTTGTAGGTCATTATATCAAAGTTAGATCAGCCTGTAGTGTTTTTCCACTTTAACACTGAGTGACTCCTAATCCAAACTGCCTTGAGTTGATATGCTGGTTTCCATTGATATCTTTTGTGTGACTTTGTTGTCAGCACAATTAACCATGTAAAGAACAAAGTATTCAATAAGAATATTTTATTCGTTCAGATCTAGGATCTTTTATTTTGGTTTTCCCTTTATTTTATTGAGCAGTGTATAAAAAGTCATTTCAACATGATGGTTGTTGCCTTGGATTAATTGTGTTTGGTTGCCTTCCTTCAGGGCAGAGTACCGTTCATTGTTCCTGACAAGGTCCTGTGGACTCAGCTATGTGAGGCTCTTGATATGAAGTATAGGGCAGAGATGCACAGTGGGCGTGGCCTAACCGACGACAACCTGGTCTTCCTGGCACAGAAGGCTTTTACCAGCAGCAGTAACAATCCAGAGGATTACCGGAACATGACCATATCCTGGGCCCAGTTCAATCGGGTAAGCCCAGCTCGTCTTCTCACCTTTCTGTTATCACAACAATGTGATTGGATCATCGTCTCATTAACAAATGTCGTCTCAACTGTATCTTTAATATTAAAGAGAACATGTTTTGGGAATCTGACTTTTTGCATCTCTTAGTGCTGCCATCTGGGTCTCTACTACCCCTACAACAGGGTATCCCCGGGTCTTAAAGTCTTGAATTTGATTAAAGGAAAATCATGACCCTAAAAAGTCTGAAATGGATTTAGGAGATGAAGGTGTGGAGAACTGTCTCAAGTTCAGAGCGAGACAGAATGGGACTCAGCTTAGCAATGTTCCTGAGATGGAAGAAGGAAGAGCCAACAAGGGAACTGACATGAGAATCCAGGGTGAGAGCTGGGTCAAAGGTCACGCCAAGATTCCTGACAGAGGGTTTGGTGTGGGAAGCAAGCTGACCAAGAGAGTCTCTGACTTTGGGAACCAGCTTGTCTGGGGCACCGATGAGGATCTCAGTCTTATCTTCATTCAGCTGTCATCTGCATAAAGATGGTAGGAGATTCCTTTGAAGGAGCTCAGGATGTGCTGAAGAGGAAGCAGATAGAGCAGGAAGAGCAGAGGCCCCAGCACAGAACCTTGTGGGACACCATGGGTAAGAGAGGTGGTGGAGGACCTAAACTTGGAGACGGCCACAGAAAAGGAGCACTCAGAAAGGTAAGAGGAGAACCACTCCAGAGCAGATCCTGATAGGCCTACCCAGTCTCTCAGCCTCTCCAGCAGCAGGTGATGGTCAACAGTGTCAAAGGCTGCAGTCAGGTCCAGCAGGACCAGAACAGAACAGTCCCCTGCATCACTGTGGGTCAGAAGGTCATTAGAGACCCTAAGAAGAGCTGTTTCAGTAGAATGAGCTCTACGAAAACCCGACTGGGAGCTATCATAGATGTTATGTTCATGTTAAATCTAAATGGTGTTAAATCGAGCCAACACTACTGTTAAGTGTACATTTTTAACACTCCTAGTGTATTCTCATAACACCGATCAAGATTCAGATTACACTTAAACTATGGAAAGTGTTCAATTTAAAATGGATATATATGTGTTGGGTAATTTTATCAATCCAAGATTACCTTAGGGAAAGTTTAGGGAAAGTTTAATGCACAAGGGGGTTATAGTAATCAATCAATCAACACCAATACCAATCATAAACAATCAATTTAGACTTTGCAAACTGGAGAGGAAAATCAATACACACCAAGCACGGGTCTCAGTTGACTCTCATCAGACCGGAAGTCCTCCGACAGTATTTATTAGCACACAAGCACACACAAAGATTAACACACACACATTTCACATTTATTACGTCCCCGGCTCTCTAGAGCCCCCTTCAGACAGGCCATGAAAAACGGAAATGTTCCGGACTCTGTCCGTAAGACCTTTGTGTCTGAATACAAACATCCAGAAAACGTTTTCCGTAATTTAACCGGACGACGCCCCTAGTAACAGGTCCGGACTTGTTACGGACAGGTTGGCTGCTTCAGACTGGTGAGGTCGAGTTCCGGACAGGGAGGAGGGGACCGGGGGACGCTGTGCGCACCTAGATAGCCCGCTCCTGTAGCATGCGGCGAACCATGGCAGCTTGCCTCCTACGGTATTGTCTCCTAGATGCGCGACAGAGCGCTTCACACCGCTTCCATGATTCCTTTGAAGCATTGAGCTTCATCATCCAGGTCTCTAGTGCATCTTCGTGTGCGCAGAATTATGCTTAACATAAGTCCGATCCCCCTCCCTCCCTCAGACATCTGGAACTTTTCCCTGCTGTGTGAAGGCAGCCGAAAAGACAAGTTCCGGTACAAAAGTGGTGTGTCTGAAAACACAGTTCCGGTTAAAAACCGGATTGAATTGTCCACACATATTCCAGAATGTCTGTCTGAAAAGGGCTTAGGAGAGATGAGGAGGGGAGTAATAGAAGTGGTGTGTGGATGAAATAATAAACAATGTGCTGTGTTGCTAAAACAAAGGATTTTATTTCAAAAAACACAAAAGAGCCTATACAAAAGGAGATAAGGTTAACATAAAATGCCAAGCCAAAAGGGCTGGGAGGAGAAAACTACCTCACAGAAATATTCAATATATAAACAAAACACTAAACTAACAAGAGACGTCCTGTTAAGCAGAGACGCTCGGGGGAAATCCAAAAGGGGAGTCGAAGGCCATTCCAAAGTCGAAGTCACCGAAAGTCTATCCGAAATCCAAACGTGCGAGTATACCACAATCTAACGAGCGAACCGAGTGTTACCAAAGAGCGAACGAGGAGAAGAGAATAGCATAAACTCCAGAAGAGTCTATACTACCCTGTACCTTCTCACTGAACTGTGGGCAGGGAGGGGCTTTTAACAGCTGCCAAGTGATCATCAATGATTGGAAACAGCTGGGCACCGGGAGACAGGCGAGGCAGAAGCCACTGAGGCCATCTTGTGGCCGAAAAGGGGCAATGCACGTAACACATTGCTTAGACTCAGGCGGGAAAGCTGTGAAGGGAGTCTAAACTCTAAAGCTCCAGGTGCACCCTAAATCAACAAAGCAATTTCTAGACTTTCTCAAGGGAGTTTTACTGATGAAGGCCGGTTCTGAGGCAAGGTCAATGCTCCTTGTAGGAACTAGTGGAGACTGGTATCTGTCAACAGGATGAAGCTGCGTTTTAATAAGGCACCAGATGTTTAGCAGTCAAGACATTAATATTAGCTCAATAATAATATCAGTTTTTACTTAACTATATATATATTTATATAATATACTCATATAAACAATAGAAAATATTTTAAAGTAATCCTGATCAATAATTCCAATACAGTCCCTAAAACACACACCTCTTAAATTTACATAGCATACCACACAAGTTGCAGTTTAAATACGTCTGTATTTTAAACAAGCACACCTCATAAAAATAGCACTGGCTTTGCCAAAACTTCAACAAATGCTACACAATGTGGCACAATGTATGTATTTTCACACCTCTCGTTAGAAAATTGTTTGTCATATGGTCTGTAATAAACTAACTCCTTAATTGGAAAAACAGTAAATGAATCTGGTCTCTCATCGATACAGTATGCATTGAAATTATCATCAAAATAAACAGTGTCCACCATACCTGTCAAAATAAAAGCTTGGTCATCATGTACCCGGGTTTCCCCCAGAAAAAGTTAAACCTGGCGTCCTGCAGTGCTCCTCTGTGTCAGTGCGTTTACATGCAGCCAGTAACCCTTTAAAAACCCGAATATTCACAATAACCCGGTTCCGCACGGCCATGTAAACACCGCCAAAAACCCGGATATGCTCATAACCGGGTTTTTAAAAACCCGGTTACTACACCTGGGGTAACCCTTTTCTAACCCGAATGTTTGGTCGTGTAAACGTATACCGGGATATCTCCATCACAGCGTGTGTTCTGCGCATGCTCTGTTCGCAAGGAATCTTGGTCTTTTGAGTAGCGAGACGTCTTGTATGCGCCAGAACACCGGAGGTAAACAACAAGTTGGGAGCAACATGGCGAGTCGCGGCACAGCACCACACTTTTGGAGTGACGAGGAAACCTCTGTCTTCATCGGTCTGGTGAAAAGTATGAACATTAGGTCTTTTGTTGACGGCCGAAAGCACGGAGACAGCGAAATATGACGCATATTGTGTCTTGACGTAGTCCACACGTCCTGACGCTACCCCAACGTCCGCATTTAAATCGGGTTATGCAAGTTAGGGGTAACTCTTTCTATTTATGCTTGTAAACGGGTTATTCTGATCAACTCAGAAACCCGAATACCGACCTTAACCCGATCATAACCCGGATATTGGCTGCATGCAAACGTAATGAGTGAGAGCGAGGGTGGGGGGGTTGCGCACGTTTCTCACCAGTATCAGCTGATGGAGGGCTCTAGTTTCGTTGCGCTGTTTGTGTCAGCGAACACGTAGGGTCGGGGAGGGGGCGGGGCATGACACTTAGCCTGGCGGGTGGGCAAGCAAAGCCTGGCGGGCTGCCATGCTTATAATAGTTGGCCACAAGAAGGTTGACCATCTTTCTTCTTGTACGTTCTGTCAATGTTTTCTTCTGATCATATTCATCCAAAATGGTCTGTCCACCTGGTTTAGCCTGGAGAGCATTCCTCACCATCTACAAGATTAAGAATAACAAACTAAGCAATTTTCACCCTTTTCAAGTTCAACAACACAGGCTTTAAATGCAGTATGTTGGCATAACAGTATTTAAGTGCTGAGATTTTATAAAGTTATTGGTTACAACAGATGCACACCTCTTTTGCTTCTTCCCGTTCTGCGTGTGTTCTCCTCCCTCCATTTGTGTGAACAATCACAGTTGCATCAGGTGAGTCAGACGATTCTAGCAAGGAGTTTCCAGAGGCTGACACAGATGAGTTGTCTGATGTGGGTGACTCCAACGAAGTAGAGGATAAATCATGCTGAAGCACAACTGGAAACAGTTTAAAAAATGTATAAAAAAGGTTGAACACATAATTAGTTCATCACAAAATTCCTTCACAATAATTATAATAATATAATCTGAAATAATTCTGAACAAGGCCAAGTCTCACCTGTTGACTTCTCAGTCGTCCCCCTAACAGTAAGGTTCCCTGCTTGCAAAAGCTCCTCAAACACATCTGCATCGACTCCCCCCCCTGATTCGTCTGTCAGGTGTAGCTCAGTCTCAAGGGGAGATCTAGCTTTTGAATGACTGATAAAAGGAATATTACTTTCAGACCAATTAAATTATTATTACAGCTTTATCAAAAACGTTTAGTCAGCTTATTTTTAGTATTTTAATTCAACTTGTGAAAGTAATTTCTGGTTTCTTCTTAGGGCATTAGCTATCATTAAAACAACGCAGACATTTAAATATAACCTAAATTTGACATATTACAGCAGGTAATCAACATACATAAACATTATGGACCAAATGAAAAGTGATCCCAACCTTTCTGAATAAAAGTGTTGAAGTCATCATAGCCATCTTTAGTTTCAGCAACTTTTACATACTTCTGCATTTATCCAAATCTCACCTTCACCAACATGATGCACTATGAAAAGAAAAAACAATCTATCACCATGTATCTTTGCAGACAAAAAAATTGTTCCTTGGGTAACTGGCTTAAGATCGACCGTGGGAGCATTTGTATTGTTTTTTTACGGTTAGCAGCGAGTCATGTCGACTAGTCCCTTCCAGGACAACGCAGCCACAGCACTCTATTTAGCTTCTAGCACCGCTGCTACAGAGGTTGCTGGATTTGTAGCACAGACAAAGAAATTTGTAGCACCAACACAAAATGTCTATTATAATCGCTAAGCACCAACTGCAGTGCTAAAGGTTTATTTTGCTTTAAATACTAAAATATTAGCTTTATTTATTAGTGTGGATGTATTAATACATAAGTTGTGTGCATGCATTGAGAAATGTGAGCAATTGACGTCATATTGCAGTAAAATAATTCCATTATTGTCCCACACTGGGACAATAATAGCGACATATTATTGCAATTTGCACACAAAAACAAGAACATGTAATTTAAAGAAAAGAATCTGAGTGACAGTGTAAGGGCAAAATTACTACACTAAAATACTCTGAAATTGATAAAGTAAAAAAAACATTCTGTGGTTAAAGAATTGTGCAACTGAGCAACATTTATTTTGTTAAAATTAAAAAATAAAATAAAAAGTTCACTGTCCATGCGTGCTCAGGGAAATAACTTATATTTCATAAATAATGACATCTCAACAGTGTTTATGATAATTTTTTATCGTATATTGGACCTATCTTTGGTCTGGGAGGTGTAACTTATCATGATACTAGCCTTTTAAAACATGTTAAAGTGTTACAAGAGGAGATAAATGCATGAATTTAAAGTTCATGTTTGGAGACCAACCTTCACAGTTTGGAGGCTCACGCTTGTGGTGTAATCTATATTGATATACATTCAAACGCCACTAGGGGGCAGTACTCACAAGCTAGAGAAAATGTGTGGCAGGTGAACAGCTTGAGAGGCTAAAATAAAAGGTGGTTGTTGCTCCACGTTATCGCTTGAGCGGAGTTTATTCAAGAGCCCAACACAACATGGTGTCAGAAGTGCACTCGCTCTAAGCGGTGAACTGAGGAAACGAAGAAAAAGTCGATTTGGGCGAACGGCCAATGACAAACATGACGGAGCAAGCAGCAGCTGTACCGGCGGCAACATGCCCGGCTATGGCAGCTCCGCCAGCGGCTACTTTCACCTTCAAGCCACCGGAACCGTTCGACTTCGCAAAGCCCCAGGAGTGGGAGAAGTGGATCAGACGTTTCGAGCGTTTCAGAATGGCAAGTAATCTGGACAGTTCAACAGATGCTAACCAAGTGAACACATTAGTTTACTGCATGGGAGACGAGGCTGACGACGTGCTAAGGGGACTTGACCTAACTGATGAGCAGCGCCAGCAGTACAATGTGGTCAGAAACGCATTTGATAGACATTTTGTCCCCAGAAAGAATCTGATCTATGAGAGAGCAAAGTTTAATAAGCGAGTACAACAACCAGCAGAAACAGTTGACTCCTTCATAACAGCTCTATATGCTCTCGCTGAAAACTGTGAATATGGCGGACTTCACGATGAACTTTTGAGGGATAGGCTCGTTGTGGGTCTCAAAGATTCATCACTGTCAGAGAGAATGCAGCTCGATAAAGATTTGACCCTAACCAAAGCTATCACAATGGCGAGACAATCTGAGGAAATAAAAAGACAACAAACTGACTTAAGAGGGGAAAGCAGCACGGGCAAAACAGCCGTGGATGCCGTGCATGTCAAAAAATCACAGCCAAATAAATTCAGAAGCAGAGACCAAAAGCAGTTCAAGCCTCAAAAACCACAAATAACAAAACAAGAGAATAAAACATGCTCTAGATGTGGAAAAGCACAGATGCACCCAACAGCACAGTGCCCAGCTAAAAATGCAGAATGCCACAACTGTGGGAAACGTGGACACTACGGGAGAGTTTGTAGGTCTACAACTGTGCATGAGGTGGCAGACAGTGCAGATGGTCTCTTCCTAGGTGAACTGGATTCAGGAGAAGACCCGTAGATTGCTAACATCTGTGTGAGAGGCAAAAGCGTGACGTTTAAATTAGACTCGGGGGCAGATGTCACAGCTATCTCAGAGGAGACATTCAAAGACCTTAAGCAGCCAAATGAACATTTGCAAAAAGCTGAAAAGCCACTGTATGGACCAGGAGGCACAGCATTGACCGTAATTGGGTCCACAAGGGAGGACATTTCCTACAGTGACAGGAGCACTACAGAGACAATCTATGTAGTCAGAAACCTGCGTGTAGCTCTCTTAAGCAGGACAGCTTTGGTGAGACTGAAACTAATTGCCCGAATGGACAATGTTGACCTTGAGTCAGTGAGGAAAGCGTACCCGAAACTATGTGATGGGCTCGGGCTTGTTCAAAAACCATACGCCATGAAGCTGAAGCCTGACGCTAAACCTTATTCACTGAAGGTGCCCAGGCGTGTTCCACTGCCACTACTGGGCAAGGTCAAAACAGAGCTGGAGAGGATGGAACAGTTGGGAGTAATCAGTCGTGTGGAAGAGCCCACAGACTGGTGTTGCGGCATGGTCGTAGCCCCCAAAAAGGACAAAGAGAACGTCCGCATCTGTGTGGACATGACACCATTAAATGAGTCGGTGTGTCATGAAAGATATATCCTCCCCTCTGTAGAGCAAACACTAGGCATGCTCACAGGTGCGCAGTATTTCTCCAAGCTCGATGCTAACATGGGCTTTTGGCAAATACCGCTGTCCAAAGAATCTGCTCTTCTCACCACATTTATTACGCCATTTGGTAGATACCATTTCAATCGTTTGCCATTTGGTATTTCCAGTGCACCGGAGCATTTCCAAAACATGATGGTGACGGAGGTGACAGCCGGCCTCGCGGGGGTCGTGTGCCACATGGACGACATCCTGGTCTGGGGATCCACGAGAGAGGAGCACGACGTGAGACTCCACGCTGTCCTCGACCGTGCAGAGAAGGCGGGCGTCACTCTGAACATGTCAAAATGTGAGTTCGGCAAAAGAGCAGTGAAATTCTTAGGATTCATTGTGTCATCTGAAGGCATGAGTCCTGACCCTGACAAAACTAGTGCGGTGCAGAATATGAAAGAGCCAAGCACCGTGAGTGAGCTAAGGAGCTTCTTAGGAATGGTGAATCAGCTGGGGAAATTCATCCCAAACCTCTCCGAAAAAGACAAACCACTGAGAGACTTGCTTTCAACTAAAACATGTGGTACTGGGGGCACGAGCAACAAAACGCATTTAGCTGTTTAAAAGAAGAACTGTCATCTGCTCCAGTACTACAGCTTTACGACCCAAACAAACCCCAAAAGATCTCAGCGGACGCCTCTTCATATGGGTTGGGGGTAGTTTTGCTACAGAAAGACAATAACGTATGGTCACCAGTCACGTATGCCTCACGATCATTGACACCTACAGAGCAGCGCTATGCGCAGCTGGAAGAAAAAGCGCTGGCGCTCACCTGGGCCTGTGAAAGATTCAGTGACTTTATTCTAGGGCTACACTTTGAGCTTGAGACCGACCATAAGCCACTCGTGAGCCTACTTGGAGGGCAAGCCTTGGATTTGCTTCCACCACGGATACAGAGATTCCGTATGCGCCTAATGAGGTATTCTTACACTATAAGGCACATTCCAGGCAAAAGCATCACTACAGCCGACACGCTGTCACGGTTACCGCTGGCAGGCAGCGTGACACCCAAAGACAATGATCTTATGGAGGACACTGATATTTACGTTGATGCAGTGCTGGAGGGCCTTCCTACTAGCAGCAAATACCTTGCAGATCTCCGTGAGCAGCTACAGTCGGACAGCGTTTGTTCGCAAGTCATGAAGTTCTGTGCAGAGGGCTGGCCTGACAGGAACTAGCTGCAGGGAGTAGTAAAACACTACTGGTCAGAAAGAGCAGTTTTGAGTGTACACAATGGACTACTACTGCGAGGCACAAGGTTGGTCATTCCTGCAAACATGCGAAATGCAGTTTTGGACAAAATACACGAGGGTCACCAAGGAGTAGTTAAGTGTCGAGAACGTGCCCGACAAGCAGTGTGGTGGCCAGGCTTAAGTAATCAGATCAGTGAACTTGTCCTTAAGTGCAGGCTGTGCATACAGGAGAGAGTTAATGTGAGGGAACCTCTTATGCCCGCACGTTTACCTGAGAGGCCATGGCAGAATTTAGGAGCTGATTTGTTCACGCTAAAAGACAAAAACTATCTGTTGGTAGATTATTTCTCGAGATATGTCGAGATTGCTCAACTCAGCCCAACTCGTTCAGCCAATGTGATTGTGCATTTAAAGTCAATATTTGCACGCCATGGAATACCTGAAGTATTGATTACCGATAATGGCCCACAATTTGCATGTCAAGAAATGAGAGTCTTTGCAAAGGACTACTGTTTTGAGCATGTAACCAGTAGTCCCAGTTACCCGCAGAGCAATGGCGAAGCGGAGAGAGGCATCCAGACCATCAAAAATCTCCTCAAGAAGGCCAGTGATCCCTACAAGGCATTGCTGGCGTACAGAACAACAGCACTGGCGAATGGCTATAGCCCGGCTCAACTTCTCATGGGGCGCAGGCTTCGCACTACTATACCAATGCTTCCTGAAACCTTAGAGCCATGTCTGCTGGATTTTCAGCAGCTTTGTCGTTCTGAGAGAGAGAAAAGGCTGAGACAAACCGAATGGTTCAACAAAAGACACAGAACAGGAGAACTGGTAAAGTAGTTGCCCGGGGAACCAGTCTGGATCAAGGATGCAAAAGCACAGGGCACAGTGACATCAGTCCACCCGACTCCACGATCGTACATCATCAGTGGACCCCAAGGGACAATCAGAAGGAACCGCAGTCATCTTGTGCCGATCCCACAAACAGAGACTCAAAACGAAGCAGAACAGATCCAGTCCACTCCTACAGAGACTGTTTCTGAGCCAAGCGCAGCCCATACACCAGGCGTGGTTAGAACCCGGTCTGGTAGGGAAGTGATTAAACCAATGAGACTTAATTTGTGAAGTTAATTGTTTGGAATGGAAAAAGTTGTATTTTGAAATGTTAAGTTTGTTTTTGATAATAGAATGTTCAAAAGAGAATACGGTTTGAGTGTTACAA
Source organism: Nothobranchius furzeri (assembly GCF_043380555.1). Lineage (NCBI taxonomy): Eukaryota > Metazoa > Chordata > Actinopteri > Cyprinodontiformes > Nothobranchiidae > Nothobranchius > Nothobranchius furzeri. The sequence continues at coordinate 2,041,738 of NC_091756.1, forward strand.
GAGAAAAGAAAGTGTTATGAAAATACAGTTGTGTTTTGTTTGGAGAGCAAAAGAACGTACCAGCCTAACTTCAGTAAGGGGGATGTGGTGTAATCTATATTGATATACATTCATACGCCACTAGGGGGCAGTACTCACAAGCTAGAAAAAATGTGTGGCAGGTGAATAGCTTGAGAGGCTAAAATAAAAGGTGGTTGTTGCTCCACGTTATCGCTTGAGCGGAGTTTATTCAAGTGCCCAACACAACAACGCTGGTGAGGAGACACCATTAGTTCTAGTAACACCTGGGCTTCCAAGGCCTATTCTGACAGGATGGATGTTACGGGACCCTTCAGGATTCCAGTTGGATGATTGGAGGATTATTTAGGAGGATTGGAATGAACAAACTGATTTCAGTGGTGAAGGGTTAAAGGTATTGGCTCGGCATTAAAATTGTATAAATGCAACATAACTACACTTTACCATCTATATAAACATGTACTAGGTTCAGTTTTTTATTTTGTTAAGAACTTTTGTCATAAATCATTACAGAAAATCCAAATCCTCTCCTCCAGACAGTGAAGAACTGTGTTTCACATACGTCCCTCCAGCACGTAAAACAAGCTAGCTGCTGATGCTAGTGTTGTGAATCACTATTATTTGTTTACTTTCATGCTCCTAATTATTATGTGAAATTGCGTTTACAGCTGCAGCAAAAGGTCTGAGCCATGTGTCTGTGTCCTACACGCATTTTTAAATAACAGGTCTGATCTAAAATAATAACCTACATCTATAAATCCATCTAGAACCGCACCGCTACTTCTGGACTCCAGACGAGTCCCGTTAGCATGACTGCAGCAAAACTAACCGTGTTCGCTCCGGTAAGGAAAGAACAAGTCCTTTGGGAAAGCTACGACAGACACACACAGACACACACACACACACACACACACACACACACACACACACACACAGATATAATCTAAAAGATGATCTCTATATTTCAACATTAGAACCTCCATGACATCCTGGATTAGTGCAAACAACGAATTGAGCTAAGGAGTTACTCCAGCATCAGGAAGATTTATTCTGGTAAATTGTTGGTTAAATATTTTCCAGAGTTATATCAATAAATACACACAGCAGTAAAACTGTAGATTACTGAACTATATTTGGACACATGATGGAGCGAAGACCGGCTGAGAACTCGTCAGCTTAGAGCTTCCAGTGGAGCACAGAAATGAAATATTTAAGAAAAGTAAACAAACTGTACCGATTTTGGTTCTGAAGATGAACAGAATCCTCCTCTATGTCCAAATCGGGTCGCAGGTCTTCTGAGTCAGACAGTCTAAAACATGTCTGCACCTCTGGTAGTGATATCCAGCTGGCGGGGTCGGAGTTCGTTGAACTTCTCCGGTAATCCAATATCCGTTCTGGTCACCGTTTCCCAGGGAAAAAACAAATCTGACCGACTAGCAGAGGCTTCAGAAGCTACATCTGACTGATGACACATTGTTCTCTGCTATAACGCTAACGCAGAAACACCGGAGCCAGGCGTTGTTTACTACAGCTGTTTCAGCAGAGCTCCATGTGAAACGTCAACTGCTGCCCAGGGCTTAGACCGGAAGTTAGTTTCTGTTTTTCCCGCGCCGGTCACAAACATCAGATTTTCTTACAATTCCAGCCGTCAAAATCCAAAAACCTTTTTCATCTGAGGTTTTAATACACATTTACACACGCTGTTCAAACGAATCTTGCCTCTGGCCGATATCTTTAAATGAGTGAGTGAACCCGCTACCAAGGATGAACTCTGCTAACTTTAAAAATCAGCTGCTGTAAATGAGCATGAAGGTCAGAGAGGAGCTCTAGGATGGACATGGATAAAGGAACTGTAATGTAGAGGTAAAGTAGGGCAGGGCCAACGTTAGCAGCTGTCATACGGTCCATCTGAAATGTTTGACTTTCATTTAGCTTGTTATGTGACAGGTTAGAGCACAGTCTCATGTTAGAGTTTTGTCATGAGGACATTGAGATGCCTCACATACTGATGGCGTCTAAAAATAACTTTGTTTTTCAAAATAAAGAATAATTTTAATCACAGTTGAAACGTACAATCCTAGAAAAACCTCGTCCAATCAATGTGCACGTCCTGTTCTCACTGATTGGATAGCAATCCTTCCATCAAACTGTGTGTGTGTCCGTGTGTGTGTGCACACACGAGCGTGTTGTGAACTGGTGTTGTGGTTTTGCACTGATGTAACCATCTTTACGCTGACAAAAATGTCACTAAGTAACTTTTACTTTGAGTACATTTTATTTACAATACTTTTTACTTGTACATGAGTAAAAAATTATAAAAGTACTGGTACTTAAGTAGGAAATTTTAGTACTCTTTCCACCTCTGGTAAAAAGAGTATCTCAGGATCCTGTAGTTATAAAAGATAGACCTACATTTAATTTTTAATGATCTAAAACGGTTTATTTAGAAATATGTGTTCGTGAGCCATGAAAACAGTGAAAGGATTATAAGAAAGGACTAATAAATGGCAGAGCAGTTCTCTCACTGGAAAAAAGCAGGCATCAAACCGGGAGAAGGCACAAGAAGATGGTGCAGTGGCCTGGTGATCTTTCCTCTGAAGTAAGTAAAAGTAAGTCTAGCATGCTTTGCAGTCAGGTTATAATGAGACAGCTATTATTTTAAACCATTTCAGTCGTTTTATAGGTCTGAAAGATTGACACACTGTCCCCAGACAAGGAAGTGGCTCCTGGGCCAGTTTATGTGAGTGCACAATAATATGTAAACTACCTAATGTTACTGTGCACACACATAAACTGGCCCGAGAAGTGTTTCCTTGTCTGGTGCATGCTGGGAGTTGTGGTTCAACTTGTTCAGTGAGGACTTCATCATAGTTTATGATGCATTCAAAACCACACATTTGACAGTCATGTCAACAGAGTTGTGCAATGAAGTTTCTAAACTATTTAAAACCATTTTTATTAGGTGGATTTTAAAGAGGCTGTAAGCTAACCTAGCAAAACCACAATGCTAAGCAGCATTTTTGCTCTTGATGTAATCTGATTCAAATTCAAATGCAAGTCTGGCGATGCAACTAAATCATTCTATTCATCTTACAGAGCACAAACACTATTCTCTATTCACACCTATGTTGACAACAGCTTGTAATGGCTAACGTAGCTTAGCTCATACAGACGTTAGCACCTGCTAACACAGAAATGGGGACAGTGTATCAGTCTGTCATCCCTATAAAACGTCTGAATAGGTCTAAATAATAGCTGTCTCGTTATAACCAGACTGAAAAGTGTGCAGGTGTAACTTTAACTTCAGAGGAAAGATCACCATAGGGAGCCTAAGTCTCCTCCCTTTCTGGTCGGCTCATGAGTGCCCAGAAGAACGAAAAAAATTAATGCAGGTCAGCGGGGCTAAAAACGCTATTTCTCCCCAGTGTAGTTGCTACTTACCACATGACCAGATTTATGGTGCTTCTTTCTTCCTGAAGGAAGGATTTGAAGTTCGCTGAACTTACAGCCATTTTCCTTCTGTTTTTCTCTGTTTCTGGTTTGATGACGTCACTTTCGTGAAGTGCATTTGTACTCCTGGACTTATTTTCACACTAAACCTAAAATAGTGTTTCCCCCATTTGAAAATAAGAGCGTTCTTGGTATCAAAATGCATCTTTAAAATTCCCGGACATCATATTTGAAATCCATGGTACAAAACAAGTGGAATAAAAATATTGCGTTTTTAGCACCATTGACTTGCATTCATTTCTTTTATTCTTCTTGGGTCCGAAGTTGACGGGTGTGACTTTGGCGTCCTATGACGCCGTGCCATCTTCTCGTGCCTCTCTCCTTTTGAAGCCTGCTTTTTTCCACTCAGAGAAGCACTCTGCCATTTATTAGTCATTTCTTAAAACCCTTTCACCGTTTTCATGGCTCACAAACACATATGTCTAAATAAATAATTTTAGATCATTAAAAATCAAATGCAGGTCTATCTTTTATAACCACAGGATCCTGAGATACTCTGTTTTTCCACAGAAAAACATATTTGTCCCATCAACACAAGTTTAGACTAAATCTAAAGGAAAATTGGATTTCCCAGCTTTCCTCTCAGCGTTCAAACGCACCATGTACGCACAAATCAAGTCAAGTGAGAAAGGAGTCTCAAAAGGATTTTTGTACGTGTAAGCTGATCTGTGTCTGATGTATACTTTTTCCCCATACAAAGGCTCTGTCTTCCCATACGTGGCAGGAGTCTCAGAGAAACTAGAAACAATCTTCTCCAAACACAACATCCTGGTAAACTTTAAACCCAACAACACCCTCAGACAGAAACTGGTCCATCCAAAAGACATAACACCCAAACAGAAGCTCAGTGGCATAATTTATCCTCCTTGTTTATCTGACCCACTCCTACAGTGGAAGGGTTAAGGATGGTTTATGCTTGACGCGTCCGCGGTCCGCACGGCTCCGCACGGAAAAGTTGCGTCATTTTGCGTCATTTTAACAACCACGCCCCTCCACCGCGTCTCCGCACGGCCCAAAATTTCCGCCTAGGAAATTTTCTAACCACGTGGACGGTCGGACATGGAAAAACATGGCGGACCGGCAAGAACTAGTATGGCAGAGGTTGGTAAATACAGACATTTGTATGATTCAGCTCTCAGAGATCACCGTGATCAACATGTTGTTAATAATTCTTGGAGAGAAATAGCTCGCACTGTCAGAAAAGACGAGGACACTGTTAAAAATGCTGGAATGCCATGTTGTAAACAGTAATTTCTACTTCTACTATGGTGTAGTGTTGGATGCATGGCGTAGAGCTCCATGCTGCCCCCTACAGTTTGGGAGAATATTGGCTCACCGCAGAGACGAGCCGCATGAACCATAAACGCTGCGAGTTGTGAAACGCGTTCCATCCGCGAGCCGCATCACCAAGCGGAAAGTGAACGCGCCAAGCATAAACCAAGCTCTATGCAGTCCAATGTAGTGAGGAATGTCCAGATGTTTACATCGGGGAAACAAAACAACAGTTACACAAGCGCATTGCACAACACTGGAGAGCCACCTCTTCAGGTCAACACCCTGCAGTTCACCTACACCTGAAGGACAAGGGACACACCGTTGAAGGTGACAACTCATCAGAGGAGGGGTATTCAGAGTAGTTTCTGCTCGTTAAATAACAGACAGCTACAGTTTATAAGCTTGACTCTCCTATATTCCAGTCAGAATTGACAAAGCTCCTCAGTTGAGAAGCAAAACATCTTCAAGAAACCAAAGAAGTCAAGTTGCCTTCATTTGAACTCTTTGGATTACCATGACCTGGATGACGGAGAACCTTCACCAGCATATTTCTGGAATTGTATTTTAAAAGGATGAATCTGATCAACTGGTCGCAGAACACCATTCATGAAATCTTTACAACATTCAGAATTGAGTAGGGAGCTCCCTTATTCCTACACAGAACGCACCCGGTTGGATACATTTTTGGATTACTGGAAGTGGATCATCATGTGGAATGAATACAAACACTCGCTTTCACCCCCCTCCTAACCTATTCCTAACCTAACCTTACGTGGAACTGTGGATCTGAGGAGAATGTCACAAAACCACGAAGGACTCACTGTTCGATTTGTTACCCCTTGACCTCTAATCTCCAACCCAACTTCCAGTTTTAGTCAAATGCTGTTTTTGTAGTTCATTTTACCTGTTTCACTGTTAGTTTTATTAGTTTAATCAATGCTTTCACATACTTAGCCATTTCCCGCTGACCACTCTTTGTTATCTCTCATTTATATTGAGCTAGTTTTTAGTTTTCTGCCCCTTACACTTAGTAACCCTTGGTTAGCCTCCCTACCTATTCAAAGTATTGAATTACTGTTAGTTGCTAATTTCAGTCATCAGTGTTTGTAGTATATTGTACCAGCTTTTACTGCATTAGTTACAGTCGTCTTACACTCAGTAATTCCTGGTTACTATTTTTATCTGCCCAGAATACTGAATTTCTGTTAGTTCTCTACTTTTAGTCATCGCTGGTTTTTGTAATTCATGATTAGCCTTCTTACCAACTCAAAGCACTGACATTGTGTTAGTTTTCAACAGTTGTTTTTGTAGTTAACTGTACCAGTTGTTACTGCCTTAGTTTTAGTCTCCTTATAACTTTAGCTTAATCAGTGTTTTCACATACTTAGTCATTCCTGTTTGACCACATTTAGCTCTCTTCACAATGTTTAATTCATATTATGTTATTTCCAGTTTTATTTTTATGTAATCCCATTGTTCAGTTGCGTATTTGTTTTGATTGTCTTTATTGCTGTGAAGCACATTGAGTTGCCGTTGAGTAGGAAATGTGGTATATAAATAAAGCTGTCTTGTCTTGTCTGAAATCATCATTTATAATAATTTATCTTGTATCATCAGTAGTAGTAAAAATATAGTAATAGATTTTTAGAAACTATATTTTTGCCTCTTTGTCAAATTATTATTAATATTATATAAGTGTTGGTTCCCTGGCATGCCCTAAGTACCTATTTTCATCATCAATTAAATATGAAAGGCTCAATAATATTGATAATACATCTTTTTATAGAATGTTACATGAATTTTGCTCTGGGATTAATAAAGTATTGTTGAATTTGAATAGAATTTTGTTGAATATCTTTATATTTTATTGACAGTTTATTAGAAGTAACAAAACAATACAGTGTAGATTAACAAATGTGGTCCAAAGTAGCGGCACTGCCATACCACGGATTACCATCGCAAATATTTACCAGCCGTAAAGAGCATAATAGATTTTCCCCAACAGGTCCCACACATTTTAATGCACACGTGTATGTTTTAATGAAAGAACTTGACATAAACCTGACAGTTTGTAATTTCTGTAGGAAAACTTACCTGGACGCAGCTTCACCTTTTGGCAGTGGTTTGATGGAGTGGTAGAGCTAATGAAGAAGCATCTCAAGCCTCACTGGAATGATGGGTAATGATTTATCCGACTTATTCACCATGAAGCCAACACTGTTTATCAATGAGTACAGAGTCAAATCTGAATAGCAGCAGCGGAGTTTACAAAGATCAAGAAAAAGTATTTTTTAGTTTTAGATTTATCTTACTGCAGTCCACACGGTCTTTTAACACAGTCTTTCACCCATGACAACACACACTCGCACTCCGATGGTCACAGCTGCCCCGGGGCACACTGACACAGGTGAGTTTAATGATTCATCTAAAGCCATTTTTACAATACAATGCCATCAATTTGCCATAACTCCATGGCGGCATCAGGGAGCCCTAGGTCATTTAGAAGTGGTCATACCGTGGCGGTAATGTGGTGCAATCATGTCCTTTTTATAAAAGATTAGGCGATGGCGGCATAAAGGGGGTAGGGGGGCGGTCCCCGCGCTGCAGCGGACTTCCGTTTATCTTGGACGTAACTTGCGTTTTATTGCGGTTGAAACCGTGCTCATGAAGTTCAACAAGCCGCTCCTAAAAGTGTCCGTTCCCAACAGTCACCGGGCAGTTTCTGGTGATCTGAGCTCCAGTTTAACGGAGAGAAGCTGCTGGAGCTCTGCAGCGCTCCAGTTTGTCATCTCAGCCGATTTTGTTCAAAAATCAAATCTTGTGCCATGACTTTACTTTGATTTTAATAATAATAATAATACATTTTATTTGAGGGCGCCTTTCTCAAACCCAAGGTCACCTTACAAAGATAAAAACAAAAAACAACAGAGGTGAGATAGGGCAATAAGAACAAACAAGATACATAAAAATTTGAAACAATTCTAAAGTCTAGGTCTAAAGGGAATAAACTTGTTTGAATAAGTGGGTTTTGAGGTGTGCCTTGAATAATGGAAAAGAGTCCGTATTTCTAACGGCAGAGGGAAGTGAGTTCAGGAGCCATGGAGCAGAGCAACTGAAAGCTCCGCTCCCCATGGTGGCAAGGCGAGCTCGAGGTTGAACCAGATGAAGTGCAGATGAGGATCTAAGAGATTGGGAAGTGGTTGCAATAGATAGTAAGTTACATTTTCACCATAGTTGTCAGCCGGAGCTTGGCATTAACCCCCCTTGTGATTGTGGCACCTCGCTATTGGGCCATTCCCATCTGTACCGGGTCGGCCCGGGCCGGGTAGCGTAGGTTGTATATGGGTCATTCCCATCTGTACCGGGTCGGCCCGGGCCGGGTAGCGTAGGTTGTATATGGGTCATTCCCATCTGTACCGGGTCGGCCCGGGCCGGGTAGCCCCAGTCGGCCCCAGCCTGGCCCGGTTGATTCCACACATCCTTGTCTTGAGCCCATGTGGGCTGATTCTACCCACCAATCAGAGGCTTGCTCTAATGGAAGGTGTGAATTTGCTGTCAGCAGTGGGTGTGTTGGCCCTGGTCGGCCTGAAGCAGACCCCCTCGAGAAGAGGGCTGAGAATGAGCCTTGGTTGGCCCGGAAAAATACCAGGCCACCCAGATATGTAAACAACCTACGCTACCCGGCCCGGGCCGACCCGGTACAGATGGGAATGGCCCATTAGGGTTAGGGTTAGGGTTAGGGTTAGCCCACCCCACACCATTTCTGGCCCACTGCAAAACCGGTCGTGCTTGAGAATGTGGCAAGTAGCAGAATGTTGTCCACGGCACTTCCAGAGTCGGTCACGTCTGTCTCGTGTGCTTAGTGTGAACTTGTTTTAATCTTTGAAGAGCACAAAATAAAATATACTTTATTAATCCCACAGTGGAGAAATTCACTTGCTACAGCAGCACATACTCTTGAAAAGGTACAAAATAATAAGCTGACCGGAAATGGAGGTTACTGGCTCCCAATTCCTCTTTCGTAGTACCCTGTTTCAAATCTGGTTTTGGCAAGGACTCAAGTATTTGTGTTCTGTTTGAAAATAATGTTATCTCTGTGAATCCATTGTGTAAATGTGTTACAGTATTTGTGTACTTACAGGGCCATTCTGGGATTTGTGAACAAGCAGCAAGCACAAGACATGCTCCTGTCCAAAACAAATGGCACCTTCCTGCTACGATTCAGTGACTCTGAGATTGGAGGCATCACTATTGCTTGGGCAGCTGAAAATCCCAACAAACTAGGTAAAACGTTATTTTGTTTTAAAGGGATATTTCACCCAAAATTCTCATTTTGTCTGACATATTTCCCAGAGGTAGATAGTGGGGGAAAAATCATTTTTAATGAGCCCAGTCCTTCTCCTGACCAGGCTGTACTCCTTTAGCTTAGCATAAAACACTATATCAACTCCAACTGTTTATTTATTAATTCTTTATTTAACCAGGAAGGTCCCATTGGGATTAAAAACCTGATTATCAAGGGAGTCCTGGCCAAGAGGCAGCAAAAGTTACAGATACATTTTACTGTTACACAGACATGCTATGTGTAAAATCACAGAAGGCAGTTACAACTAGGGTTGTGACGGTGTGAAAATTTAACCTCACGGTTATTGTGACCAAAATTATCATGGTTTTCGGTATTATCGCGGTATTTTTTTAAACGTGTTACATTTTCAGACAACTTGATAAACCCTGTATGTCAGGAAAATATTGTCCTCAGTTTGTGTCTAAATTTTGCCAAAAATGTGTTATTTTGTAATTCTGTTGTTTATTTGTTTACATTTTTCCCCTTTAGTCTTTAAAATACCAATATTTGCCCATAACTTCTTATTTTATGTCTGTTTGATGTCATCATTTAAAAATATTAGATCAGATGATACTCAGTACTCAAGTAGCCTTCTAATCAGATACTTTTTTACCCTTACTTGAGTAATAAACCCTATATCAGGAAAATGTTGTCCTCGGTTTGTGTTCTTCCTGTGAGCTTTGCAGATGTGGGAAAATGTCATCAGGCAGTAATCGTTGTTAAATTCATAATTATTCTCGGAGAGAGACCAACTCTTATCTGCCCCTGGGAGCCCCGTAATGCATAGCGTCATTTCAACATGGGGGTGTCCGCGACACGGTTTATATGCAGGTAGCGGCGCTGCGGCTGCTTTATATAGCGACTCGTTGCATTCTCCCTCAACCCAAATCCTCGGATCACGCATTTTAGCTAAAACACTAACGTTAGCTTGCCTTGCGTTGACTGTAGAGTTGTGGGTGATGGTCATGCAGATGTGTCATGAGATTTGAAGCGTTGCTGCCTTTCACAGACACTTTTTCTGCTCGTGCTGCAAACAGGATAGCCGTCTTCTATCAACTGTCCCTCGGCATTCTTCAAATATCCAAAAGATGCCCGTACTTCCCACTTTGTCTTCTTTGAGGGATAAAAAATGTCCTGAGCGCTGCCGTCTCCTCCTTTGACCATTATTTCAGCTTTAGCTTCAAGAAAGTTTAGGTTGTAAACAACAAAGTGCGCATGTGCCGCCGGCAACTTCAGCAGATGATACGGTGGCTGGTAAGGGTCACCGCGCCTACACCGTAGCCACGGTAACCCACCGAGATAATAGATTGTTTTAAAAACAAGACGGTTATTATTATTGTCAACTTTTTTACCGGGGTTTACCGCTACACTGGTTACCATGACAACCCTAGTTACAACACAGGGAATCCGTCTCAAGTGCTCTCTGTCTGGTTTTAAACGTATCCAAGGAGATAAACTCGGTTAACTTCTAGTTTTCCTGCAGCCTCTTCCATGCAGAAGGAGCAGAGTGAACAAAAGCGCTTTAGCTCAGTTCGGTGCGGAAAAACGGAACACAAAGTAACAGCTGATCAGAAAAGAAAAACAGTTTTTTTCTAAAAAAAAGAAACTTAGTCTGAGTTTGAGTTTCTTCACAAGATTATCTACAGGGGCTTGAAGGAGAGGGAGTCATGGAGCCAGACAGGTGTTTGTACGTGTGGACCACCTCTATGATGTTTCCCTCGAGTGGTCACTGAGGGCATCCTTAGATGCTTTTCTTTTTTAGTTTAAAAACTACATTAGTTTAGTCTTGTCAGCATTGTTGACCTATTTTAACAGCAGAACTGTTTGTTGGACCTCATTAAAAGCTTTCTGCAAGAATTCATTTAGTGGGGTTGTTCCACAACCGTAAATGATTGTGTCATCAGAGTAAAAGTGCAATTTAGCATACAACATATTTTGTCCTGTCATTGATATACATAATGAACAAGAGGGGTCCCAAGATGGAACCCTGTGGTACTTCCTTGTGGACACTCAAAAATTCAGAGGACAACCCATCAGATGTAATGCACTGAGTTCTGTCCTTCAAGTATGAATGAATGAATGACTTAATTTATAGAGCACATTTCCTGCATGGTAACAACTCATTGTGCTTAACAGTAAAAGAGACTAAATAAAACAATCAATTATAAAATATGTACACACTTTAACAGCAAATGGTGTATACATACATCAAATATACACATAAAACTAAAACCTATACATTCAAACTTGCACACACACAAACATTTACACACACATTTGCACACACATCTATACACGGCCATAAAATTAAGCTAAGATAACAGTTAAACATAATTCTAAGCGCTTATCTATGAATAAAACTATCTATAAAAGGAGGATATAAATTAGACATAATACAGCCTAACCATATGTTTGTTCAAATAAAAAGTTTTTAAATTTATCTTAAAAATATTTGGTGTAGCTGCTTCCCTCTTCTATAAAGGCAAAGTATTCCAGATCTTAGATGCATATACACTAAAAGCAGCCTCCCCTGACTTGAACGTGTACGTAGTATAACAAGATACCCATGATCTGCAGACCGGAGTGGTCTGACTGGTATATAAGGTACTAGCATGTCTGTAATATATTGTGGTGCAAGGCCATTGAGAGCTTTATATACAGTACAAGCAGTAGGATTTTAAAATCAATTCGTTTTTCAACTGGTAACCAGTGCAGAGATCTTAAAACAGAAGTAATATGTTCTGATTTCTTTGTTCCAGTCAGAACATGAGCAGCAGTATTCTGAATTAGCTGTAATCTGTAAGTAGCATACTGAGGGAGGCCAATTGAGAGACCATTACAATAATCCAGCCTGGTAGTCATGAATGCATGGATTAGCTTTTCAATGTCAGTTTTTGATACAAAATGTTTAATTTTAGAAATATTACGTAAATGAAAAAAGCTAGTTTAGTTATATGATTAATATGTTTTTTTTTATTCAGGTCACTATCTAAAAATACACCCAAGTTACGTGCTTCATTTTTACATTGAAGAGACAGAGAGGCGAGAAAATCTACACCTGTCTGTCTCTGTGCGTTTGGACCAAATTCCAGAATTTCTGTCTTATCTTGATTTAAATGTAAGAAATTTTCAGACATCCAGGCATCCATATCCTTAATACATTGTGTAAGACAGTGAAGGGGGGCTGTATTACCAGAAGACAATGAAATTTAATATAATTGTAAGTCATCTGATATCATCTTACGATAATTAACATTGTGCCTCTGAACAATTTGCACAAGAGGAAGCATATACAGATTACATAATAGCGGACCAATGATCGAACCTTGAGGCACACCACAAGTAACCACCTGTTTTTTTAGAGTTAATTAACATATTTCATCCGACCAATAAAAGAAAAGTGTTTTTAATACAAAAAAAAGTCAACCTTCAAATAATTATGTTCAGTTATGCACTCAATGCTTGGTCGGGAATCCTTTTGCAGAAATGACTGCTTCAATGTGGCGTGGCATGGAGGCAATCAGCCTGTGGTACTGCTGAGGTGTTACAGAGGCCCAGGATGCTTCGATAGCGGCCTTAAGCTCATCCAGAGTGTTGGGTCTTGCGTCTCTCAACTTTCTCTTCACAATATCCCACAGGTTCTCTACGGGGTTCAGGTCAGGAGAGTTGGCAGGCCAGTTGAGCACAGTAATACCATGGTCAGTAAACCATTTACCAGTGGTGTTGGCACTGTGAGCAGGTGCCAGGTCGTGCTGAAAACTGAAATCTTAATCTCCATAAATCTTTTCAGCAGATGGAAGCATGAAGTGCTCCAAAATCTCCTGATAGCAAGCTGCATTGACCCTGCCCTTGATAAAACACAGTGGACCACCACCAGCAGCTGACATGGCACCCCAGACCATCACTGACTGTGGGTACTTGTCACTGGACTTCAGGCATGTTGGCATTTCCCTCTGCCCGGTCTTCCTCCAGACTCTGGCACCTTGATTTCCGAATGACATGCAAAATTTGCTTTCATCTGAAAAAAGTACTTTGGACCAATGAGCACCAGTCCAGTGCTGCTTCTCTCTAGCCCAGGTCAGGCGCTTCTACCACTGTTTCTGGTTCAAAAGTGGCTTGACCTGGGGAATGCGACACCTGTAGCTCATTTACTGCACACGCCTGTACACGATGGCTCTGGATGTTTCTACTCCAGGCTCAGTCCACTGCTTCCGCAGGTCCCCCAAGGTCTGGAATCGATCCTTCTCCACAGTCTTCCTCAGGGTCTGGTCACCTCTTCTCGTTGTGCAGCATTTTCTGCCACACTTGTTCCTTCCCACAGACTTCCCACTGAGGTGCCTTGATACAGCACTCTGGGAACAGCCTATTCACTCAGAATCTTACTTGAGGGTGTCAATGATGGCCTTCTGGAAAGCAGTCAGGTCGGCAGTCTTACCCATGATTGCGGTTTTGAGTAAGGAACCAGGCTGGGTTTTTTTGAAAGCCTCAGGAATCTTTTGCAGGTGTTTAGAGTTAATTAGTTGATTCAGATGATTAGGTTAATAGCTCGTTTAGAAACCCTTTTCATGATATGCTAATTTTTTCACATAGGAATTTTGGGTTTTCATGAGCTGTACGCCAAAATCATCAATATTAGAAACAATCAAAGGCTTGAACTACTGTTGTGTGTAATTAATCTAATATATACTGTATGAAAGTCTAATGTGTATCATTATATTACAGAAAATAATTAACTTTATCACAATATGCAAATTTTTTTAGAAGGATCTGTATATAAGGACCTCTAATAATCTCTGAACAGTTCTGTTGGTTTATTTTTTTGAGCAGTGGGGCTGTGTAAACCTCATGGTAGAAAATGTTTTGAGTCTTACAGAAAACCACATTGACTGTTCTCTTTTCCAAATATTTCAACAGATTGTCACAATATGTATAAAATGTAAAGGTCAGAGGTCACTAAAAGCCCACTGTTAAATAGATTATGTATTTCTTTTTCAAATTTGGTTAGATTGCTTTTGGGGTTTACATGGCACAACAGATGTCCGAGAGCCAGTAAAAATATATTGAGATTACTCCATGAATTGGATGGTGTTGTGATTATTAGTCAACGAATAATTTGTAAGCTTTACTTAGTTTTTTGGATTCATCAATAAATTCGTAAATATGGAAATATTTACCGATTTATCATGTAATTAGGAAATCCTTCGACGTCCTCGGGGCACAACCCCTTTAACAGGGGAACAATGAATCCGCATCTCTTATCAATCTTGTCTAAACTTTCCATGAAACCTTTAACGAGCTGCAGTTATTTTATATCAACACAAACAAACTCACTTGAGACAAATGCTTAATTGGCAATAACATTTTTTAACTAATATACACACTTCAGCTCCTTCCAAAGTGTTAGCTAATTAATATCCACCAACTTATTTTATCAAATGAATAACAAGTAATTAAACAATAAAATGGTAATGTGAAATAATGATCTGATGTGATGTAACTCAAGATGGAGGTAGTTTTGAAACAAAATGGTTGATTCTTCTGTCTGGCTGGAAAGGATCAAACCACTTGTGTGTGTGTGTGTGTTTGGTCAACTTTCACCCCCACATTGAGAACCGATGTGTGGGAGGGGTGGGTGTGTGTGTGTGTGTAAAGTTTCCTCAAACTTTCAAACAGTGATGTGGCAAACTTTCATTTCACAGTAATTTACTCAAAACACTTCAAATTGTTTGTTTAAGCTCAAGAAAAACAACAAATCAATCAAAGGCGAATGAAATATCTAACAGTCAGTCAGCCTGGCCACAGCTGACAGACAACAACCCAGATATTAAACAAAAAAAACAAACGGACCTTACTTGTAAGTAAGTAAGTAAGTAAGTAAGTAAAAGTTTATTTATATAGCGCCTTTCACAGATATAAATCACAAAGCGCTGTACAACATGATAAAGATCAGGGCAAATACCTCTAACCAATAAAAACATCAGAAAAACAATAGCAGTGATAAACGTAGAAAATAAAATCATGAGTATAAACAAAGTGAAGGTGTGAACCCGAACAAAGCCATCTTTTAGAACATTTAGGGAGGGAACGCCTGGATGAAAAGGTGAGTTTTTAGATGATTTTTAAAGACCTCTACAGTGTTAGAGAGACGGAGATTTGAAGGTAGACTGTTCCAAAGTCTGGGTGCAATAGTCTGAAAGGCCCTGTCCCCTTTGGTTTTCAGTCTGGTTCGAGGAACAGCCAGGAGGTTTTCAGATGTGGATCTAAGGTTCCGAGAGGTGGTGTGTGGGGATAAAAGCTCAGATAGGTAGCTTGGAGCCTGGTTGTTAAGAGCTCTGTAGGTCAGGTCTAAAACTTTAAACTGTATTCTATATTCTACCGGGAGCCAGTGGAGGGACTGTAAACCTGGAGTGATGTGAGCTCGTCTGCTGGATTTGGTTAGGAGTCTGGCTGCTGCATTTTGGATGGCTTGAAGGCGTGAGAGGGAGGTTTTGCTGAGACCAGTAAAAAGAGCGTTACAGTAGTTAAGCGTGATGACACAAAGGCATGGATGATTTTTTCCAGATCTGCAGTAGAAACCAATTTACGGACTTTTGAAATGTTTCTCAGTTGAAAGAAACAAGAGCGGGAGATGGTTTTGACGTGTGAGTCTAAACTTAAAGCTGGATCAAAAATAACTCCTAGGTTTCTAATGTTGGCCTTAGCTGATGGGCAAAAAGAGGCAATTTCTTGCTCGATTTTTGGCTGAAGTTCCGGGGGCGCAGCGATCAGGGTCTCTGTCTTGTTAGCATTTAAGACAAGAAAGTTGCTGGACAGCCAGTTACTGATCTGGGTCAGGCAGAGTACAAGTGTGGCCAGCCTGTCCAACTGGTGTAGCATATATCTTGGATTGTCTGATGGCGTTTTTGGTACGGAAGAGGAAAACCCGGTTCTACTTAAAAGCGATCACACGGCCAACCGCTTGTTCTGAACTATAGGAGAACGGGAGAAAAGAGAGATGGAGAAAAAAGAAAAAAAAAACTCTTCTCTGAGCGAACCAGACGTCCCTCGTCGTTCAAACGGATTAGATGACGTTCTCCGTTGATTTCAAACAGCTCGGCCTGTGCCCACGCGTCCGGAGGCAAAAGGCGAGCGTATCTCTCCAAACCAGAAGAAAGTCCTGGAACAAAAGAGGAAGTTCCTCTTTGCGCTTCAGCCCTTAAGCACACTCATGCGGGCGGGACCTGGGAGTTCCGAGGTCCGGCTTCGCTTTGGTGACGTCATCACGCTGCTTCCGGGTGCCAAGGCTCATGGGACATGGAGTCTGCTGGCGCTGGAATTTATTATCTGCTTTTTCAGAACGCAGATGACACAGTTTTTGGAGAAAAGGTTGCGTAGCAATTTTCTCCTGAGGGCAGAACCTCAACAATGGCATGATGTTTCCTAATTGTATTGTTACTGGGCTTCTAATATTAATACATTGTCCTCATGTTCTGGAACTGCGCTGCTCTGGGTTGCTGCATGTTGGAGTGGCTCTTTTGACTATATGTAATTTTTGCCTTTTCTTTGACATTTTTTCTTCTGGTTTCTCAGGAGGAACAGTAATTTTTTGGATATTTTACTTTTCTGTTTCTGGTGCTGCGAAGCTTGGAATTCTGCTATAATTACTGCTATTTTATCACTTTTTGAGCATTTGTTATGATGCGTAACCATGGCAACAAGCTGGTTTAGAATTGGGAGCAGCTGATTAACATTGGGAAGGCTGAAATAATACCTCAACTGAAGCCACAAATCCCAAATGAGCTAAAACGCGAGAAGCGTGGGTGCAGAGTGGGAGCAAAACAGAGACAGAGAAAGAGGAAATTCAAACCGTCTCTTCCATCGACCATAATGGGCAATGTGAGATCACTGGCCAATAAGATGGATGACCTCCAAGCCCTTTCAAGGACTCAGCCAGAGTATCGGCAGTGTAGTGTTATGCGTTTCAGTGAGACGTGGCTGCAGGACCATATCCCCGATTCCAGCGTCTCTCTGCCAGGATTTCTGACTGTACGAGCAGACAGAGATCTGAAGAGGAGCGGGAAAAGAAAAGGAGGTGGAGTGGCAGTGCTTGTCAACAACAGAGGGTGCCATCCAGGTCATGTTTCAGTGAAATGTCGTCTCTGCAGTCCAGATGTTGAATTCTTGGCAGTAAGTTGTCGCCCATATTATTTGCCAAGAGAGTTCATCAGTGTTGTCTTGGCAACCGTTTATATTCCACCTTCAGCCATTGCTGAAAATGCATGTGATGCCATCAGTTCCATTGTCGCTAAGCTACAAACCCAGCACCCCAATGCATTTGTGGCTATATCTGGCGATTTTAATCATGCCTCGCTCTCTGCCAAACTTCCAGCATTTCAACAGTTTGTCAGCTGCTCCACCAGAGAAAACAAGACATTGGATTTGTGTTATGAAAATGTAAAGAATGCATACATGTCCAAAACAAGACCTCCTCTGGGACAATCAGATCACAATCTTGTTTTTCTCTGCTCAGAATACAAACCACTTGTTCAGAGGCAACCTGTGACAAGAAGAACTGTTAGAAAATGGTCACAAGACGCTGAAGAAGCCCTGCAGAGTTGTTTTGAGATCACAGATTGGATGACTCTCTGCCAAGGATATGAAGAGGACATCAATGCCATGACTGGATGTGTCACTGACTATATAAACTTCTGTGTGGACAATATCATACCCACCAGAACAGTGAGATGCTTTGCTAATAACAAACCCTGGATCACCAGTGAACTGAAGAATCTGCTAAATGAGAAAAAAGAGCCTTCAAAGAGGGAGACAGGGAATTACTGAGGAGTATACAGAAGCAACTGAAGATCGAGATCAGAGACAGCAAGGAGGCATACAGGAAGAAGCTGGAGAACAAACTACAGAGGAACAATATCAGAAATGTCTGGTCAGGGATGAAGAAGATCACAGGCTTCAAGCAGAGGAAGGATTGCACAGATGGCAGCCTGGACACAGCCAATGAACTGAACAAGTTCTTCAATAGGTTCAGTTCAGGAACAAACCCAGCATCCTCCTTGCCTGTCCCCAGCCAATCAGACATCCCATCCTCCTCTGATCCAACATTTTCCTGTCACACGCCAGTTCTTTTGTCCTCTAACGCAGTCATGGACTCTTCTGGTTCTATAAATCTGTCTTCAACCAAGTCAGGAGAGGTTGCTGCCCCATTTACCTCCCCCTCCCACCTATCTGTCTCTAGAAGTCAGGTGAAGAGGAGAGCTGGAGAGACTGAACAGGAGCAAGGCTGCAGGTCCAGATAGTGTCAGCCCCAGAGTACTGAAGGCCTGTGCAGAGCAGCTCTGTGGGATTCTGCAGCACCTCTTCAACCTCAGCCTGGCCCAGGAGAAGGTTCCAGTCCTGTGGAAGACATCCTGCCTTGTTCCTCTTCCAAAGAAAACTCGTGCATCAGTCAATGATGACTACAGACCGGTTGCCCTGACATCCCACATCATGAAGGTCCTGGAGAGGCTCCTGATGGTCCACCTGAATAAGCAAACTAGGACATATCAGGACCTGCTGCAGTTTGCTTGCCAGAAGACACAGGTGGGGGCCTCAACTATCACCTGGAATAAAGACTACCTGACAAACAGACCACAGCTTACGAGGCTGAAGAACTGCACATCAAACCAGGCGATCAGTAACATTGGAGCACCACAGGGGACTGTACACTCACCATTCCTTTTCACCCTGTACACCTCAGACTTCCAGTACAAATCACACCTGTCATCTACAGAAATACTCAGATGACTCTGCAGTTGTCGGGTGTATCAGAGATGGACAGGAAGCTGAGTACAGAGAGCTGGTGGAGCGCTTTGTGACATGGTGTGGAAACAATCATCTGATCTTGAATGTGAACAAAACAGAGATGATTTTAGACTTCAGAAGAAACAGAGTGGAGTCAAACACTTTCCATCATGGGATAAGAAGTGGAGATGGTTGAGGAATACAAACACCTTGGAGTTCACCTGGACAACAGACTGGACTGGAGAAAGAACATCGAAGCCGTTTACAAGATGGGACACAGCAGACTGCACTTCTTGAGGACGCTTTGGTCCTTCAATATCTGTAGCAAGATGCTGCAGATCTTCTACAAGTCTGTTGTTGAGAGTGTAATCTCTTCAGCCATCGTCTGTTGGGGTAGCAGCATCAGAAGCAGGGACCTGAAAAGGCTCAACAGCCTAATAATAAAGGCTGGTTCTGTTCTGGGGACGACTGTGGAACCGCTGGAGGAGATAATGCAAAGAAGGATTCTCCAGAGAATCAAGAAAATGATGGACAACCCTGAGCATTCTCTTCACAAGACTGTCTGACAACGGAAGAGTGTCTTCAGTCAGAGGCTTCTTCAGTTTGGCTGCAACACTGACCGCTACTGGAGATCCTTCCTGCCAACAGCCATTGTAATATACAACAACTCTTTGATGACTTGATTATTATTATTATTCTGAGCTACTACAGCAATCAATTTCCCTCTGGGATTAGTAAAGTATTTTTGCATTGAATTGAATTCGGGCGGGGGGGGGGGGGGGGGGATGTGCCGAGTTGGGTGGCTCTGGAGAGAGCTTTGTTTGTCTGTGGCTCTCCAATAGCTATACTCTGCTCTAGGCTGCCCTTTCTGTGTTCGATGCTATTCTTTTTCTCTGCCCATAAAGTTGAGCAACACTCTGATCAGCGGTTCTGGGGTTATTAGAGGTCATATCCGAGGTGCACACAGGGTGAGAGAGAAAGAGAGAGAGAAGCTGCACAAAACTTGAGCGTTAGTAATGGGAGAAACAGCTGCGGATGGAAATGTATTCAAGCTAAACCACAGGAGATGTTTGAAAGTTTGGAAGCCTGTGTGTTCATCATGTGTTAGAAGAACTAATGGCATGTAAGGGAATAAGTGTTAACGAGCAATTTACGCTGATAAGATTTTACTGGACGCCTCCCTGGTGAGGTTTTCCTGGCACGTTCAACCAGGAGGAGTTCTGAAGGACACGTTGGAGGGACTTTGTTTATGATTATTCATTTAGGAGACGCTTTTATCCAAAGCGACTTACAATTTATAACCTATAGGGCATGTTGTGATTGTCTCTCACCTGGCCAGGGAACGCCTTGGGATTCCCCCTCAGGAGCTGGCCCAAGTGGCTGGGGAGAGGGAAGTCTGGGCCTCTCGCCTTAGGCTGCTGCCCCCGCAACCCGACTCTGGATAAGCGTGTACATATATATATATATATATATATATATATATATATATATATATATATATATATATGGATGGATGGAAGGAAGGAAGACTACTGTTGCCAGAAGTATTCGCTGAGAAGGTTTTCTCTGTTCAACATCAGTAACCAATGTTACCGCATCTTCTTTACAAATAATCTATGCGCTGCACACTTCAGCAGCAGTCTCTATTTCAAAGCTGATACAGCACGATAAAATTCATGCACACTCATGGTTGGCCTAAATTGATAATTGATAATATGATATAACCGTGAATTGCTTTATTTGAGTATTCATTAAGCATAACACATCCCAGCCAACTTTTTTTTACCAGGGCACAGCAAATACTTTCACCATCTGGGTAATGAAATATAAATTCTTCTGCATACCCTCAGTAATGTGTTCATGGACCACTAGGGGTATGCGTACACAACATGCCTCAGTGAGAGAGAGAGGTGGCTTCAGTCAGAGGTGATGTTTACAAATCAAATCAAAGATACTTTATTAATCCCAGAAGGAAATTAGAGTTTCAGTACACACAATTCAGAGATCAGACATACATGTGCAAGACACATGACAAGTATTGGTGACTGTGGTCATTCGCAACCCTGAGTCGCGCTACCTTAATAGAGATGAGGGTAACATGAGGAATTGATTCGGGAGGAGGGAAAAAAGGCACTTCATAGCTATTCTCCCACCAGGAGGGCAGCTTTGCTCTGCAAAAAAAACACCTCAAACAGATAAGCAACAGACTTCAGACACAACATAACTTGATACTCCAATAGGAAGGCGGGGGGGGGGGGGGGGGGGTCCTGTTTCCCCAGCGAGAGCAGCCATCTACGGCGCTCAGTCACTGTAGCCACAGGTGGGAGGGAGATCTTGGGAGGAGCGCAGAGCACATTGACTCCTGCAGGTTGATGTTTTCACAGCATCTGTCTGCATTCCTTCGGGGGGGGGGGTTGTTGTTAGCATCTCGAAGGCTGCTATGGTGCCTGATTAGGATAACAACACTTTGTTTGGGTCAGGCTGAGATAATTTTCCTCTCTTCCTTCAGTCTTTAAACTGATCATTCAAGTCCTTCAGTGAAGCCAATTTAGGTTTTCAAACTTGTCCACACCGTCCGGTGACCCTCTCAGAGATGACATCCATTTTGCGCACTAATACCGGTATCGCAGCTAGAACATTGCCCAGCTTCACCTCGAGTAGCGTCCCATTCTGTGAGGTCTCCACACGGACGGTGCTTTCCGTGGGTGCGGGTCGCCCTCCAATCGCTCCCGTCTTCCCAAATTTCCAGAAAACCAGATATCCTCCCACTCCACTCAGAAGGAATTCAGCGATCATCAGGCCAAACATCCACACATCTTCGACGTCCTCAATGGACAGCTGGGAGAGGCATACAATCTTCCAGTCCTTCCAGGAATCCAGCATATACCCTGCCGGGTGTGTCCCTTGCGGGCAAGTGGGAGCCCCCTGCTCCGTTCTCATTGTTGTAAAAATCTTATCAATCGCGTTGAATGACCAATTTATCAAATCCGTCGTCGTTGTCTTCCTCCGCTTATCCGGATCCGGGTCACAGGGGCAGCATCCCAACTAGGGAGCTCCAGACCGTCCTCTCCCCGGCCTTCTCCACTAGCTCCTCCAGCAGGACCCCAAGGCATTCCCGGACCAGATTGGAGACGTAACCTCTCCAACATGTCCTGAGTCGACCCGGGGGCCTTCTGCCGGCAGGACATGCCCGAAACACCTCCCCGGGGAGGCGTCCAGGAGGCATCCTGACCAGATGCCCAAACCACCTCAACTGGCTCCTTTCGATCCGGAGAAGCAGCAGTTCTACTCCGAGTCCCTCCCGAATGTCCGAGCTCCTCACCCTATCTCTAAGGCTGAGCCCGGCCACCCTACGGAGGAAACTCATTTATCAAATCCATTGTTAAAAAATAGGGTTTTTCAGAAGAAATGCAGAGAAGCGCTGTGTGGGCTGACAGGACAAAGAGCCTTGGAAAAAGAAAATAAGGGAGCAAAAAGAGAAGTGTCTGTACTCTGCGAGTGCCAGAAGGAAATAGTTACTCCTCAGTATCCAGAATGATGATGAATTGACATGCGAGAAGCACTCACTGGTTGATTCTGTCCACCAATCGGAGACTCCTGCTAATGGCTGGCGTGAATTTTAGCTGGCCAATCAGTTGGCCGTAGGTGGGTTGAGTTAGTTTAGCCTAAAGCAGACCGTTTCAGGAAGAGGGCTGAAAAAAGGACCAGTTGAGCATGAGAAAAGAAACGGGCTACCCAGATATAAATGCATTAAACCATTCCTGGGCGGGGCGAGTCGGCCCTGATGTGAAAGAGCTCAGGTTTGAGGCCTGGCCCTGCGCCTTCAACGTACATGAAAACTCAGGTTTTTGGGTCAGTTTTGATTGCCCATCCCTTATGAACATCCATCCATCCATTGTTCTGTAGATTCCTTCTGTGTGTTGCTTCTGATTGCATTTTTAGATTCTTTTTTAACACAGGAAAGCTTTTTTTTTTGCCTTGCTGACAGTTTTGACCACTCCTGTTGTCTTCATCAGAGCTAGCCGCTAAAGCTAGTCTGCACACGGTGTTAGGTAATTTTATCTCCCATCCAGGAATACCTTAGGGAAAGCTCAACACGCAGGGGTTATAATAATCAGCGGCTCAAAACCATATACCAATAATCGACCAACAATAAACTATTTAGATTTTGCAAAGTGGAGGAATGAAATACACACCAAACAAGAGGTCTGACAATTCACTCTCGTCAGACCAAGTCCTTCAAGAGAATTTATTGAGCAGACACAGAAAGATAAAACGCACACACATTTACACACAAACATTCGAGGTTTTCACAGCCTCCCAGGCAGGAAGGCACACCAGGTGCAATTTCTAAAACAACAGAGCTGTCTGGCCCATAACCCTGAGTACTACTGATAAGGGAGACACCAGCACCAAGTCTGGTACCGAGGGCAAGGTCAGTCCTCCCTGTTAGAGCTTACAAAACCCTGTCTGTTCCCAGAGAAATAGAAATGGAAGAATAATGAACCTTCGTTTAAAACCTCCAGATGTCAAACCATTAAAGACATTATTAACTGTAAAATATCAGTTTTTACCCAACACACGGGGTCTCTGCCGTAAAGCAGGAGCAACCGACAGGTGGTATGAGCAACTCTGAAAGGCGTTGGTTGGAATTTGCAGATCACATTTTATTTTTACGGAGATCGGCTGTGGATCCTTCTTCCGGTTGGCAAACTGGGAATCAAAACTAGGAATCGAAATAAAACAATTTGAACGATTTAAACAATTCCAGGAAAAACTGACAGTTAATCCCAATTCCAGTCTATGCTCGATGCCCAACCCAGAACTCCTGAATTGACTTTACCAGGGAGGCTCAGGAGTGTGATTGCCCTGTAGTTGGAACACACCCTGAAGTGAACAATTCCACACATATTTCAAGTCGATCAAGCAAACATTAAAGGAGTAGTCTGATCAAATTCAGACCCTAATGATGACCAAAACGCAAATCGCAACTTAAATCCAATATGGCTGACTTCATGGTTGATGTTCACCGTGGGTTCAATAAAGTTTTTTGTGGTCTTGGGCAGTTCTAAATGCGTACTGAAATCCGGAACTGTACAATGAAGTAAAGTCAATGAAAAGGCTGATTTGAAACATTCTAGGGGATGCTGTTACTCTGTTTTGTGATTTTTCTTTTTAAACCTTTAAAAAAATTTACACTACAACTGACACAAGTGCAAAAATGGGGAGTTACCCTAGCGTAGCTGCTATGTAGGCCTCCAAAAAGCCAAAACAGTTTTGGGAAGAAAAATAAACATTTGAAATAACACTAGGCCTTCGCAACTCCAAATTACTTCTAATGTTTTATGACTTAATTTGTTTGTACACACAATTCAGAGATCAGACATACATGGGCAAGACACATGACAAGAATTGGTGACTGTGGTCCTTCGCAACACGAGTCGCGCTACCTTCATAGATGAAAAGGGAATTACATGAGGATAAATTGCCAATGAGCCACCGCGGGTCACAGGACTGATCCCGAGTCAAGTTGTGAGCGGAGGAGACCTTTCATCAACACTTCTCTGCAGTTTGTGGATGAAAATGTTAAAAAATACCTCAAACATTTGGGTGCATTTTGCAAAAGAGCAGCAGCTAAAGATTAGTGCCATGAAAATAATGAATAGCAGCAATTTAACGAATGGTTGTCATGCAGGGCATCATCTTAAGAAAACGTCTTTGGCTGCAGAAAAGTACATTTGAGTTTATCTCCGTCTAAAACACTGGAGGAGTGTGAGGATGGAGGCTGATAAAAGCACTTCAGCTGCTGTTTTGCAGCTTTATAAATGCAGTTCAGGAGGTTGTTATTACTGCTGTTACTGACATGATGTCATGCATTAATGAGGGCTAGTTTACATAAATATTTAAATTTTGTGCCTTTACTGTTTGCACTGTAGCTTTACTGTTTTTGCTTAGAAAAAAATTTAAATAAAGTGTAATATAAATAAATATAATATAATAATATATGCAATAAGAACAAAACCTTTAAGTAGTTTGTTATCCTCTCTTAAAATAAAAAATATAGATTTCAGCTACAGTATCTTTAAGGTACCACCATCAAAAACCAGGTATCGGTAAAGGGAAACTAAACCCCAAAATAACATGTTTTATGCTAATTAACTGTAAAATTGGGTCTTTACAAATGCAAATTTTCCTTTTCTGTGCATATTTTGACATGTTTGGTTAAACTTGATTAAATCTAGAATCTAGGTCTAAATACGTCTCAGTGCTGCCCCCATGTGGCAGAACAGTGGCTACTGCACTTTAAACTTGTGATGACTGGGGCTGGAACAATCCCACGTCATCGGACCAGTCTAGGCTAGGAGACTGTTTAATTCTGCTCTAAGAGTCTGGTAACTCACAGGCAGAGAGGCAGTTGAGGTGTGGGACTAGGCAGCTCAAAAGTAACCTATCGGAAAAAAGATGGAAATGCCAACTACCGTGCGACGCTGTCGTTTTCTAGCTGTTGTAAAAAAAAAAAGACGTCTGGCAACGGTGCAAATATCTTTATTTTTTTTAGAAGAAATGCTTTTAGCGCTTCTACTTGTGGTTTTAAAGACATTTGAGTCATTTAGAACAGAGGAAAGAGCCGCAGCGAACTCTGCCGCTGTCTTCATTGTTTATGAGAAACTGAGCGTCGCTGTGTATGACGTCTGCGACACTGTCGTTTTTTAGCTGTAGCCAAAAATGGCGTCTGGCGACGGCGCAAGCATCATTCTTTAGAAGAAAGGCTTTTAGCGCTTCTACTTGTTGTTTTAAAGACGTGTCCAAGTCATTTAGACCAGAGGAAAGAGCGAACTCCGCTTCAGTCGCCATGTTTATGACAAAGTCGGCGTTATGGTGTGTGACGTACACTGCTCAGCGCTGATTGATTTAAACAGGAGGAGGAGTCTGGCAGGCCAAGCTAACAGTCTCCTCCCACTCCCACTCCCTCCCAGGATGGAAATTCCCCACACTTCACCATGCTACTTTGTGCCTCCTGGCAACGCCCACTTTCATGACTAGGGGTGGAGTTAGTTTTCTGATGGTATGCAGTCCCTCGTTAAAGTAGTAGCTCCTGGTACCCGCCCTACTGATGCTGTTATATTTTAAGCATGTTTTACGTTACTGTAGTCACCCTTTTTGTGAAAGCTCAAACCGCTCTGCTGCTGTTCTCTATTAAGTGATTTAGCAAAATATAATAAAAAATTAAGGCAAATAAATCAAAACAAGTTGAAGGATTTTTTTTTTTTTTTTTTTTTTTTTTTTTTGCTGATGAAATAGGTATTAAAATTTTATAGAAGTGGTCTACAAACGGACTTGAGAAGTCTTGAATTTGACTTGATGAATCCTGCAGGAACCCTGGAAGATGGGTGTGACTTCAGCTCCCTTCTGGTTGAAAATGCCCTGAAGAGCACCTCCCTGCTCCACATAACTGTAAGTGCAGTATGTGGCCAGCAGAGGGCAGCAGAGTGGTGTCATGTTTGAAACTGGTGAAGTTTCTAACTCAGCCATCACTGAGATCAATGTTAACGCACCAGCTTAAACTCAAATAAACTATTTATTGTTACTTGAATGTGTTTTATAAATGCTGACATTTTACTGAAATATTAGCTTTTATTGGTACCATCCTGTTGGACTAATCTTTTTCTCTTGAGAGAAGTATTGTGGCAGCTCTACCACACCTGTGCATTTGTGCTTGCAGGGGGGGATGGGCCCTGCATCCTACTGAGTACTGTAGTACTTTTGTGTGTGGAAGTGATCTGTGTTGATTTCTAGCCTTTGCTTTGTGTCTGATTTGATGTGTTAGGATTTTAACTGTAGTCTTTGATGTTTTGAAGGTGAAAGACTGGTCTGGAACCTGTTGCCCTACACAACAAAGGACTTCTCTATTCGTTCTCTGGCCGACCGCATCAGTGACTTAAATCACCTTCTGTTTCTTTACCCTGACAAACCCAAAGATGAGGTGTTCGCCAAGTACTATACACCTCCACTTTGTAAGTATCAGCGAGGCTTCTTCTCTAAACGTCACATTATTGATTTGGGCTTCCTTTGGCATGTGTGGAGAAAAACACTATAGAATTGAAAGTACAGTGGTGTCCATACTTAAATGCCATTTATTTATGTTGCAGCAAAAGCAGTGGATGGATATGTGAAACCACAAATCAAACAAGTTGTGCCAGAGTGAGTCATTTTCCCATTTTCTTCTTTCTCTTAGAACTGCCTCAGGAAGCTAAAATTTGTCGTAAATGTCCTAAGTGCAGAAGCCAAAATACTTGAATACCAACATCATTAGGCTGTAAAAGTTAATATGTGCTGGATATCTGACTAGTCTGTAATCATAATTTTTACTTTAGAGAAACTTGTGGGGTCTCAGCTCCGGCCCTTGGGGATCACCATATAGCATGTTTTGTTTTCCTATGCCAACAGGTGTGAATCAGCGGAACATAAGTACCTGTTCAGCAGGTTCTTACGTTATGCTGATGACCCTTTGGTTTATGTCAGGTTCTGCTACTGAACATGTATGACTTGATAAAACTATGAGCTTGATAACCCTGTGAAAATGTATACCCGTCATAACAACCACCCCCTGACTTTAGTCCAGGTGAGGGACTGCTAATTCACATCTGAGGGTACTCTGAAAGAACAACTTCTGAACCCAAGATGATTAAGCATTGGATCATCATCTCTTGGCACCAAAGGGCTTCCATACAAATAAGACACAGGACACCAACCACTTGAGATCTTCCACGTATGGTTCTATTGTTATTCAATTTGAATCACATGACATTCATACATGCCTTTGGTGTACATCTCCGTGGAAATTAACCCCCTAAATGTCCATCTACAGCGCCTCCATAATGCGCTTAGGAAGTCTCTGATTGGTGCGCAACGCACCGACCCGAATGCAACCGAACCAGTACCAAAGAAGAAAAAGGGGGAGAAAAATATGCGGCCGCTAGCAAAAAATAGAAAATAAGTGGTATACCACAAAAATATAAAAAAAAAGGGTCTGTCTCACCGGGTTCGGCGGTCTTTGACCCGGTACATCCACCGATCTGGCTTCGCTGATCAGCGGTGAGGCAGGTGATCTGGGGTGGTTCCTCTCATTCAGCTGGAGAGCGCAGATATCCAGGCACGCTCCAGTGCGGGATCGTCGGGGGTTTCTCTCTGGCTTAAACCCCTAATCTTATTATTATTAATCTTCTTTTTTAACAGTCACCCACAGACCTACTGAGTTTTTCCTCAGTTACGCGGTAGACCTTTAGTTTGATAACTAATCAGATCCACGCTGACACCTGCACCACACCCATCCATGCTCGGTTCTTTTTCTTCTCCCTCCACTCCTGACGCAGCCCTCTCTTAATAGCTCGGGTCAACACAAAAACACTGAACAACCCCGGCTCACCCAGTTACATACAGTGGAAAAGAAAATCACAGTGGCACAGTTTTTTAATTATACTCTGGCAATTGTTTAGACCATTTCCTCATATCCTCTGAGCAACTAATTAAAATATTTTCTTTTATTTCAACACTGATCTAATGTGGCGATGCCACACCGTGTGCATACATTGTACAACAGGACACCGGGAGCTTGCTTTTCTCATGCAACCCTCCTCCTCTGCTGTCACCTTGGAGGTTGGTCTGGGCTCCACGAGTTTGCCCAGGTAAAATGAAAAATGGTTGTGTTTGATACAGGGCCTTCTAGGGTTCTACAATCCCCAAGGTGCTTTACAACACAACCAGTCATTCACCCATGCACTCACATTCACACTCTGGTGATGATTAAAATCAATTCAATTCAAGTTTATTTATATAGTCTGTGTGTGTGTGTGTGTGTGTGTGTGTGTGTGTGTGTGTGTGTGTGTGTGTGTGTGTGTGTGTGTGTGTGTGTGTGTGTGTGTGTGTGTGTGTGTGTCGTGGAGGATGGCTGCTTATACTGAGCCAGGATTCTCTGGAGGTTTCTTCCTGTTAAAAGGGAGTTTTCCTCTCCACTGTCGCTGCATGCTTGCTTAGTATGAGGATTGCTGACTTGATGCAATTTGCTGGGTTCCTTATATAGGAAACATTATTTCTGATTGGCTTAATGAACTGACCTGAATTGGAATGTTTATTATGTGAAGTGCCTTGAGACGACTCTTGTCGTGATTTGGCGCTATATACATAAACTTGAATTGAATTGAATTGAATTGAATATAGCGCCAAATCACGACAAGAGTCGTCTCAAGGCACTTCACATAATGATGTTCTGCTGAGCTGTGGTGGCCTCATGGAGGGGGCCATCGGCTAGCACACCGCTGCTAACCACTTAAACATTCTCCCTCTCCTGATAATAACACTTTTCTCTCTTTGACGTTGGATGTGCTACTACTAGTTTACCCGTTTAATTATAGATTCACTAGGATAAATACAATAAAGTTTATCTCTCACCAAATAGAATATTTACTAAGAAATCACAATGTAACCATAGAAGCATTACTTTGTGTGTGTGTGTGTGTGTGTGTGTGTGTGTGTGTGTGTGTGTGTGTGTGTGTGTGTGTGTGTGTGTGTGTGTGTGTGTGTGTGTGTGTGTGTGTGTGTCTTCTCCATCCCCAGTGAGTCACGGCGGATGACTGCTTATACTGAGCCAGGATCTCAGTTTTTTCTGAACCACACTTGCTTGTGAGAATGCTACCCGCTAGCTTAGCGTTAGCAATTCGGCTTGTGAGAATGCTAACTGGTAGCTTAGCGTTAGCATTTCGGCCTGTGAGAATGCTACCTGTTAGCTTAGCATTAGCAATTCTGCTCATGAGAATGCTACCTGTTAGCTTAGCAGTAGCAATTCTGCTCGTGAGAATGCTACCTGTTAGCATAGCATTAGCAATTTGGCTCGTGAGAATGCAAACTACTAGCTTAGCCTTAGCAAGTATGTTCATACGCTTGATCCCAAACCTAGGACTGTTTCTGCCTTTTACAGTGGGGTGTGTATTTGCTTCTCTATTGTCCTCCACAGCAACTAGATTACCACAAAGTGGTAGTGTTCAGATTATGGAGTACACATTTAACGAAGGTTTGAATCAGTAAAAAATGAATCAAGCAATTTAATGAATCGCACCATTTGAATCATTCAATGATTCTTTTCAGCCCTACTTACATCTATAATAACTAGCGATGTCCCGATCGTATTGAGACGATTTTTTCATATTTACCAGTAATCGGAGATCGGCAGTTATAATGGATGAGTCTTTGTAGATCTCCTGAAATAGACCATGAGCCTGTTAGCATACGCTACTTCTGGGGGAACTCTCCTGCAGAGGGCTCCTTTGCTTGTGTGATAGATTCTTCCAGTTTACGGTCGGGTTTTCCATAAGAAGTCAACCAAATGGATGATGAACCAAGCAGCGATTAACATATGTCAAGCTGTCTGGGACACTTATCGAATAGCTCCGCTCTCCTGTCAGCTCATGTGAGTTTAAATCCTTCCAGGTAAACCCCAGAGTCTGCTCTGAGCTTGTTCATC
The DNA here is from genome assembly GCF_043380555.1 of Nothobranchius furzeri. Taxonomy (NCBI): domain Eukaryota; kingdom Metazoa; phylum Chordata; class Actinopteri; order Cyprinodontiformes; family Nothobranchiidae; genus Nothobranchius; species Nothobranchius furzeri. Next base: position 2,072,181 of record NC_091756.1, read on the forward strand.
CACCTCTGTATAAACATCAGGCTGTCAGTTGTCCCGCTGCAGCAGCCGGGTAAGCGCTGAAAGAAGAGCGGACATTTCCATAATCACAATGGGTAGATATGGTTTATATCTCCGTTACCTCTCCAGAGCTTCATTCTGCTGCAACTTCATTTCTTCGTAAATGTTTCCTTTTTCCTTCTTTGGAGTCCATCTTCACAGAAGCAATTCACGGCTAAGTAAAGCGACCGGAAATATAACACTCTACATCAGGTCTCAGAACAGGAAGTAGATTTGATGGGATTTACAACAACAATGGTAATGCTTATAACTGAAATGAGTCTTAGAAAGTGAACTTGAGTTATTTGCTAAAAGTATATTTCAACTTTATAAATTTCAACAGTAAAGGCCAACTATCAGATCGGGACTGGAAACTGGATCAGATCAGAAGTTAAAAGATCAGGAGCTTAAAATTCTGATCGGGACATCCCCAATAATAACCTTTCTGTCTTGTTTTCAAACAAACTCGTTAGTTTCTTTCATGAAATAACCTGAAAAATGTGAACTCACAATGAATCTTGTTGCATTTATCACACTCTCAAGCATCGAGGGTATCCGAGTACATAGGCTAATATATATATATAACTGTAATGTCTGTCCAGCTGTGTGCAGCAGGTCTGCTCCTCTTCCAGATTGATAGAAACTAGTGAAAATAATTCTAAATCATAATCAGCCCTGACTTAAAGTTCAGTTAAATGATACTGAAACCTGCTGTTCCCCGTGCCTTAAATGACCTGCCACAGCATTCAAGTCTGGAGTACTCTTTAATAAAGGATACTTTATTGACTCACTTGGAGAAATGACTTCTGTGCATCCGACCCATCCCAGAGGAGCAGTGAGACGCCGTTAGTACGCCGCTCAGGGTTCAGTTTTCTGGAATCAAACCCCTCAGCTGTTTTTACCTTTCTGCCACTGTTAAAGAGGATTTAAACACATTTCCTGAGTGAAAGCAGGCAAAAGCATCTACTTTTATATGTTATGCCTCCTATTTTTCTGCCTTCGGAAATAAGAGTTTTGCAAGGAGGGGTGGGGTCAGCGGTGGGATGGCTGGGCTTGAAACTCGTCAAAGTGCTTGCAGTTCTAGTCATTTTTATTATAAGAGGATGTTTTCTGTCAGGACAGCTTCAGTGACGATGATGACTAGAATGAAGGTGTAGAATGGGATTAAATGGTAGCCCTGCTCTGTGTCACCGCTAGATTCACCACCCCAACTCCTGAGCCCTGTGGAGGAGCTTCAGCATTCATGGATCAGACAGCTGCTTCCTCTACAAGCCAGTCCAACAATTATGGTGTCTACGCTTCCATGTAAGTAAAGCCTACACACACGTTCCTTCAAGTACCAACAGTACCATCACAGGAAAGATGGATAGATGTGTAGCCTTGGAAAAGTCCAACAAGGTTATTTGTTCACAGTAAAGTCAGAGGCATCGACATATACATATATGGACAATGGGTTTCCATAGGCTCCAATAATAAGTTTTTAAGCCAAAATGGGAGGTGGCCACCACCGCCATTTTGATTGTGTCACAGGTTCCGTCAAGCCCAGACAATTCCATAAAAGGGAAGAGAGGCGGAGCTGAGGGTGGGGCTGTAAGGCTGGGATCAACTGACGACACCCGGGTAACTGAAGCTAATGTAGCTACAAGCTAACCTGAAGCTAACCCAAAGCTAATGCGGAGGTGGGAGCTAAGCTATTGGAGGTAGCAACCTAGCTACAACTGGAGTTAACTGAGCACAACACCGGACTTTCTGAGACAGAGATACCCGAGCTGACCGCTGGGGAGAACCAGGTGCAACACAGGTCTCCCGAGAGCTCCACAAGCCGGCAGCCGCGCACCAGACAGGAGCCGCTGCGATCTGAGATGCGCAGAGCTGCAGCTGTGGGGAGGGGGACCATACCGATAGTGGGAACCCAGCTCCACCAACATGTTATATTTCAACCCATTTTCTAAAGTGCAGCATTATGTTAAATGCACTGGGTTTTACCCTATTACATTTAAATTTCATGGTTAAACAGTACATGTTAAAACCTAAGCTCAGCTAGTGCAAGAGCGGCACAAGGCCGGGTTAACCATATGGGCAACTGGGCAATTGCCCAGGGCCCACGAACTCTAAAGGGCCCAGGGCAGCAAGGGCACGAGCAAAATACTGTATCTGTAATTTCCCGCTTTATGGGGACTAGGATGACCATACGTCCCGTTTTCCCTGGACATGTCCACTTTTCACTCTCTGTCCGGGGCGTCCAGACTGGGGGTTCTTGTATTGATGAAAATGTCCGGCTTTTGCAGGAGCAGGGATCGAATTATGGAGGAGCTGTATATCCTACACATCCAGGGGAGCCGGAAAAAAGTTTTCTACCTATATTACATCATTCATGGACTCTTTTGAGCAGAGAGCACAGAGAGCGGCACAGCGCGTTGTTGCGCAGCGATCCAGGCTGCTGCTTCCAGCGCACGGTCCATTCTCAAAGTGGCGCAACCAAAAAACTATAATTAGCACACGATCGTTCATGTCCGCACATGTTCTCTATTTTCTGTCTTATTTGTGCTTGAAGCGCTCTGCTGCGGAGCCCTGTGCTGAGGTGATTTCACCTCACTGACGCAGCGTCGAAACGAGCTCTCCGCTGTGTGGTCAGGGTTGCAACACATTCCCTTTGTTCTGCTCAAAAGTAACCGATGAGGTGAAAAAGTAAGAATCCAGGCAGCAGATTTTCTGGAGAGTTTAGAGGAGATGCAGGAAGATGAGAGACAGACAGGACAGGAAATAGTTAAATAAAAACAAGAAAACAAAGTAAAATGTAGGTAGATTTATCTCCACTACACGTTTTTACCTGTATAAAACAATAAGTTATACACATGTCATATTTATACATCTGATACAATTCAGATCACCTTCAACACTCAGTCACACACCCAGGGCCGTTTCAAGACATTTTGGGGGCCAAGGCAAAATGCCCCCCCCCCCCCCCCCCAATAACTGGGCTCCCAGAAGCCTCTGTGTAATTCATGCCCTCTCCAGTAGTGTTAGTTATACAGTGTTTATAAAAGCCCCTCAGACATTACTGACATATTCTAATATTATCAGATGAAAAACTAAATTATCAGACACGCTGTCTCATCTGCTTCTTTTCTAAACTTGCTAAAAGTAACAAAACCACCTGAAAGCCACTATTTGTGGATTCTCTGAAAGTTTCCATGGAGTGTGTGACAACTTATTTTATCATTGATCCTATCGTCCAATCTCACAGCTGAAACAAGCATCCTTAATAATCTGTGCACAGGAAGCTTACCGATGCTGTAGTAAAACAAAAGGTATAATAATTTATTATTAATAAAACCTTGTTGCAGCACTAAAGCAGAAAAATGAGATTTAGCATTAAATATGCTAAATATTTACATATGAATTGTTTTAGAGCCCTTTTATTGGCAGAATCTGATATTAATTTAGTTCTTACAAAAAATGGGTCCCAACATGGTTTGTGTGGCGTTGCCATAGTGTGACGTCATAGGCACAGATCCCCTGTCCTCTTGTTTGGAAATGGAAATATGATCACCCTATATTAAACAAACTGTCCACCCGGGCTTTTGCGCTGCACAGAGACGCTTTGCTGCCTACGACTGAACGTCAGTTGAGAGTCAGTCTCATGCAGACTGACCAATGAAGACAGGGCCTAAAGTTAAGACCCTCTCCTCATTGGTCAGTCCACACGAGGTGGGTCAAAGGTTACTCTGGGCGGGTTACGTGATGTCAGGCATTCAAGTATTGAGTATATTTACTGCATATTACAGTAAAATATTCTGTATGTGACCATATTATAGTGATTCTTGGGTCGTGATGATGGGGCCCTTGAATATTGTTGCCCAGGGTACAACAAAGTGTTAATCTGGCCCTGGAGCGGCAGTGACCTAAAATACATAAATATAATTTTACTTACCGAAAAAAATGAAGCGGAGACTCCTTGGACGCTCTATTAGTGCAATTAATACCACAGCAAGTCATTTTGTCCAACAATTGCACAAATAATATCCAAACAGAACGCACAAACGCTACAACTACTGGTCTAAGTTGAGAGACTGAAACTGACGGAACAGTTTCCAAGCCAGACCGAGGCTCTACTGAGGCCTTTTCCCGGAGCTGGCTCTGCGGTCACGTGGGTCTGATGCTCATTAATTATACAGAGTTTTAGGCTTTTAATACACTTAAACAGAAGAGTGAGAAAAACATTCACCCCCCTCAGAGTTGTCATGAGTGTAAACTAGATCATTTAAACCAAAAACATGTTTATTTCTGCTGTGAAATTGGTATTTTTAACATGGGAGTCAATGAGGATTTGCTGCTTCTGACACCTGCCCCTAGTGGATGAGGGTGGAACTGCAATTTATTTCACTTCCGCATTGGCCTCACTTCCTGAACCGAATTGTGGGGGCTTGGTCAGAGGTCGACCATCAAGTGTCCAGCCGCTTCCTCTGCTAGGAATGTTGTTGTTCCCTGTACCAAAACAATTCCATGCTAACATTCTCCAGCGACACCATCTGAAAACTACGTCTAAACAACCTCTGATGTTTACAAGGAGCTGCACCTCCAAGGTCACGCAAAAGTCGAGACTCTTTTAATAAAATGATTCTTATTTTGCTTCATAAAACAATTTTCCTCAATCCACAGGTTGTTTACGATCATGTTCTGTCTTATCTACAATGAACGTTCTACCTAAAGTGATTTAATAATGAATCAACATAAATGTTTATTATTCCAGATCTTAAATAGCACAGATGTTACGTCGTTATTCTGCTTGGTTCTGTTGTTGAAACCCGTTTCTCCACCTCTCCACCACACAAGCAGAACAAACGCTTGTGCTCATTAGAAGCACGGTCCACCTTAGATCTGGTCCACCTTAGACCTGGCCCACTGTAGATCTGGTCCATTGTAGATATGGTCCAGTTTAGATCTGGTCCACCTTAGATCTGGTCCACCGTAGATCTGGTCCACTGTAGATCTGGTCCACCTTAGCTCTGGTCCACCATAGATCAGGTCCACCATAGATCTGGTCCATTGTAGATATGGTCCAGTTTAGATCTGGTCCACCTTAGATCTGGTCCACCTTAGATCTGGTCCAGCTTACATCTGGTCCACCTTAGATCTGGTCTGCCTTAGATCTGGTCCACCATAGATCTGGTCCACCATAGATCTGGTTCACCATAGATCTGGTTCACCATAGATCTGGTCCACCATAGATCTGGTCCACCATAGATCTGGTCCACCTTAGATCTGGTCTGCCTTAGATCTGGTCCACCATAGATCTGGTCCACCATAGATCTGGTTCACCATACATCTGGTCCGCCTTAGATCTGGTCCACCATAGATCTGGTCCACCATAGATCTGGTTCACCATAGATCTGGTCCACCATAGATCTGGTTCACCATAGATCTGGTCCACCATAGATCTGGTCCACCATAGATCTGGTTCACCATAGATCTGGTCCACCATAGATCTGGTCCACCATAGATCTGGTTCACCATACATCTGGTCCGCCTTAGATCTGGTCCACCATAGATCTGGTTCACCATACATCTGGTCCGCCTTAGATCTGGTCCACCATAGATCTGGTCCACCATAGATCTGGTTCACCATAGATCTGGTCCACCGTAGATCTGGTCCACCATAGATCTGGTTCACCATAGATCTGGTCCACCGTAGATCTGGTCCAGCTTACATCTGGTTCACCTTAGATCTGGTCCACCATAAATCTGGTCCAGTTTAGATCTGGTCCAGCTTACATCTGGTTCACCTTAGATCTGGTCCACCATAAATCTAGTCCACCTTAGATCTGGTCCACCTTAGATCCGGTCCACCTTAGATCTGGTCCACCGCAGACGTGGTCCATTGTAGATCTGGTCCACCTTAGAAGAAGAAGAAGAAAATATCATTTCTATAGCGCCTCTCAAGATAAAAATCACGAGCCGCTTCACAAAAAAATGTAAAAATATAAAAAAGCATTTAGAAAATGTTGTAAAATATATTTAAAATGAGCAAAAATAGACAATTGTGATTAAAAAAATGTTAAGAAAGAGAGAGAGTGAACAGGAAAGAGGGAAATCAGTGGATCCTGAGGAAGGTGGAATAGGTGGGGAGAGCAGAATAAAGAGAGAGAGGTGAAGAAGGTCATACAAAAGCCAGCTTGAACAAGTGAGTCTTCAGCTTCTTTTTAAAGGAGACCACTGAGTCCACTGATCTCAGGCTCAGGGGGAGAGAGGTCCAGAGTCTGGGGGCCACAGCAGCAGATGATCTGTCACCTTTGGTCCTTAGCCTGGTGCTGCACAACCAGTAGGCTTTGATCACTGGACCTCAGGGACCTGCTGGGGGTGTAGGAACTAAGAAGATCACCAATGTAAGATGGTGCTTGTCCATGTAAGGCCCTATAGACCAGAACCAGGATCTTGAAATGAACCCTGAAGTTGACTGGCAGCCAGTGAAGCTGGAGGAGAAGCGGGGTGATGTGGGTGTGTTTGGAGGACTTGGTCAGAAGCCGAGCACAGGCGTTCTGAACCACCTGTAGACGGTTCAGGGAGGTTCTGCTCAGACACGTGAAAAGAGAGTTACAGTAGTCTAAGCGTGAGGAGATGAAGGTGTGGAGAACTGTCTCAAGTTCAGAGTGGGACAGAATGGGACTCAGCTTAGCAACGTTCCTGAGATGGAAGAAGGAAGAGCCAACAAGAGAACTGACATGAGAATCCAGGGTGAGAGCTGGGTCAAAGGTCACACCAAGATTCCTGACAGAAGGTTTGGTGTGAGAAGCAAGCTGACCAAGAGAGTCTCTGACTTTGGGAACCAGCTTGTCTGGGGCACAGATGAGGATCTCAGTCTGATCTTCATTCAGCTGAAGAAAGCTCCCACCATCCAGGTTTTGATAGAGTCTAAGAAGGTGTGGAACAGCCAAAACAAAGCGGAGACTCACCTCTTACATCAGGAAGAATCCATGTGTTTCGAGCGTTATCCGTTCTTTCATGATCCGTTGTTGAATTGTGATCGGCAGAAGCTTTTCTGGTTCGCGCCTCGCTTTTTTTTTTTACAGTAGCGGGCCAAAACGATCTCCTAACACATGGATGTTCTGCTTCCTGATCAAGTGACATGTGACATATATGGATGAAGATCAGCTTTAGAGCCAAGATGTTCTCACGGTGCGGGAGCTCGTTCCGTCGCCCACACCGTAAAAAAATGCAAATAACGACTTTAGTCGTCAATGGCGTTGGAATGAGTTTATATTAAAATACATGAAACTTTGGACTCTTCAAGAAGATGTTTCCAGCCAGAGAATGGGAACATTACAGCGTTGAAAGCTACGGAGTTGCATGTCTGCCAAAAAAATACCGCACATGTAGTACTCAAAACATTTTGACAGGGTTGGCAGGTCTGATTTTGGTGGTACAGTTGTAGTCTGAGGAATAATCGCGGTTTCACCATCACCACGATTATTTTACAAGAATTGATTTCATATTGAGTGTGAAGCAGCTGGGATGAGAATCAGCTCAGGTCTTGAGTCGGAAAAGGGTAGAATGCCATCTCCGGGTCAGTGATGAGGTCCTTGCCCAAGTGGAGGAGATTAAGTATCTCGGGGTCTTGTTCACAAGTGAGGGAAAGGTAGAGCTCGAGATCGATAGGCAGATTGGTGCTGCATCTGCAGTGATGCGGGCGTTGTACCGGTCTGTCGTGGTGAAGAGAGAGCTGAGTCAGAAGGTGAAGCTTTCGATTTACCGGTGGATCTACGTTCCTACCCTCACCTCTGGTCATGAGCTTTGGGTAGTGACCGAAAGAACGAGATCGCGGATACAAGCAGCTGAAATGAGCTTTCTCCACAGAGTGTCTGGGTTCTCCCTTAGAGATAGGATGAGAAGCTTGGTCTTCCGGGAGGGGCTCGGAGTAGACCCGCTGCTCCTCCACATTGAGAGGAGCCAGTTGAGGTGGCTCAGGTATCTGGTCAGGATGTCTCCTGGACGCCTCCCTGGTGAGGTTTTCTGGGTACGTCCAACCGGGAGGAGACCCAAGGGAATACCCAGGACACGCTGGGGAGACTACGTCTCTCACGTGGCCAGGGAACACCTTGGTATTCCCCAGGAGTAGCTGGCCCAAGTAGCTGGGAAGATGTCACCAACTGAGTCAATACCTTCTGCCCCTGTTGTTAACTTCCTGTTTTCTGTTTGTCTTATCAGCACTGAGAACATGCTGGATCCAGAAGGGGACTTTGACCTGGATGACACCATGGATGTGGCCCGTCATGTGGAAGAGTTGCTTCGCAGGCCCATGGAGGCCCACGCTCAGTGGAGCAGCCAGCAGTCATGAACTGCAACGTCTTTAGGCTTTTATTTTATTCTAACCTCTTTTTAACTCATTTTTTCTCTCTGCTTTTTTATTAAAAAACTAAAAAACTTAATATAAAATAAGCTTAGTTACTCTGGCAGATCCACATAACAGCTATTTTCTAGATTCTGCTGAACATAGGAAGGTAAAAGCTCTGTCATCTGCAGCTGTTGACATGGTGGGATGACTTTAAAGACCAAGTTCATGGAAGTATCTTTCATAAGACACACAATGGCGGCAACTCAGTGTGTCTTACGAATGTGTCGTAGCGGCATGGCAATGCGAGAATATTGCGCCTTTCATGTCAGCGGAGCTTTTCCCCCACAGAGGTGGACTCACACGTTCTTCATTTATAGTAGCGACCACTGCAGATGCAAATGGACCTGGTCTTTAATACCCCCTCAAGCTCACTAGTTCCTCAGGGCTGCTGTCTAGAGCTATTATGTTTGGGTTTTCTTTTGTTTTTCTTTTACAAAAAGTAATTTTACAGCGTAAACTTTACACAACGTTCACATGTGCCTGATGAGCTTTTGAAATGCAGAGACCATTCACATGGGAAAAGCAAACTTCTGTATGAATGACTTTCAATTATTTTGTTTTGTAATAATGAGAATGTGTCAATATTTTTGTTGAAAGAAGATAAAATGGAATGGGAATAAAATGGAAACCTAAAAGGATTCGGTCACATTTGCTGTTCTAAACACAAACAGAACCATCAGACCTCCTTTCATTCCCCTGAATCAGATCCACATGTTGATGTTTAAGAGTAAATCGCCCTCCTGCCCACATTTCATGTTTGAATAATGCACCACAAGCATCGCCTGGCGGGCTGAGAGGGCAGAGCTCCGACCTGTCGCTCAGAGATTCACAAGCCGGAGGACGCATACAGTGGGGCAAAAAAGTATTTAGTCAGCCACCGATTGTGCAAGTTCTCCGACTTAAAATGATGACAGAGGTCAGTAATTTACATCATAGGTACACTTCAACTGTGAGAGACAGAATGTGAAAAAAAATCCATGAATTCACATGGCAGGATTTTTAAAGAATTTATTTGTAAATCAGGGTGGAAAATAAGTATTTGGTCAATAACAAAAATTCAACTCAATACTTTGTAACATAACCTTTGTTGGCAATAACAGAGGTCAAACGATTACTATAGGTCTTTACCAGGTTTGCACACACAGTAGCTGGTATTTTGGCCCATTCCTCCATGCAGATCTTCTCGAGAGCAGTGATGTTTTGGGGCTGTCGCCGAGCAACACAGGCTTTCAACTCCCTCCACAGATTTTCTATGGGGTTGAGGTCTGGAGACTGGCTAGGCCACTCCAGGACTTTCAAATGCTTCTTACGGAGTCACTCCTTTGTTGCCCGGGCGGTGTGCTTGGGATCATTGTCGTGTTGGAAGACCCAGCCACGTTTCATCTTCAAAGCTCTCACTGATGGAAGGAGGTTTTGGCTCAGAATCTCACGATACATGGCCCCATTCATTCTGTCCTTAACACGGATCAGTCGTCCTGTCCCCTTAGCAGAAAAACAGCCCCAAAGCATGATGTTCCCACCCCCATGCTTCACAGTAGGTATGGTGTTCTTGGGATGCAACTCAGTATTCTTCTTCCTCCAAACACGACGAGTTGAGTTTATACCAAAAAGTTCTACTTTGGTTTCATCTGACCACATGACATTCTCCCAATCCTCTGCTGTATCATCCATGTGCTCTCTGGCAAACTTCAGACGGGCCTGGACATGCACTGGCTTCAGCAGCGGAACACGTCTGGCACTGCAGGACTTGATTCCCTGCCGTTGTAGTGTGTTACTGATGGTGACCTTTGTTACTGTGGTCCCAGCTCTCTGCAGGTCATTCACCAGGTCCCCCCGTGTGGTTCTGGGATTCTTGCTCACCGTTCTCATGATCATTTTGACCCCACGGGATGAGATCTTGCGTGGAGCCCCAGATCGAGGAGATTATCAGTGGTCTTGTATGTCTTCCATTTTCTGATAATTGCTCCCACAGTTGATTTTTTCACACCAAGCTGCTTGCCTATTGTAGATTCACTCTTCCCAGTCTGGTGCAGGTCTACAATTCTTTTCCTGGTGTCCTTCCAAAGCTCTTTGGTCTTGGCCATAGTGGAGTTTGGAGTCTGACTGTTTGAGGCTGTGGACAGGTGACTTTTATACAGATAATGAGTTCAAACAGGTGCCATTAATACAGGTAACGAGTGGAGGACAGAAAAGCTTCTTAAAGAAGACGTTACAGGTCTGTGACAGCCAGAGATTTTCCTTGTTTTAAGTGACCAAATACTTATTTTCCACCCTGATTTACAAATAAATTCTTTAAAAATCCTGCCATGTGAATTCATGGATTTTTTTTTTCACATTCTGTCTCTCACTGTTGAAGTGCACCTATGATGTAAATTACTGACCTCTGTCATCATTTTAAGTGGGAGAACTTGCACAATCGGCTGACTAAATACTTTTTTGCCCCAATGTATATATTTATTTTTAACTGGGAAATGTGAAAATTGTGACTTCAAAGTGTGAGGAAAGGGCAAAATAGAGTCGATAAGAAAAAGGTCATCAGTGGATCCGGGAAAGGCTGAATGAGTAGAAAGAGCAGCACAAGGAGAAGGAGGCGATGGAGGTCACATCAAAACCTGAACAGGTGAATTTAAAGGAGACCGCTGTCTACTGATCACAGGCTCATGGGGAGAGAGGTCCAGAGTCTGGGGGCCACAGCAGCAAATGATCTGTCACCTTTGACCTTTAGTCTGGTGCTGCACAACCAGTAGACTTTGGTCTCTGGACCTCAGGGGCCTGCTGGAGGTGTAGGGACTGAGAAGATCAACAATGTGTGCTTGTCCATGTACGGCTCTAAAGACCAGTACCAGGATCTTGAAATGAACCCTGAAGTTGACTGGCAGCCAGTGAAGCTGGAGGAGAGGCGGGGTGATGTGGGTGTGTTTGGAGGACTTGGTCAGAAGCCGAGCACAGGCGTTCTGAACCACCTGTAGACGGTTCAGGGAGGTTCTGCTCAGACACGTGAAAAGAGAGTTACAGTAGTCTAAGCGTGAGGAGATGAAGGTGTAGAGAATGTCACGCCCTGTCCTGTCTCCCCATTTGGTTCAGCCATGTGTCTCTGTTAATTGCTCCCACCTGCCTCTCGTTTCCAATCACCCAAGCTCCCAGCCCTCTTGTATTTTAACCCCTCCAGTTCTGTGTCTCGTGTTGGATCATTGTTTCTATGTTAGTGTGTTCTCCATTAGAACCTTTAATCGTTCATGTCTGATTGCCTACCTTCTTCACCCGCGTGTGGATCCTCACCTCCGCTTCACACTCCAGCACGCCTGACAGAAAGATCCAACCCACTAAAGGATCCTGCGGGGAGATTCTCCCCTGGGAGTGCCTGCTCCAATTCCTCTCCTCGGACCACCGGCCGGCTTCTCCTCCTCCGGCGTCGCCTCGCCGCGGTCACCGAACTTCAGCCTCAGCGATCCTCTCCACCCTCCCGGAGCCAGATGAGAGGTTGGACCGGGAGACGCTGCCAGACCGCTCCTGCTACGTGGGCACCAGACTGGCTGTGTGCTCCCCCGGAGTTGGCCCACGATGTGGGGAAGGATGCCGGGCTCCACCGCAACCCTGTGTCCCAGGACGGAGCTGCCAGCTCGCCACTGCCCCGGCTTGGTGCACCAGCTTGGACCCGCCCCCAGTCAGACCAGCAGTCCCGCCTCTGGTCCAATCAGCGCCTCCGTCATCTGCAGGCGGAGGAACCATGCCTACAGCCCAGCTGACGGAGCTCGCCGGTCTCCAGGCGGAGCTTGGCTGGATCCGTCAGCTTGTCAGCCTCCAGGAGTTCCAGCTGGACACCCTATCCTCCCCGCATCACCAGGAGAAGGTGTCGGTCCAGTCAGCAGCTCCCTCGTCACAGGACCAAAGGATCGAGCCTGCAGTCCACCCAGCAGAGCTCGCCGGTCTTCGAGCTGAGCTGGCCCAACTCCATCAGAGCCTCAGTCTCGAAGAGCTCCAGCTGGACACACTATCCTCCCTGCTCTCCCAGTTTCCGGCACCACCAGTTCAGTCAGCTCCTGTCCCAGCGTTGGTCCCGGAGGTCGCACCGCATCCAGTTCCAGCTGTGGTCCCGGAGGTCGCACCGCATCCTGTTCCAGCGGTGGTCCCGGAGGTCGCACCGCATCCGTTCCAGTCTGTCCAAGCGGTCCCATCTGCAGCAACTCCTCCACTCCAGAAGCCGACGGTCCAGAAGCCGACGGACCAGAAGTCGATGCCCCCGGACCAGAGGTCGACGCCCCCGGACCAGAAGCCAACGGTCCAGCAGCCGACGGTCCAGAGGTCGACGGTCCAGAAGCCGATGGTCCAGAAGTCGACGGTCCAGAAGCCGACGCTCCCGGACCAGAAGCCGACGCTCCCGGACCAGAAGTCGACGCCCCCAGACCAGAAGTCAATGCCCCTGGACCAGAAGTCGACGTCGACGGTCCAGAAGCCGACGCTCCCAGACAAGAAGCCGATGCTCCCGGACCAGAAGTCAACGCCCCCGGACCAGAAGTCGACGCCCCCGGACCAGAAGTCGAAGTCGATGGTCCAGAAGTTGACGCCTCCGGACCAGAAATCGACTCCCCTGGACCAGAAGTCGATGGAGGTCGATGCCCCCAGTCCTGAAGTCGATGTCCCTTCCAGTCCTGTGGTCGACGCCTCGTCCAGTCCTGTGGTCGACGCCTCGTCCAGTCTTGTGGTCGACGCCTCTTCCAGCCCTGTTGTTGACGCCTCCTCATGTTCCGAAGTCGACACCTCCTCGTGTTCTGAAGTCGACGCCTCCTAGTGTTCTGAAGTCGACACCTCCTCGTGTTCTGAAGTTGACGCCTCCTCATGTTCTGAAGTCGACGCCTCCTCGTGTCCTGAAGTTGACGCCTCCTCGTGTCCTGAAGTCGACGCCTCATCCACTCCAGAGGTCGGCCCCTCATCCACTCCAGAGGTCAACGCCTCAAAGACTCCAGAGGTCGACGCCTCATCCACTCCACCGGTCGACGCTCCCTCGTGTCCAGAGGTCGACGCTCCCTCGTGTCCAGAGGTCGACGCTCCCTCCAGTCCAGAGGTCGACGCTCCCTCCAGTCCAGAGGTTGACTCCGTCTCCAGTCCAATAACCCCATTTCCAGTCCAGTGGTCGACGCCGTTTCCAGTCCCGTGGTCGACGCCGTCTCCAGTCCAGTGGTCGACGCCATCTCCAGTCCCGTGGTCCACGCCGTCTCCAGTCCAGTGGTCGACGCCGTCTCCAGTCCAGTGGTCGACGCCGTCTCCAGTCCAGTGGTCGACGCCGTCTCCAGTCCCGGGGTCGACGCCATCTCCAGTCCCGCAGTCGACGCCGTCTCCAGTCCCGCAGTCGACGCCGTCTCCAGTCCCGCGGTCGGCGCCGTCTCCAGTCCAGTGGTCGGTGCCGTCTCCAGTCCAGCGGTCGACGCCGTCTCTAGTCCCGCGGTCGACGCCGTCTCCAGTCCAGTGGTCGACGCCGTCTCCTCCAGTCCAGGGGTCGACGCCGTCTCGTCCAATCCAGTGGTCGACTCCGTCTCCTCCAGTCCAGTGGTCGACGCCATCTCCTCCATTCCCGTGGTCGACGCCATCTCCTCTATTCCCGTGGTCGACGCCGTCTCCTCCAGTCCCGTGGTCGACGCCGTCTCTAGTCCCGTGGTCGACGCCATCTTCAGTCCAGTGGTCGACGCCGTCTCCTCCAGTCCAGGGGTCGACGCCGTCTCCTCCAGTCCAGGGGTGGACGCCGCCGCCTCCAGTCCAAGAGTCAAGGACATCTCCTCCAGCGTCTCTGCCTCTGGTCACCGCCGGTCCCGCCCTCGCCAGACGCAGGTCCCCAGGAGCTCGTCATCGCCTCCTCCTCTGCCGCAGACGCAGGCCCCCAAGAGCCCGTCGTCGCCTCCTCCTCTGCCGCAGACGCAGGCCCCCAAGAGCCCGTCGTCGCCTCCTCCTCTGCCCCAGATGCAGGCCCCTGGACTCTACTGGTCCCTGCCTCCTCTCCATCGGTCCCTCTTGGCCCTCCCTCTGGGTCCCCCTCCTCCCACCCTGCTCTGTGTTCCTGTGGGCGTCTGGAATCCACCCTTTGAGGGGGGGGGTACTGTCACACCCTGTCCTGTCTCCCCGTTTGGTTCAGCCATGTGTCTCTGTTAATTGCTCCCACCTGCCTCTCGTTTTCCAATCACCCAAGCTCCCAGCCCTCTTGTATTTAAACCTCTTCAGTTCTGTGTCTCGTGTTGGATCATTGTTTCTATGTTAGCGTGTTCTCCATTAAAACCTTTATTCGTTCATGTCTGATTGCCTACCTTCTTCAACCGCGTGTGGATCCTCACCTCCGCTTCACACTCCAGCACACCTGACAGAGAACAGTCTCAAGTTCAGAGCAAAGCTGAACGATGTGTTATATTGCAATTATGATGCAGTTATAATGCAATGTGACAAAATTTGATTTTCTAATTGCAACGACTGCAATTTGGCAGGTCGCGAGATCTGGGAACATCATGTGACTTGTGAGCGCCTGAAACAAAGCAGGGAGAGAAGAAAAGAATAATTATAATAATGCATTGAACTTATATAGCGCTTTTCTAGGCACCCAAAGACGCTTTCACACACTCACATTCACACACTGCTAGTGATGGTAAGCTACTTGTAGCCACAGCCGCCCTGGGGAGGTCTGACAGAGGCGAGGCTGCCATTTGGCGCCGTCGGCCCCTCTGACCACCACTAACACAGGCAAGTTGGGTGAAGTGTCTTGCCCAAGGACACAACAGCAGAATACCCCTGGCGAGAGCTGGAATCGAAGCCATGACCCTCCGACCATGAGGCAACCCGCTCTACCACCTGAGCTACTGCTGCCCCGAAAATGCTGTGCTTTAACCTGTTACAAAACAATCCAGTGCTGCACAAAGTTTGGTACCAAAGAGGCGTAGCACATCAGTTGTGTGGAGTTGTTTCGGCTATAAAATAAAGAAGATGCTGTTCTACTTCGGGTATTGTGTAAAACCCGCCTTGTTACTGTTGCTACCTCACGAGGTAACACTACGAACCTTTATCATCACCTTAAAAACATCACGCCACCATACGAGAGTTGCATGTCTAAAATGCCAGCCACCAGTGCTTCAGCTTCCAGTGAACAAACCTCTAGCTGACAGGGATGACTGACCGAGCATCACTCCTTACAAACATAATTCAACATGGCACACAGAAATAACTGGTGCTGTAATGGATATGATACCCATTGACATGATGACCATGCCTAGGTTTGCAGCGTTAATGAGCACTATGGATAAGCAGTACAGAATTCCATCACGCACACATTCTAGCCAGGTATCATTGCTGGGCTATATGAAAAATGCTGACAGGAAGTTGCAACGGAACTGAAAACGTTTTTTGCAACACCAACTGGCCTGTGGTCAAGCCACACAGCAGAGCCGTACCAGGGTCTGACATCAATCTCTTGTTTGTTTTCTTCAAGTACCCTACTTCCTGGACGGTCACACAGGAAAAGATTGCAGCTGCCCTAAGATAGGGACTCGCTGGGATCTACAGGAAGAAAACGTTGTTTGCAGACTGACACATCGAATATGGTAAATTAATAGATATGATTCCAGTGTCTGGGCACCAATTACATCTTGCCATTGGTATGTAATTAGTTTTATTTTCATGAGGAATACATATGTGTGATTGTGTGAACAGGAAGAGACATCTGTGTGTGTGTGTGTGTGTGTGTGTGTGTGTGTGTGTGTGTGTGTGTGAGAGAGAGAGAGAGAGAGAGAATGAATAAGAGAGGTTAAGACAGTGTCCACAGACTGATTCATCAGTTTGCCGCAGGTTAACTGTTTGGTCTCCAAACCAGAAAACATTCTGCTCGTGACCCTGCCACTCGGAGGTACAGTTATAACAATCTCTCTCCTGTTTATGAGTTTCTAAAGCACAAGTTTCCTCACAGGACAAGACTCTTTATAACTTTAATGATAATCTTTTTGGTCTCATAAATTATTTCCTTAATTTACAAGTTATTTACAATCATGTCCTACATTATCTACAATGAATGTTTCATTTAAAGTGTTTAACAACGTCTTGACTTGTGTCTGTTCTAGTCTTGTTAGATCTCAGTGCTGCTTTTGACACAGTTGATCACAATGTTCTTGTAGAAAGACTTGAACATGTTGTAGGGATCAAAGAAACAGCGTTAGGCTGGTTTAAATCCTACCTGTCTGACAGATTTCATTTTGTAAATGTACATGACAAATCTTCATACTCCAGGGTTACTTGTGGAGTACCACAGGATTCAGTGCTTGGACCAATTATTTTTACTAAATATATGCTCACAATTGGTAAAATCATTAGACAGCATGGGATAAACTTCCACCCTGATGAACCTAATCGGTAAGTTAGATTACAGGCTTGTGTTAAAGACATAAAAAATTGGATGACTCAAAACTTTTTGCTTTTAAATCAAGACAAGACCGAAGTTCTCATCTTTGGACCTGAAATTCAGAAAAGGAAATTGCTCAGTCACTTACTTGACCTGAATGGCATTAAATTAGTCTCCGAGAACCAAGTAAGGAACCTTGGTGTTATCTTTGACCAGGACATGTCATTCAAATCCAACGTTAAACAGGTTTGTAGGATTCCCTTTTTCCACCATCGGAACAAGGGCGTAGGAACCGGAGGGAACGGGTGGGGCGTGTCCCCTCCAATATTGGACAAACGCGCATTGCCAGACGATACCTGCACTGCCCGCCCACCACAGCCATGGAATACACCTCATCAACACACACTAACAATATATTGGAGCAGGCGGAGGGAGACTAGGGGTCTTAGCACACTTCTGTTGTCGCTTGGCTTCCCGAGGCTGGAGGCTAGGAGGGGGATCTGGCCATCATGTTGGGGTCTGGGGTGGTGGGTTGCTTTGCTCAGCATTGAGCAGGGGAGCCTGCTCATTATCACCCCACCAGAAAGGGGCGAACTCTGGTAACCGGTGATGGTTGTACCCCTTGTGCAGCAGTACCGGGACCAGAGTGAATAGGGTGTGTATGGCGTGCATTTTTGTAAGTCTTAGGTTGTATGTGTGTGTGAGCATGAGGGAGGGAGTGTGTGACTGTGTTTGTGTATGACTGTATATGTCAGGCAGGGTCTTGGACTCCTCCCCTCTCCTGGGACTTCTTGTGCTGCTACATATCTTCGCCTCCCCTTCCCCTGCCCCATTTGGTGTGGAGTGTGGTCTGCCTGAGTGTTTGCGGCTGCCTGGTAGGGGGGTTTAAGATTTTTTGGCGTCTGCCTGATTGATCCCAGTGGCTGCCTGGTGGGATCTGAGTCCCTGGGCTCTGCTGGGTCCCCGGCGGGGCTGGTCGCCCCTGGGTCCTGGATCGCTGGGTTCCGGGCTCGACTGGCTTGGGGGTGGGAGGCTGCGGGCGGGCCTGTGGGCTTGCCGCTGATAACTCCCGGGACTTTGCCGGCTGCTGGTTGTGACCCCCCCAGGGCAATCCTCTGCTCCTCTCCTAAGGGGGCTGGGGCTTTTCTGGTTACAGTCTCCCTGGGGTCTCTGCGCTTGGGGGCAGCTCCTGGATCTCTGAGACTTGGAGCTCCTTCCATCTCCAACACATCTTTGGGGGACAGATCTGTGGCCCCTCACACTCTCTATTGGACGCTCCTATAGAGAAACCTTACATAAACAAGCACGTGTACACACACAGGTGCTCACATGGTGCTCTCATAAGTATGGACTTGGGCACGTTCGACACAGGTCTTAAGGCTGTGGTTGGCACTAAATGCACTGTGATTTATTATCGTGCGATTCTTCAGTAAAATAATGTTGATTTTATATTTCTTTATCAGGTTGACGCAGTGATAGCTTGCTCCTGATGTATTGTTGTGTGTCCCTTTTCTGCAGGTCTAGAAGCAGACTCTTGTTCATCATTGATTGTTTATTTTAGTGGAAGCCCCATCCCCCCCAACCCCCCTCCTTTTGTGTCTTCCTTTCTCTTTCACCTCTGTCTCCGTGTCTGGTCGGAATTACAAGAATTCAAAATTCAATTCAATTCAATTCAAAAATACTTTATTAATTTCAGAGGGAAATTGATTGCTGTAGTACCTCAGAATATTAATAATAATCAAGTCATCAAATAGTTGTTGTATATTACAATGGCTGTTGGCAGGAAGGATCTCCAGTAGCGGTCAGTGTTGCAGCCAAACTGAAGAAGCCTCTGACTGAAGACACTCTTCCGTTGTTGGACAGTCTTGTGAAGAGAATGCTCAGGGTTGTCCATCATGTTCTTGATTCTCTGGAGAATCCTTCTTTGCATTATCTCCTCCAGTGGTTCCACAGTCGTCCCCAGAACAGAACCAGCCTTTTTTATTAGGCTGTTGAGCCTTTTCAGGTCCCTGCTTCTGATGCTGCTATCCCAACAGACGATGGCTGAAGAGATTACACTCTCAACAACAGACTTGTAGAAGATCTGCAGCATCTTGCTACAGACATTGAAGGACCTACGCGTCCTCAAGAAGTGCAGTCTGCTGTGTCCCTTCTTGTAAACGGCTTTGCTGTTCTTTCTCCAGTCCAGTCTGTTGTCCAGGTGAACTCCAAGGTATTTGTATTCCTCAACCACCTCCACTTCTTCTCCCATGATGGAAACAGTGTTTGACTCCACCCTGTTTCTTCTGAAGTCTAGAATCATCTCCTTTGTTTTGTTCACGTTCAAGGTCAGATGATTGTTTCCACACCATGCCACAAAGCGCTCCACCAGCTCTCTGTACTCAGCTTCCTGTCCATCTCTGATACACCCGACAACTGCAGAGTCATCTGAGTATTTCTGTACATGACAGGTCTCTGATTTGTACTGGAAGTCTGAGGTGTACAGGGTAAAAAGGAATGGTGAGAGTACAGTCCCCTGTGGTGCTCCAATGTTACTGATCGCCTGGTTTGATGTGCAGTTCTTCAGCTTCACAAGCTGTGGTCTGTTTGTCAGGTAGTCTTTAATCCAGGCGATAGTTGAGGCCCCCACCTGTCTTCTGGAGTTTCTGGCAAAGTACATCAGGCTGGATTGTGTTAAATGCACTGGAGAAATCAAAGAACATGACCCTCACAGTGCTGCCTGCTTTGTCCAGATGACAGTGGGTTGGTTGAAGCAGCTGGATGATGGCATCTTCAACTCTAACTCCATGGCGATAAGCAAACTGCAGCGGGTCCTGATATGTTCTAGTTTGCTTATTCAGGTGGACCAACAGGAGTCTCTTCAGGACCTGCATGACGTGGGATGTCAGGGCAACCGGTCTGTAGTCATCATTGACTGATGGGCGAGTTTTCTTTGGAACTGGAACAAGGCAGGATGTCTTCCACAGGACTGGAACCTTCTCCTGGGCCAGGCTGAGGTTGAAGAGGTGCTGCAGAATCCCACAGAGCTGCTCTGCACAGGCCTTCAGTACCCTGGGGCTGACACCATCTGGACCTGCAGCCTTGTTCCTGTTCAGTCTCTCCAGCTGCCTCTTCACCTTACTTCTAGAGACAGAAAGGTGGGAGGGGGGGGGGGTAACTGGGGCAGCAGCATCTCCTGACTTGGTTGAAGACAGATTTATAGACCCAGAAGAGTCCATGACTACGTTAGAGGACAAAAGGGCTGGCGTGTGACAGGAAAATGTTGGATCAGAGAAGGATGGGATGTCTGATTGGCTGGGGAGAGGCGAGGGGGATGCCGGGATTGTTCCTGAACTGAACCTATTGAAGAACTTGTTCAGTTCATTGGCTGTGTCCAGGCTGCCATCTGTGCAGTCCTTCCTCTGCTTGAAGCCTGTGATCTTCTTCATCCCTGACCAGACATCTCTGATATTGTTCCTCTGTAGTTTGCTCTCCAGCTTCTTCCTGTATGCCTCCTTGCTGTCTCTGATCTTGATCTTCAGTTGCTTCTGTATACTCCTAAATAATTCCCTGTCTCCCTCTTTGAAGGCTCTTTTTTCTCATTCAGCAGATTCTTCAGTTCACTGGTGATACAGGGTTTGTTATTAGCGAAGCATCTCACTGTTCTGGTGGGTGTGATGTTGTCCACACAGAAGTTTATATAGTCAGTGACACATCCAGTCATGGCATTGATGTCCTCTTCATATCCTTGGCAGAGAGTCATCCAATCTGTGGTCTCAAAACAACTCTGTAGGGCTTCTTCAGCATCCTGTGACCATTTTCTCACAGTTCTTGTCACAGGTTGCCTCTGAACAAGTGGTTTGTATTCTGAGGAGAGAAAAACAAGATTGTGATCTGATTGTCCCAGAGGAGGTCTTGTTTTGGACATGTATGCATTCTTTACATTTGCATAACACAAATCCAATGTCTTGTTTTCTCTGGTGGAGCAGCTGACAAACTGTTGAAATGCTGGAAGTGTAGCAGAGAGTGAGGCACGATTAAAATCACCAGATTTAGCCACAAATGCATTGGGGTGCTGGGTTTGTAGCTTAGCGACAATGGAACTAATGGCATCACATGCATTTTCAGCAATGGCTGAAGGTGGAATATAAATGGTTGCCAAGACAGCACTGGTGAACTCTCTTGGCAAAGAATATGGGAGATAACTTACTGCCAAGAGTTCAACATCTGGGCTGCAGAGACGACATTTCGCTGAAACATGACCTGGATGGCACCCTCTGTTGTTGACAAGCACTGCCACTTCACCTCCTTTTTTCCCACTCCTCTTCAGATCTCTGTCTGCTCGTACAGTCAGGAATCCTGGCAGAGAGACGCTGGAATCTGGGATATGGTCCTGCAGCCACGTCTCAGTGCAACACATAACACTGCACTGCCGAAACTCTGGCTGAGTCCTTGAAAGGGCTTGGAGTTCCTCCATCTTGTTGGCCAATGATCTCACATTGCCCATTATGATCGATGGAAGAGATGGTTTGAATTTCCTCTTTCTCTGTCTCTGTTTTGCTCCCGCAATGCACCCACTCTTCTTGCATTTTTAGCTCATTTGGGATTTGTGGCTTCAGTTGAGGTATTATTTCAGCCTTCCCAATGTTAATCAGCTGCTCCCAATTGTAAACCAGCCATTGTTACGCATCATAACAAATGCTCAAAAAGTGAAAAAATAGCAGTAAAAGTCGTCCAAGCTTCACAGCACCAGAAACAGAATAGTAAAATGTCCAAAAAAATACAGTTTTTCATGAGAAACTAGAAGAAAAATTGTTCATGAAAAGGCAAAACTTACATATAGCCAACAGAGCTACTCCAACATGCAGTCACCCAGAGCAGCGCTGTTCAATTCAGTTCAATTCAATTCAGTTTAATTGAATTCAGTTCAGTTCAATTCAGTTCAGTTCAAAAATTCTTTGTTAATCCCAGAGGGAAATTGATTAATTGGAAGAGATGGTTTGAATTTCCTCTCTCTCTCTGTCCATTTTGCTCCCACTCTGCACCCACGCTTCTTGCATTTTGGCTCATTTGGGATTTGTGGCTTCAGTTGAGGCATTATTTCAGCCTTTCCAACGTTAAAGAGCAAGTCACTACAAATCAACATTTTTTTTGCTGATAAACTACATAAATGGGTGTCTAATCATGCTGCAGACACGTGTAGTCAATAATTCAGCACTTTAGTGCATCTTAGTTAAAATTTAAATATTCTGCCTAAAACTGTCAGTGTTGCACCATCGTCAGGTAAAAACTCAGCACTGCATTTGAATTTAAATCTGCCGTCGCTATTGGCTAAGAGGTACACTATGATGTTAGATGGTACATTATGATGTCACAATGTCGTGAGTGTGTGTATTTGTTAGCGGCTCCACCCTCTCCATCTGCTAGGCAACGGTGTAACCCAGGTTTCAGAATAGTTTTAATCATATTAATATAGTTTGTAGTTGTTTAAAAATAAATTAAACAAAAAAATTATATTACAGAAATGTTACTTTTATTGATCAGACTTTTAAGACATCAGACTTTTATTTTTGTAAACGGATGTTGTGCGAGCCATGTGATTGGCAACAGCCAACCGGATCGCTCGGTTGCTTAGTCGCAGCTAAGCGAGGGAGATGAGCAGCAACACCCAGAACTACTGCAGCACGCAGAGCTACCGCAGCGAAAGAGAGAAGGAGAGCTGAATATTTAAAAGAAATTGCCTAAGGCGAATTTTTCTTTTGTTGACCTAAAATACAGCAAGAAACGTTTTTGATGTTCCAATCTGTTCCAATTGGAGACGTTTTGTAAAGTTGTGGAAAGGACTTGGCCTTTTAGTGTGGGTCGGAAGACAACCCCCTAAACCCGACCGCGGGAACCACGTGAAGAGCTAAGATGGCGAGCCACCCATGGATTCGTGAGCTGAGCCGTAGTCGCCAGCAGACCTCCCTCTGCTGAATCAGCCCTGGACTTCACCAACATTGGATAGGTCTTCCAAACACTGGTGGGAGTTGCTTTATTTCTTGTTTCAGGAAGGCACTGAACTCAATAAGAGCCAAACTGTTCTTCAGAACCACCGACCAGGAGACTAGAGACTGTGAACTGCACATGTGTTCAGCCTTTTGCTGGATTATTTTGGTTGTGTAATGTTTTTTGTTGGATTTACTTGATTGTGGGAACTTGAATACGGGTAAAAGGGTAATTTTTTTTTCTATGCAAGGTTATTTCCATGAAAGGGTTATACCTGCGTAAAAAAAATTATTAACGTGGGTCAAAGAGAACTCAGATTTTGCTGGAACCATAGAGCTGAATTTGATTATTTATTCTAATTGAGTAAACTTAAAAAAGGGACAAATAGAAAAACCCAGATAACATTAGCTAGAGTCTAGTGAAAGGTTAGAATTAAGTGTTAAATCCCAAAATACGGGTTTAAAAAAAACCCACTTAACCCATTTAATTCCAAAAATCTTAACAAGGGGTTACCAATTGGAAATTTGTGTTGTGTGTTTATTGTTCGTGTATTGTCTATTTACTACTATAAATAATAAGCCGGCAGTTTAATTCTGGTCTGTGGTCTCTTTCTTCTTTTAATTTTACTCTAATCCTAAATTTGCTCCAGTAGTCGAACCTACCTGATCCATACTGGTCCAACCCTTAGTTCAAATAACTATTTCCCCTGTAATCACACAGGAGCGTTGCAACAGCATTTGTTGCATTTTTCAAACAGGAAGTGGGAGTTGAGTAAGAATCTGGTTGGGGGTGACTTGCTCTTTAATCAGCTGCTCCCGATTGTAAATCAGCTTGTTGCCATGGTTACGCATCATAACAAATGCTCAAAAAGTGAAAAAATTGCAGTAAAAATCCTCTAAGCTTCACAGCACCAGAAACAGAAAACTAAAATGTCCAAAAAAAAAAACAGATTTTCTTGAGAAACTAGAAGAAAAAATGTAAAAAGAAAAGGTGAAACTTACATATGGTCAGCAGAGCTACTCCAACATGCAGCCACCCAGAGCAGCGCAGTTCCGGAATGTAATAATAATATAATAATTCTGGAAAAACAATAAAGTTTTAAGTATCAGGCATGATATTAAAGCAGAAGCTTTGATGCGCCACCTGAGAGTAAATCTGTAAGGCTTGTCACCAGCGTTTAGACATTAATTCTGTTTGCTTCGCAGCCAGACGGGACACGGGGATAAAAAAAAAAGAGAGGAAATTTCCTCCAAAGGGACGTGTTTCTTCCCCCACACGGGAAAAAACTTTTTCGTTGAATCGTGGCGGAGTGCTTCTGAATTGGAGTCTGTAGCCCTGTTTGATCGTGTGCAGAACCCATTTTGACTGAGTGCAGGCTGCCCAGCGCTCTCTGCATAAAGAGAGGGGGCTGACTCGCCACTGAGTCATAAGTGGTGCAATGCTGCCCCCTTGTGGCTGAGCCCTGGAGAATGCAGCATTCATCCCTGATGTCCCCACAGCTGGAGAGATGCGCGTCATCCTGAGCTGCGTTATGATGCTGGTTTGGGAGATGTGAGTTGAGGAGCAGATGGTTTTGCAGAACTGGCCTCGTTTTCAATTTCGCTTTCACTTGTTGAGAGCTCTCTGTGATTTTATACGAAATCAGTGTCTTCACAGCTGCCAACAGTGCTGGAATTTCTGGAGAATATAGCCCATAGTCGAAAACACACAAGAGCAGCAAAAGAAGAAGCAGAAAGCACAATAAAGAAGTCAGCCGTAACAGATCACTGCACAAGAGAAAACCATGTAATGGACTGGGACAGCACTCGAACAACAGAAATACAAAAGATGGATAAAAGAAGCTATAGAGATAAGGAGACGTGGATGTGGGACCATGAAAAGAGACAATGGAGTTTACTCATTGGACCGTGCATGGGACTGCATCATCGGAGAGGGGAGAGTGGGCAGCAGAGGGCGACAACGTCCTCTGCTGCCCGCGGATAAATGGAGTAGGAAGTGACGCCACCATCAGCGTCGGCTCTGAGGATGAGCTGCAAACAAAACTGTCAGCAAAGTAAAGAGAAACCTGTCCTGTGTTTTTAAAAAAGAACCAACAATGCAATTAGAAACGAAGAACACACCAAAGATGAGTCAGATCCTGTTTGACCACATTCCTGGAAAATGAAGGCCTGCTGCACCAACAGCAAAGGGATCTGGTGGTTTTGTTTTTTATGTTTGTGAGAACATATCCTCTCACAGTCTCACAAATCACGGTTTTCACAATTCAGCTGATGGTCTAAAAACGTAGTTGAATTATTTTTAGTATAACTCCAGTCAAACTTAGAAGAACAAAAACTTGTGTGTCGTTCATAATCTGCATTTTAAACATAAATTGGAACTGCACCCAAAGGTGTGTTTTCATTGGTCGGTTGTAGACAGGAATCACAGGTTCTCAAGCATGCTTATAGACTGTCAAAGGTTGATTTGGGTTGTGAGCACGCTCAAAAAGCCGTCGCAGAGCCAGTCAGACTGGATGACCACAGGCTTGCAAATCATCCTCACGTTCACCAGTTTTTATCACGATTTTGCTCAGGACGAGGGATGGAATGGTCAAAATTTGCAGTGGGATCTGGGAATCAACGAGCAATCTGCCCACTGCTACAATAGTTCGCAAAACTTTTAGTTATCTTTAATTTAAGTCTCTTCTCAAATTTTGTGAAAAGGGACGAGGGATTTGGCTAACCCTAACCCAAATCGCACAGTTTGAACCGGGCTTAAGTAATTTTAGAGAACTGGCTCAAGTAGTCGGTACCTGACTCTGCCGTGTCCATCCCTGGTTGTAACGTATTTCATCAGGGTAGACTAACCAAGGGTGGGGATTGCTATTTACTGTAAGGACAATTTGCAGTGGTCAGTCATGTTATCTAAATCCTTGCCCAAACAGCTTCAGCAGCTGTCCCTAAAACTTAATGTCTCTAAAACTGACTATTTGGCTGTTGCTGCCTGTGCCCTATCTGCTCTCAGTGAATTTTTTGCCCCTTGTTGTGTCCTTAGGCAAACATTTAACCCACCTTACCTGCTGCTGGTGGTCGGAGGGACCGGTGGCACCAGTGTTCGGCAGGCCTCACCTCTGTCAGTGCGCCCCAGGGCAGCTGTGGCTACATTGTAGCTCATCACCACCGGCGTACTAATGTGTGGTGAATGGGTGAATGACTGATTGTGTTGCAAAGTGCCTTGGGGGTCAAAGAACCCTAAGAAGGTGCTATGCAAATACGAGCCCTTTACTTACTCCTAGTCTGAATTCTTGTTATTAGGTGATTTGAACTGGCACATGCTCAAGCCGTCTACTTCCTGCAACTTCAGCAGGATGCTTTAAACCTCTCCCAGATTGTACAATCTCCAACTAGATTTACCAACAAGTCCTTCGATAATGGAACATTCATTGATATAATTCTCACCAACAAACCAACTAAATACCCATCTGCAGTTTTTAGCTAAAGCCTTAGTGACCATTATAATACTGCTTTTGTCTTCAATGGTACAACCTTCAATTAAACAACCTCCCCTAATTACCAGTAAATGAATGCTAAAAAACTTCAGTGAGCGGGCCTTTTTGGACTTGACGAAAGAACAATGGCATATAAAGGTTGGTTCATGCTTGACGCGTCCGCGAGGTCCGCACGGCTCCGCGAGGCGAAATGGCATCATTTAAACAACCACGCCCCTCCACCGCTCCTCCGCATGGCCCAAAATTTCCGCAACGCGCACCTAGGAAATTTCTAACCACGTGGACGGTCGGACGCAGAAAAACATGGCGGACTGGCAACAACTAGTATGGCAGAGGTTGGTAAATACAGACATTTGTATGATTCAGCTCTCAGAGATCACCGTGATCAACATGTTGTTAATAATTCTTGGAGAGAAATAGCTCGCACTGTAGGAAAAGACGAGGACGCTGTTAAAAATGCTGGAATGACATGTTGTAAACAGTAATTTCTACTTCTACTATGGTGTAGTGTTGGATGCATGCCGCAGAGCTCCATGCTGCCCCCTACAGTTTGGGAGAATATTGGCTCACCGCAGAGACGAGCCGCACGAACCATAAACGCTGCGAGTTGTGAAGCGCGTTCCAGCCGCGAGCCGCATCACCAAGCGGAAAGTGAATGCGTCAAGCATAAACCAAGCTTAATTAACCTCATTCCTACTGTTGAGGACGCTTGGTCACATTTCAAAAACTCCTTATCTCGATTTTAGATAGGCACGTTGCTTTAAAATAAGTCAGAGTTAAAAATCGTTTCAGTCCCTAGATCAGGGGTGGGGAACCCTGGTCCATTAAGGGCTGCTATCCAGCATATTTTAGTTTCAGCCCTGCTTCATCACACCTGATTTCAATCAGCAGGTGATTAACAGGCTTCTGCAGAGCCTGATGAGCTGCAGAACAGGTGAATCTACCACTGAATTACAAGTGTTGGAGCAACGACGTGCAGGATACCGGCCCTTGAGGACCAGGGTTCCCCACTCCTGCCCTAGATCAACACTGAACTTTCAGAACTGATTCGCCTAAAACATCTTGGTGAAGAGCAAAGACATCCAAGAATATCAGGCACTGGCATTCCCTCAGATCTATAAGGAACAAATGTACGCGGTCAATCAATGAACATGCCTGACTAATGTGGACTTTTACAGCAGCTAGGTAACTAAACTCCTGACAACTGCATTAAAGCTGCACAACTGGCCTAACTAGTCAAACCCTACGAGTCACAAGGTACCAATGTGACTTCCTCACCGTATCTACTTCTAAATAGCAATGACATTTAGTGATGGTGTCTTGCTTGTCAAAAACAGACCTAGATGTGCGTTTGTTATACAAAAGGTGCCCAAACAGAATACCTGAAGGTAAAAAAACAACTCATCTGCAGTAAGGCCCTCTCTATCAAACTGGAAGAAAAATAAAACATCCAGAAACGACTTGATCGTGCTTTTATTAAACTTCACTCATTATGAGTTCAGAAGGTTACCCTTTCAACGCTTCTGCATTTTATTTATCAGTAACATTATTCTCAATACGAATCACTGTGAAAGCCTGCATTTCGGTGTGCTTGTGTATTCTGCCAGTAATATTAGATTTTCAGTCAATCAGAAAGCTGCCATTTATCTTAAACTTGTTTTGATTATACTTTTTGAGCTTACAATTTAATTCAGTTTATATAAATAGCATCAAATTACAACAAGAGCCATCTCAAGGCACCTTACTGAGTTCAGGTCAGCTTGATAATTACTGCATGGATGATCATCCTCTAGCTGCAACACGTTATTTAACCCAACTGGTGCAACGAGCTGCTTCTCGTTTCATAAACAACCATGTGGAAAAACAAAAAGGGTGGTGGAGAAGACGTTGGTCTGTGTGAGAAAGGTCAGATTGGCACCAAGCAGAGGAAAGATCTAAGGAGATTACATAAACGACTAAAACTGGGTTCAAAACTGTCCAACGCGTCATTAAAACTGGTCTGATGAGTCCAGATGGACCCTGGTCCAGAGTCATGATGCATCAGGGTAAGAAGAGAGGCAGATGAAGTGATGCACCCATCATGCCTAGTGCCTACTGTAAAAGCCTGTGCTAGCAATGGGTCATGTCTAACACAGTTAATATAGGGATGCCAACACAAACCTCGAAGGGAAACGAGGACACGGCAGTTTTCCAGAAGGAAAAAGGAACGGGCTTACTGCTTGGAGGTTGAAAATGGACACGGACAGAGCTGAAGACCTTTGATGGCTGAGCACAGACTGTTGGGTAGGACTTCCTAAAATAGGGTGTGCGTGCTGACGTGGAGAGGCAGAAACCGGTGTGGGGAATGTTGAGAGGTGGAGTTCAGTTGTTGTCCGGTGTGAAGTGAATGGCTGAAGGGCTGGAGTCATGACAGGACCTCCCACTTTAGGGATGGCTCCTGACGGCCCAAAACGGAAAGTCTAGAAGGACCCGGAGGTGGCGAGTACAAACGCTGAGGTCCCGAAATGATCTGACCTGACTGGAAAGGAATATGGGTACAACAATCTCCCCCCGCCTGCTCGTTGTGCTGATTTATCGCCCTCCAAAGACTACCTCTAACTTCCTTAATGATTTCTGTGATCTTGTGGCAGACTGCATCCTAAAATATGACTATGTCCTATTTTTTGGTGATTTTAACATCCATATCTGCTGTCCTGATAATGTGCTTGCTAAAGGTTTTTTTAATTTGCTAGATTCATTCAATCTAACTCAATGGGTATCGTCCCCAACTCATGCCAGGGGTCACACCCTGGACCTGGTTCTCTCTTTTGGTCTACCCATCATGAACCTTGTGACTTTGCCTCCGGTGTTCTCTGACCACTCTCCTATACTCTGTGATGTTACGTTGCCATGTCCTGTCCCTGTGTGTGAAGCTCCAGCTACTAGGTTCAGAGCCCTGGATGCAGAAACTATTTCAAAGTTTGTGGACTGTATGTCTGTAAGGTTAGAGACCTTTAACCCAGATCCATCTAACACTGAACACTATTCACAACACTTTGATTTACTTTGTAATCAGGTCCTGGACGTGGTTGCCCCTCTCAAACTTTGCAAGTCTCGGCCTAGGAGGGAGCCTTGGCTCTCTGATGTCACACGGGCTTGTAGGCGGGCGTGAAGATCCTCTGAGAGAAAGTGGAAAAAGGATGGCCTACAGGTCTTGCGTGAGTTGTTCAGAGCATCTCTGGTTGCTTATCAGGATGCTGTGAGGGCTGCCAGAACGGCCTATTTTGCAGACATCATTGAGACAAACTCCAATAATCCTAAGATTCTCTACAAAACGCTAAACTCAGTTCTGGTGTATCAGGAGCCTAGCTCCATGTCTCCTACAGCTGCTGGAAACTCTGAAGCTTTTCACAAATTCTTTGTTGATAAAGTGTCGGGCATTAGAGCAGTCATTTCTGGTAACTCTGTTGACCCTGTTCCAGTTCCTCCATCACCACCCACCCTGAGCTCCCTCAGTACAGTTTCATACTCTGAGCTGAATAAGCTAGTTGCAAGGCAGAAGCCATCTGGCTCTCCGCTTGACGTTCTGCCGCTTGACGTTCTCTGGAAGGCTGCCTTTCCGTGCCTTGGCCCTTCACTTGGTCAGATTATCAATGGGAGCCTCAGCACAGGTGTGGTCCCAGCTGCTTTGAAAGCAGCAGTTATTCGGCCGACCCTGAAGAAACCTGGTGCTGATGTCTCTGTGATCGAAAATTACAGGCCTATCTCTACCCTGCCTTTTACATCTAAACTGCTTGAGAAAGTCGTTTATCAGCAGCTGGTCTCACATTTAGCTGACTCTGATCTGTTTGAGGTTTTTCAATCAGGGTTCAGGTCTGGCCATAGCACAGAGTCTGCTCTACTGAGGGTCCTAAATGATATCTATCTATCACTAGATCAGGATACATCTGTGGTGCTTCTGTTGTTAGACCTAACAGCAGCCTTCGACACAGTTGACCACGCGATTCTACTGGATCGCTTGGAACGATGGGTTGGGATCAAAGGGTCAGCTCTGGACTGGTTTAGATCATATCCCCACAACAGGACATTCTGTGTTAAACTGGGTGATGTTTTTTCTTCTTGGGAGGGGCTCCGCTGGGGGGTCCCGCAGGGATCGATCCTTGGTCCTCTTTTGTTTGCCATTTATCTGCTACCTCTGGGGTCAATCTTTCGTAAACATGGCCTATCATTCCATCTCTATGCTGACGATTGCCAGATTTACTCTCCATTGTGTCAGGAGAAAGGTCTCTCTATCCAGTCCTTTGTGTCCTGTATTAATGAGGTGAAGTCTTGGCTAATGGCCAACGTTCTACATCTGAATGAGGGAAAGACAGAGCTCATTGTTTTTCACCCCAATAGCAGGAATGTGGATCGCCATGTTGATCTTGGGCCTCTTTCTCCATACTCAAAACCAGTTGTTACCAGTTTGGGGGTGAAAATTGATGCTGGACTTAAATTTGATGCTCACATCAATTCTGTGATCCGGTCCAGTTTCTTTCACCTGAGACGCCTTGCTAAAATCAAGCATATGCTGTCAAGAGCCCACCTGGAGTGGGTACTCCATGCTTTTGGGTTGCGGAAGGCGCTTTATAAATAAAGCTTTGATTGATTGATTGATTGATGATTGATTGATTGATTGATTGATTGATTGAAATTTTGCTACACACACACCTAACGTTCTTCTGATATGAAAATATTAAATTTGTATTGTATGCATACTTAAAAATTGAATGGAAGTTCATAAAAAGGCTGCAATCATACTCCAAAAAATGGTAAAAAAAATCTTACATTCTTCATCATCACAGTGAGACTCAACAGGTGTAGAAGACAGTTCCGCCCCCCGTGGTGTCAACAGGTGCCTGTTGTGGCTGCAGTTATTGTCTCACTGCATCTGGACACGACGATTCAAAAGTAAAATTAATTGGTTAAAGTTATGAGATACTGTATTGTGAATTTAAACAGCTAGCGAGGGTCCGTCTGTGGACCGTGCGTGGCAGGAGAGGCAGTTAGCTACAATGCTAATGCAAAAAGTTCATTTGCCAAATTTATAAAGTCTACATACCTCTGCTTTGGGCCCGTTTTGTTTTCTTCCTCCATCCTTCGCTTTGGGAATGCTGATCCCGATGGCTTAGGTGCTCTTTTCATCGTAAAATATCAAAAGTTTAAACGCAACGACAACAGGATGTCCTACAGTGCTGCCCACGCATGTGATCTACGGCACCCTTAACGGTCAAATGCATCGGCGCCGTGGCCCAAGCGGGAGCTCGTCATGCAGCCAGATCATTAGAATTTAAATATTGATGTTTTAATTTCATGTCATTTCAGAGGGGAACTTTGAGTATGTAGAGAGTGCATTTCATATTACAAACATAAATTTAATACACTTTATTTATTTATTTAAATTTTGCGCCCTATCCATCAGATGGCGCCCCAGAAGGCCGCCTGTGTCGCCTGTCGCCAAAGACGGCCCTGGAGCCGCCCTATGATGTTTTCTTTCACATTGAACAGGTCGTGGACCAGGCTGATACTCTTACCAATGAAGTTGAATGAGATAAGCTACGTCAACTTCTGTTAAAATACAAATACTCTCTTTCAGTCGACTCCTTGGACTCAAACTCACCATCTGAGTTGAACATCTTCTTGGACAAAGCCTGCCCTGATGCTCGAGAGCGAGGTACCCTCATCTATGTCTATGACATTCTTGTTCGTAAGCGTACCTTGGATGACCACCTGTCCGAGCTGGACCATGTCATGGGTCAGCTCGCAGCTGCTGGTGCAAAGATTTCTCTCGACAAAGGTCAAAGGTTCAGTTTGTTAGCCTCCTTGTGGGACCCCAGGGAGTACAGCCTCAACATGGCAGAATTCAAGGAGTGGTCACCATCAAACCTCCTATGAATGTCTCTGAACTTCAGAGTTTTCTAGGTGGTGCAACTACTCTCGCCAGTTTGTAGAACACTACGCTGAGATGGCGAGACCTCTGACCGCCCTACTGAAAAAGGATGTGCCTTTTGAGTGGACTGAGCAGCAGCAACAGGCCATGGATGACCTGAAGGTCGCAGTATGCTCAGCTCCGTGCCTGGCGCTTCCTGATTGTGACTCTCTAGCATGGGCATCACAGAGAAAGCACACGCCTGGTTTGAATCGTACCTCACAGGATGATCATTCAGTGTATCTTGGCTTTGTCAATCCTCTACCGTGCACCATCTTGCCACAGGAGTCCCCCAGGGCTCTGTACTAGGAACTCTTCTCTTTGCCATATACACCACCTCACTAGGTGAGATCATTCGATCACATGGCTTCTCCTACCACTGCTATGCAGACGACACCCAGATCTATCTGTCATTTCCACCGGACAACCACACAGTCTCTGCGTGAATATCAAACTGTCTCTCTGACATATCAAAATGGATGAAATCCCACCATCTCCAACTCAACCTCTCTAAAACTGAACTACTTGTCATCCCAGCAAAACCATCCATACAGCACAGTATCTCAATCCAAAATGACTTCCTATCTCTGGCTCCTTCAAAGGCAGTTCGAAATCTGGGTGTTGTGATTGATGAACACCTGACCTTTAAAGATCATGTTGCCTCTGTTGCTCGTTCATGCCGCTTTGCGCTGTATAACATACGAAAGATCAGACCATACCTAACACAACATGCCACCCAGCTCCTGGTGCAATCTACTGTCATCTCCCGCCTCGATTACTGCAATGCCCTTCTAACTGGTCTTCCAGGCTGTACTGTGAGACCTCTTCAAATGGTCGAGAACGCAGCGGCGCATCTGGTCTTCAATCAGCCAAAAACAGCACACGTCACCCCTCTGTTCATTGAGCTCCACTGGCTACCGCTAGCAGCACGCATCAAGTTCAAATAGCTAACACTAGCATACAAAGTCCGAGATGGTACGGATCCCATCTACCTGAATCCTCTTGCAAAGGCTTACGTTTCTGCCCGGCTGCTCCGGTCATCACAGGATCGTCGGCTAGCAGTGCCTACACCACGCTCAGGACAATCCAGACTCTTCTCATGCATAGTTCCACAAATGTGGAATGACCTACCAAGCACTACCAGAACAGGAGCTTCCTTTTCAATTTTCAAGAAACTCCTGAAGACCCTGCTCTTCAGAGAGCATCTTCTAAACTAGCACCCTCCCTGCACCCATCCCCCCTCTCTACCATCCACTCCTTTGTTCCCTCCTCTCCATGATTGATGTCAAGTTGTTGTTATTGTTGTTGTTAGCCTCAAGGGCAACATGCCGATTATCACTTGTAAGTCGCTTTGGACAAAAGTGTCTGCTAAATACATAAACATAAACATAAAGTTCCACCTTGAGGTTGGGTTCTCATCTAACTGCTTGAGTGCCGGTCTCTATCAGATATATGACTGTGACAGGCGTGTCGTAGCCTATGCTAGTAAACTCTTGTCCAGTCCTGAGTTAAAATGCTCTGACTGTGAAAAAGCTTTGCTTTCCACCATGAGGGCAGTTAAACATTTTTACAGCTACATTGGTGGACAGAAAATCATCACTGAAACTCAACATCAGCCAGTGATCTTCCTTAACAGTCAACGCATCAGAGATGGTGTGGTGACCAACGCACGCATTTCTTGCTCTTCAGAGCTTTGACCATTGAAGTATGCTGCACCCGTCTCAGTTTCACTTGTCATCTACCTTCTTGGAAAAGTAACGGGTTGTTAACCTCTAACCGGAAGCCCTTTAAACATCAAGACCTTTTCATGGCTTGTGATGCCCTAGTGACATCACATGACATGCAGATCTATTGGCGTAAAGTCAAAGGTCATTCTCATGCACCCGGAACTGATAAAGATCTGAACGACTTTGCTGACTCTCTTGCCAAACAAGGTGCAGCTGTTGGTACCCCATGGTCCTTCAACCCCTTGTGGCTCCCTGACGATGTGTCTTGTCGGTCAGACCCACCCCGGGTGTGTGTCGTGACTCGAACTTAGGCCGCCAACGCATCCACCCCTCGGCCATCCGATGGTTTTGTGTCTGTTCAACCTGTCTTTTCTGAAAACGACCTTGTCAGTCTTCAGTCCCATGACCCTGCTATCAGCAGGATGATCCTGTACCTTTCTGATCCGACGGCTCATCTGCCTTCTTCTGTCGAGCTTGACTCCGTTCATGAGCTCCGTGCTCTCTTTTGTGTTCATGTCATTCCCTCTTTAGGCGTTAACTACAATGGCGCTGTCAGAGTGACCAGTCGATCCAGTACCTCCAAGGTCAGCGACACCCACAGAGTCTGTGTCGTCTCTGCAGCAGGATCACTTCACCCGGGGGTGGGAAAACCACCTGCCCTAGATGAGGTTGACGGTTGCAGTGGCGCTCCACCTGAGACTACTCACCCTGCAGTGGGAACACCACCTGCCGATGGGGGTGTTGAGGGTGGCGCTGAGACTCCAGCTGAAGTCCTGTGCCTTGCGGTGGGGACGCTACCTGCCGTGAGGGGGCTGACGACATCACTGACCCTACTCCACTACAGCTGGCGTTGGTGACCTCTATCCCTGAGGTTGGTGACTCACCTACCGAAGGGGAGGTTGGTTGTTACCCTGTGCCTCTACTGGCTGACCCTGCTCTCTCTGATTGCATCTGCACGTTGACCGAGGGCCCTCCAGAGCACTCACCTGCGCCAGTCTACAGTCTAAAACGTTCTTGGTTTCAGTTTTCAGGACTGACCAAGTATCTTTTGCTAGTTGCGTGTGTCTGTCTGATGTCAAACGCAGCTAAGCTTCCTCCACAGCCTCCTCTAATGCGACTGTACAAACCTGGGCACTCTTCGGGTATCACGCTCCGAGAGCACCCAGATCTACTGATGAGTATCTACCGCCTGTTCACACAAAAGATTTGTGTTCAAATTGACCCCGCAATGGTATGCACTAAAGAAATGATGATGACCCTGCCGCTTCACCTGCTGTACCAGTCAGTTCAGTCCAGTGCCACTCCGGCTTGCACTAACGAGCAGTATTTGCAGGACCTGAAGATCCATCTGCCTGCAGCGTTTTCTTTTGCACAGACAAATCTGGAGAAATCAGCTGAGGGCAGGAAGGCTTATTATGACCAGAAGGTCTCACATTTTGAACTCAGTGTGGGTGATGAGGCCTGGTTCTACATCTTTGCTCCTAATTCCAGTCACACAAAAGTCACCTCTGGTAAACTGGCTAAGAAACTTCGACCGAAGTGATCAGGTCCATACCTGATAACTGAAAAACTCTCTCCGGTTGTGTATCAGATCAAGATCACCGAAGGAAACAAAGATCCCGTCTATAAGTGGGTCCACAGGAACCAAATCAAATCGCTCAAGGGTTCCACTAATTTGGATGATGTTACAACCCAAGACTCTGATAACCCAACTCGATTCGAATCAAAAGAGGGGTGAATTTTCCGTCCGCTCTCGCTCGGTTCTCTGATGTAAGTCACACAGGTTCTGTAGAGTGTGTGTGTGTGTGTGCGTGGATAGACTTCATGTCTAAACATAACATACAGACTTGGTTGACTTTGTTGTGGTCATGCTGTGGGTTTTCTATAGTTGTATGACTGAGTTCATAACAGCTAACTATGAGTAACTCCACTAACTGTTATGTCTTCTTCGTCTTCGTCTTCCTCCGCTTATCCGGGTCCGGGTCGCGGGGGCAGCATCCCAATTAGGGAGCTCCAGGCCGTCCTCTCCCCGGCCTTGTCGACCAGCTCCTCCGGCAGGACCCCAAGGCGTTCCCGGACCAGATTGGAGATGTAACCTCTCCAACGTGTCCTGGGTCGACCCGGGGGCCTTCTGCCAGCAGGACATGCCCGAAACACCTCCCCGGGGAGGCGTCCAGGAGGCATCCTGACCAGATGCCCAAACCACCTCAACTGGCTCCTTTCAATCCGGAGGAGCAGCGGTTCTACTCCGAGTCCCTCCCGAATGTCCGAGCTCCTCACCCTATCTCTAAGGCTGAGCCCGGCCACCCTACGGAGGAAACTCATTTCTGCCGCTTGTATCCGCGATCTCGTTCTTTCGGTCATTACCCAAAGCTCATGACCATAGGTGAGGATTGGGACGTAGATCGACCGGTAAATCGAGAGCCTGGCTTTCTGGCTCAGCTCCCTCTTCCCCACGACAGATCGGCTCAGCGTCCGCATCACTGCAGACGCCGAACCAATCCGAGGAGTTTGGTGAGGCCATGGAGAAAGACTATCGATCGGCTCCAAAGAGGTTCTGGCAAACTGTCCGGCGCCTCAGGAGAGGAAGGCAGCAACTCGCTCACACTGTTTACAGTGGGGATGGGGAGCTGCTGACGTCAACTGAGGCTATAGTCGGACGGTGGAAGGAATACTTTGAGGAGCTCCTCAATCCCACCAATGCGCATTCCGAGGAGGAACCAGAGCTGGGAGGCCTGGGGATGGACTGTCCGATCTCGGGGGCAGAAGTTGCTGAGGTAGTCAAACAACTACACTGCGGCGGAGCCCCGGGGGCGGATGAGGTTTGTCCTGGGTATCTCAAGACTATGGATGTTGTAGGGCTGTCATGGTTGACACGTCTCTACAACATTGCGTGGTCATCGGGGGCAGTTCCTAGGGAGTGGCAGACCGGGGTGGTGGTCCCGATCTTTAAGAAGGGTGACCTGAGGGTGTGTTCCAACTATAGGGGGATCACACTCCTCAGCCTCCCTGGAAAGGTCTACGCCAAGGTACTGGAGAGGAGGGTCCGATCGATAGTTGAATCTCAGATAGAGGAGGAGCAATGTGGTTTTCGTCCTGGCCGTGGAACTGTGGACCAGCTCTATACCCTTGCAAGGGTGATGGAGGGGGCATGGGAGTTTGCCCAACCAATCCACATGTGCTTTGTGGATTTGGAGAAGGCTTATGACCGTGTCCCCAGGGGCACCCTGTGGGGGACGCTCCAGGAGTATGGGGTGGGTGGCTTTCTGTTAAGGGCCATTCAGTCCCTTTACCAGAGGAGCGTGAGTTTGGTCCGCATAGCCGGTAGTAAGTCGGACCTGTTCCCAGTGAGGGTTGGACTCCGCCAGGGCTGCCCTTTGTCACCGGTTCTGTTCATCACTTTTATGGACAGAATTTCTAGGTGCAGCCGTGGTGTGGAGTGTGTCGAGTTTGGTGGCAGGAGAATCTCGTCTCTGCTTTTTGCGGATGATGTGGTCCTCCTAGCTTCATCCAGCTCTGACCTTCAGCTCTTGCTGGGTAGGTTCGCGGTCGAATGTGAAGCGGCTGGGATGAGGATCAGCACCTCCAAATCTGAGACCATGGTTCTCGACCGGAAAAGGGTGGCTTGCCACCTCCGGGTCGGGGGAGAGGTCCTACCTCAAGTGGAGGAGTTTAAGTATCTCGGGGTCTTGTTCACGAGTGAGGGTAGGAGGGATCGGGAGATCGACTAACTGTTATGTTTGATCCAAATTCCATGTTCTTTTATTTTTCAATTCCTAGTGATTTTGATCATGTTTGCAATTTTTATACATTTTATGACTGATTTAAGTTCATTTTATCCTTCGTTTTATCGACTAATCTCTGATTCCTACTGTGGTACATTCACATATAGGTTTAGTTACTAATAACACTGATTTACATTTTAGCGTTTCTTCTTCTTTATATTATTACTTCTTTTATATTATATATATATATATATATATATATATATATATATATATATATATATACACACACACACACACACACACACACAGTTATGGGCTACAGATTATTTTGCCCTTCTCTTTTGATAACATTTTAGCTCAGAAGCATTGATTTTCCCTTACATATATTATAGGGTTTTGTTAATTTTGTTCTTTTTGCAACACTTTTCCATTACACGTAGTTTTCATCCATTTCTTTCACCTGGACTCTGGTCACATGATTTGCTTCACATAGCACATATATGTACATATAGTGCTAGGTTTCTTTTTATTTGTTATTTTGCATCAGGTGCGATCTATGTGTGTCTACATTCATGTGCCCTGCATGTGTGCTCTTCTCTTCTCCTGAGTTTCGCCGGTGGTCCTCGCTCCCTGAGAGGACCTCTCTGCCTCATCGCCTGATTCTGCTCCCTGCTGCCTGTGGGTCCGGTTCATTGGGTCTGGACGTCCTGTGGTTCCTGCCGTGGTTGCTGGAGTTCTACGGTTCGTCTGGGACCGGGTCCGGTCCCTGCTCGTCTGCTTGTGACTAAGGGTTACGCTAAGTAACGTTATCATTTACCGTTGACTATTCTCCGGTGTGGGGCTTTGCCTTTCCTCACTCCTGATGCCTTTGCCTGGGAACTAACATTTCCTCCCTCGTCTGAGTCCCTAGGGCCTCTGGGGTTATTCAACGACCCGTGGTTTCTGCCAGGACCCCGTGTGCTGTACAGTGACATTATGAAATAAATCAGCCATGGGAAAAAACACTATTATGAAATAAAAGCTGTCTTTGTTAAAAAGACTTTATGTAAGAAAAACTGAATGAATGAAATAAAAATGGCTTAATATTAATTTGGATTATTATGAAAAAATGACTTTTGAAAAAACTTCATATTAATAAAGATATTTTTAAAGAAGAATGAAAAAAATCATAATATTGAGCTTAGATTTTACATAACATTCTTTTATTTCATCATTTCATTGTCAGATTACATGACTGTCTAGTATTTCTTCATGTAGATATTTATTTCATAATGTCTTATTTATTTATTGAATTTTGAATACTTTTGAGTTCCATACTTTCCAAGAAAAAATGTAAAATATAAGAAAGACTTTAAAAATATGTTTAAAATGTGTTTAAAATGACAAAAATAAATAATAGTAATTGTGATTAAAGTAAGGAAAGGGAGAGAGAACATGAATTTGAAATAGAAAAATCAGTGGATCCCGGGAAAGAGGAATCAGTAGAAAGAGCAGATTTGACTTTTATGGCCAGTGAAAAGCGGATGTGTGTCTCTGTTCCGGTCCCGGGACCACTGACATGTCTATTAGTGATGTGTCGGTCGCGAACGAACCGGCTCTAAGAGCCGGCTCTTTGAAGTGAACGACGGGAGCCGGCTCGTTATTGGGAGCCGTCCCCTCCCCTCCCCCCTCCCCTTTTGCTTTGGTGAAAGCCACAGGCGATTGGTCAGCATGTGTAACTGCGTGTCCAGACTGTCCACACACAGAGCAGTAGGGGTGGGGAAGAGGGAGGATCAGACTCAGACACACAGCAGAGCACATGCGGGCGGAGGGAGACGAGAGGGAATGAGGAGGAGGGAAAAGATGAGAGAGAGAGAGAGAGAGAGAGAGAGAGAGAGAGAGAGAGAGAGAGAGAGAGAGAGAGAGAGAGAGAGAGAGAGAGAGAGAGAGAGAGAGAGAGAGAGAGAGAGAGAGAGAGAAGAGAAAGAGAGAGAGAGAGAGAAGAGTGTGATGAAGACGGTGAGAAAATGAGCGCCAGCAGTCGTAAAGTGGAGATTTCTGAAAGTGTTCAGTTATTAAATCCATAGAAATGATAAATATTTGATATATAGCATTTTTTTACATTAGTAAATCATTTTACATATAGTTTTGCATTATTTTGGTTATAAATGTACTCTACGCAACAGAAAATGTGAGGAGCCACTTGGGAGCCCAAAGAGCCGGCTCTTTTTGGTGAGATAAGCCAAAAGTACCGGCTCTCTAAAAAAGAGCCGGAATTCCCATCACTAAATTATGCTCGCGACAGCGCGGTTTTATTACGAGCGTATTTTGTCCCCGGCGGCTTTCCATGGCTCACGAGACACCTCCGTTGTCACATGACCCGTTTGCTGTAGCCATCCACTCATTGGCTGAGAATAGTGACGGAGCCCGCACTCCACGCTCTGATTGGCCAGCAGGCGTCCGTCACGCAGCGTTTCCTGGTTACTAGTAAATAGAGCCAGACCGTCTTCCGCCAGTCCCACGGTGCCTTTAACGGAGCAGAGCTAAGATGCCGCTCAGCAGACACCTGCCTCTGCTCGCGTTGTGTCTCTTTGTGACGGCAGACTGCCGGTTTCCCACCCTGGAGCACATCAGGACGAGCGCGAGCGAGGAGGCGCAATCCAGAGCAGTGGCCGGGCTCCTGAGACGGCTGCTGGGGAACAGGTCTTCAGAGTTCGTGGTGTCCGTCAACAGGAGCCTCTCCAACGACAGCCTGGATGTGTGTGAGCTCAGCTCCTCCAAAAACAAGATCCTCGCCACCGGCAGCAGCGGGGTGGCCGTGGCCTCTGGCATCTACAACTACCTGAAGTACTTCTGCAACTGTCACGTTTCCTGGTGTGGGAGGCAGCTGGAGCTGCCCAGTCCTCTGCCCAGGCTCACCGGTGTTCTGCGGATCAACACACCCCACAGGTGAGTTACCTGCTCGGCACGAGGTCCGCCGCTGTGGCCCCCAGACTCTGGAGATCTCTCCCCTTGAGACGGAGACTCACCTGTTCAGGCTCCAGTGGGACCTTCATCACCACCCTCCTCGCGCAGCTGCGTTTAGGCCAGCCCCTCTGACTTTCACTGACACTTCCTGATCTCAGTTCTTACCTCTCTGCCTTTTGTAGACTCTTCTGATGTGGTGCCATACACCTGAACTGATAATTCATCCCTGCCATGACTCATTCATTCCAGGAACACACACACACACACACACACACACACACACACACACACACACACACACACACACACACACACACACACACACACACACACACACACTGCTCCCAACAGTTCCTGCTGTGTCTCATTGAAGGTTTTTATCCTCTGCTCGGCCTTTAATGCTTCATGTGGCTCTTTGCTGCTGTTGGACCTGGATTTCCTGACCGTGAAGACAGTTTCTGTTTAATGTCAGATATTTGTATGTGTTTAATTATTTGTTTATATATTTGTTTACTAATGAGAAAACAACCGTTTGCTCTTTATTTAGGTTCCGGTATTACCAGAACGTGTGCACCGTCAGCTACTCCTTTGTGTGGTGGGACTGGCATAGGTGGGAAGAAGAGATCGACTGGATGGCGCTCAATGGCATCAACCTGCCGCTGGCTTTTACTGGCCAGGAGGCTCTGTGGCAGGAGGTGAGGGGTGTCGTCCACCTAACCCCACTTTAAAGCGCTTTAAAAGAGGCCATTTAGTGGAGAAGTGCTGAATCAGGATTGGGTTTGACTGAGAACTTGAAGCTGTAGCTGTCATCCTTTAGGTCCTGTAGGACTCCCCAGTCCTGGCGTTAGACGTACTAGGGCTGGGCAGTACATTGAAAATTTATCGTTATCAAAATTTCGGACTCTTATCAGGATAACTTTTCACATGTCAATAAATTTGATAATAAAAAATGAAAAGATGTGCAGGTTTGGCAACGTTCATGTCCCTTTAAGAAGCTGTACCACCTTGAGTCACGTAAAAATGGGAGTCAACTAACACACGACATCCCCATCTAGTGGACAACTTTCATTTCTGCATACCCGTAGTTCTCGTCTATCGTTATCGAGGCTAACGCTTCAATATATGGTGATATTAATGTTAGGCCGTATCGCCCAGCCCTAATTCCTGGGATCCTGCAGCAGCCTCAGATCTGTGGAGTAACTGATGTCTACCTCAGCAGAGCAGACCGTTTGTCGTCTGCATGTTGGACGTTTTCATGGCTCAGCTTCAGTGGTAGCTGCTGTAAAACTAAACCTGACGTTAATACTGGATCCTAACTCGGCGTCCACGGACGAGGTGTGCTCCAGATTGTTGATTAGAAAACAACGAAGGGACTCTACAGGTGGACTTTGTAGACAGCAGACTGCTGTGACTAAAGCACAGATAGACGTGTTTGATGTTTGAATGAACTCATGTTCTTTTGAATCTGTAGGTGTATCGCGCTCTTGGATTGAACGAGTCCGAGATAGAAGAGTTTTTCTCCGGACCGGCGTTCCTGGCTTGGAATCGCATGGCAAACATGAAAAAGTTTGGTGGACCTCTGCCCCAGTCCTGGCATGTGAACCAGCTGGTTCTGCAGGTACCGACCCAGACTAGTTTTTACATCTAAATGCTGTTTCAGTCTAATTGGTCTTTTAAAAACTGCAGAAATGCAACAAAACATTTTAAAGGGCCCATATCATGCTACGTCTACTTTTTGGAGCTTTTGACCATGTTATTATTTCCTTATATTTTTGGCTTCAAGCGTGCCTTCTGCTGTCGGAGCAGCTGGTTCTTGCTGGTCTGCCCAGCTATTGCAAACAGGGTGATGCGGCATGTTTGTGACGCCAAGTCCCGTTGGTTCCCACCTGGGTAGTGCCTAACCTGCACACTCCGCCCCTGTGTGCTAAACGCTAACAAACGGCGGGTGATTTCAATCTCCACAGTTGTGGGAAAAATAAATTTTTCTTGTCTAGTCTGAGCTGTTGGTAATTCCTAAAACATGAAAAAGCGTTTCAGCTGCAAGAGGAAAGGGTTGGATCTTCAGGAGCTCTCTAAAACCTAGCCAGAATGTGACTGTGATGTCACAGAGCGCTTGGTAAGCCCCCACCAGTACCAGAGTGGGTTTTCAGACGGATTACCTCCTCGAACTGGCGCCTCTCCAACGTTAAAACCACCCAATGGAGAGCAGTGCGTTCAACCCAAATGCTAGCTGCTAGCTGAATATTTATAAGACAGGGTTCTCAACCCTGGTCCTCAGCGCCCCCCTGGCCTCCATGTTTTCCATTTTGCCCTTTCAAACACTAGTTTGTCTGCTGTCACACACCTGACCTAAATAAAGACTGATTAACAGGCTTCTGCAGCTCTTGATGTCCTCCTGAGGAGACTGCTCAACTCTGTAAATCAGGTGTGCTTGAAGCAGAGGCAGAAAACTTGCAGGACAGGGGGCGCTGAGGGCCAGGGTT
The DNA here is from genome assembly GCF_043380555.1 of Nothobranchius furzeri. Taxonomy (NCBI): domain Eukaryota; kingdom Metazoa; phylum Chordata; class Actinopteri; order Cyprinodontiformes; family Nothobranchiidae; genus Nothobranchius; species Nothobranchius furzeri. The sequence continues at coordinate 2,115,259 of NC_091756.1, forward strand.
GAGAAACCCGGTTATGAGGTTTAGTGGGTGAGCGTCAGGGATGGACTGGGACAATAATTTAGGCTGGGAGAACAGATGAGGAAATTAGCATCAGAGCGGTCAGGAGGGAGGCGGATGCCCTAATTGGCCGCATGGTGGACTGTCTATTTAAAAATCAAGCACGACCTATCCTGAGTGTCAGCAGTCACCGAGTGGGCCAGAGAGGTGGCCAGGCCACCGGGAAATGACCCGGCTGTTCCCAATGGCCAGGCCATCGTTGGCGTGCGTGTTGCCAAAGCTGCTTTCTTTTTCCTTCTTCATGGCCTGGGATGTGCTGCTGGAAATCTAGGGCTACCTCACCAAGAAAAGGGTGGAACTCGCAAGACCCGACCGGTTTGGCTGTTAACCACAGTGTCAAGCACTGCGGTGAATCCACCATCAAGACAACTCCAACACAGCAGAGAAAGAAACTCCTGGAACCGAAGACAAATACAAGCGCGACTGGAATGGAAGCGTGCGGATCAGAGCCAGAACAACCACCACCCGGACTACCATGTCGTCCTAGGAGGCGCCTGAAGTCTCAAAGATGCTAAAGGAGGAATTCAATCAATCAATCAAAGCTTTAGTTATAAAGCGCCTGTCGGGAAGCCCAAGGCGCTGAACATGGTACATGAGAAAGTTAAATATGGTGAATAAATCGAAAATAAAAGCAATTCAAATAGTGCAAAAAAAGATAAAACATTCTAGTAGAAGACAAACGGGTAAAACAAGGGAATAGAGTGAACCAATGAAAACAGGGAAATAAAATCAACATAAAAGAGGGCCGAATCAAACATGTTCAGGAAACGCCAAGCGGAGGAGGTGGGTTTTTAGGCGACTCTTGAAGACTGGCAGAGATGGGGACAGCCTAACTGAGGGTGGCAACTGGTTCCAGAGTAACGGTGCTAGGACTGAGAAAGCCCGGTCCCCGCGGGTACGACACCTAGAGCGAGGGACAGCGAGCAGGTCTTGGTCAGAGGAGCGCAGAGCACGTGATGGGGAATGTCTGTTCAGGAGAGTGGCTAGATAGGGGGGACCACCACCCTGGAAGAAATGATAAACAAAGACGAGGAGTTTGAAGTGTGAACGATAAGAAACCGGAAGCCAGTGCAGGGAGGCCAGAACCGGACTGATGTGGTCCCGTTTCCTGGTCCCAGTCAGGAACCTGGCTGCGCTGTTCTGCACAACCGTGTGAATTCAGAACGGTAGTTCGTCCATCTGCAGAGATGGCAGAGAAAAGTCGCAAGACCCTTGTTTCATCATCTCTGACATCATCGTGTGGACAAATAAGCTCCGACTGAGCCAGATTAGTGTCTGAAGTGACTTGATAGTAATATTAGAAAAGTCCAGCGACCGAAGGTTCATTTACTAGTGTTGGACTATGTTTCATCTGCATTTGGGGGCGGCAGAAGCTCAGAAGGTAGAGCGGGTTGTCCAGTAATCTGAAGGTTGCAGGTACGATCTCGGCTCCCGCCAGAGAATTCTGCTGTTGTGTCCTTGGGCAAGACACTTAAGTTTTAGCTGTTTTTGAGAAGCTGATGAGGAGCCTACCTCAGGACCGGTCTGCTGGTGGCAGGCATCGTAAAAACGTTAGCTGCGGCTAAAATAAAGGCCACCAAGTTATTTTTATTCTGGAAAAGCCATGACGGTAGGAGGCAACATGCCGGATTATATGATTAGATAGGGATTGGTTTAAAAAGGCATAATTTCAGACTGACTCTGCTTTTCCTGTGTGATAAATTAGTCCTTCCTTCTTACAGTTTCAAATCCTGGAGCGAATGAGAGATTTTGGGATGATTCCTGTGCTGCCGGCTTTCTCCGGGAACATTCCCAGAGGAATTCTCAGGTGACTAACTTGTGTTTGAATAATGTATTTTATTTATTCTGTTCACAAGAAGGGCTGCATGGTGGCACAGTGGTTAGCACTGTTGCCTCGCATCACAAAGGTTGCAGGTTCGAAACTGGGCTTGGCTGCGGCCTTTCTGCGTGGAGTTGCGTGCTCTCCCCATGCATGCGTGGGTTTCCTCCGGGTACTCCGGTTTCCCCCACAGATCACAACATGCCCTATAGGTTATAAATTGTAAGTCACTTTGGATAAAAGCGTCTGCTAAATAAATAAACATAAACAAGAAAAACAGCAAAGAGCATCGTGGTTCATTCTGGTTGGATGTCTCGAGAAAGGTCGTGAAATTAAATATGAAAAACACCTGCTGAGGAAACAAGGACATGTTTAAATGTGTGGACATATTTCCACATCTCCTCTCCTTAAGTAACGGTCACCAACCTGGTGCTGGTCTGTTGCCAGAAGACACCAGCCGTGTGAAGCTAAGAACCACACAAAGCATGGAGCATTTCAAAGCATTACTTGAAACATGCTTGTTTGATCTGGCTTTCAATGCAGGCTGACTTGAGTAGTTAGCCTCTGTTTTGATTAGACTTGCGTTTTTATCTTGCACTCTTAGCATTAAATACATTTTTACAAGTTTTAACCTTGATTTTAACTGCAATTTGTTCTTGATTGTGTTTATTTTAATGTATTTATTTATTTTGACCCTTTTTTGGCACTTTGGGGTTGCCGGTGTCGGTACAGGATCTGCTCGGGTGCAGGATCGGATCGGGGTCCTTCGACTGCCGATGACGTCAATGTAGTTGATTGGCTGAACATGAACCTTACGGAAGTGACGTTGTCACGTTATGATTTTGATTGGTCAGAACAAATTTGTGGTCGGAGTCTTAGCGGTTGTAGTCCTGTAGTCCAGAAATCAACAGTTTTTGGAGAAAATATGTTTGAATTTCTAAAGAAAATGTAAAATAAAAGCAAATGATAAACGGTGACCCTCAGAAGCTCTTGATGGTGATGAAATGGGGCAAAATAAAATATAAGAACTTTATTGAGACACCAAGCAACATTTAGAGTCAAAGAATGTATTTAGATAACAACTAAGGAAATATACAGACGAGCTCCACATGAATACAAACAGACGTGGCTTCACATATAAGAACTGTTCTATGTTTGTCAGTCTGATGTTGGTTTTATGCAGTTTCACATTCTTTACAAGACAAAGATAATATGGTGTTTAGCACAGGGTATCCGCGAGTCCTTAAAAAGTCTTACATTTGCTTTTCCAAATTTAAGACTTTAAAAATCCTTAAAAATGACAAATAATCCTTAAATACAGTTTCCAAAGGTCTTAAATTACCAAAGACCCAATAAACAAGATGCTTTTATTTCTATAAAAATTTCGTGAATTTCTAGTTAGTGTTCAGCATTTTTTGTGTACGATATTGGCGTAAGCGGAACCGTATACATTCAGTGAAAGGGGGCTATTTTTAGATAAGCACATTAGCTGGTTAAGCTAGTGGGAGCTTGCGCCATGGAGAAGTGCAAGTTTAATGGTAACTGGATGGCTAATGCCACGTTCGCGACGTTCCAGGCAATAGCTGGAAATCATAGCTTAAATTTAATTTAAAAAAACAGCTTGAATTTGGTCAAAGTGGCCTTACAAAGGTCTTAAAAAGTCTTAAATTTGGCTCCCTTAAACCTGCAGATACCCTGTATTAACAAATTACAATTATAAAGAAAACATTTAGGTGTTAACAAACAAGAATTTATTAACAAAACTGCTGATGTCGTTCCAAAACGTGTGTGTGAAAGCTGAGTAGATTTGCAGTAATGTGACGTCATCGGCAGTCGAAGGACCCCGAGCCGATCCTGCACCGACACCTGCATAAATGTGCTATAGAAAATTGACCTTTACCTTGACGTGTGTTGTTGTTGTTGGTGGGGGGGTCATTGCTTGCGAACCGTTTCACTGCCATGCGTTGTCCGTTATAGCCAGGGGGGAGTTGTTGCGTGCGTAGCCCTTTCCTTCCATGCATGTGTGTATGTGGGTGGGGATGTCGTAGGCATGGCACTGGAATTCCAGCCGTTGCGACCCACCACCCCAACCAGCCTCACTCATCTCGACTCACAAAGGGGAAGTCTGTTGTTGGTTTAGCATCCAGGAAGTAGCAGAGAACTAGCCTGGAAAGCCAGACTAAATAAATGTATTATTTAGTCTGGCAACGCTCCATTGGCGGCTCTCTGTTGTGGGGCGGGTTCTACCGTTGTCTTTCAAATGATCTCCGCATTCCACTGGACAAAGAATGTGACATACTCTTGTTTCACTCTGTTGCATCATCCCACCCACCAGGCATAGAGAGTGCCCTGATTGGCCCACAAAGCAGATAAAGCTCTGTGATTTGTTCACTAAGCAGATAGAGCACTATGATTGGTCCATAATGGTGGGCCAATCACAGCTCTTAATGTGTTTGAAACCCCTCTAGAGAGCTGTGATTGGCTAGCCAGAGTCCTGGTAGGAGCTGCTGAGGTTCCAATGGAGCGTGCCTAGACCAAACTTTGCAAAGCAAGAATTTGGTCTAGTTCACTAGGCTAGCAGAGAACATCTTGACTGGTAGAAGCTAACCATTAGCAACTCTACCACACAGCAGAACTCCTCCAGACTTGTGTTATTTGTTAAGATAAATCATCAACGTTGGAGAGCAAACCGAGTCAGTGGTAGAGTCGTGTTGCTGTTAGCCAATCAGAGGAGAGATTTCAGGAAATAGGGAGCCTAAGAATGAAAAAATGAATGCAAGTCAACAGGGCTATAAACACATTCTAATTCCACTTGTGATGTGCCATGGATTTCACATATGATGTTCGTGAATTTTAAAGATGCATTTTCATACCAAGAACGCGCTTATTTTCAAACAGGGGGAAACGCTATTTTAGGTTTTGTGTGAAATAAGTCCAGGACTAGAAATGCGCTTCACGAAAGTGACGTCATCGAAGCAGCAAGTAAGTTAAGCAAACCTAAAATCCTTCCTTCAGGAGGAAAGAACCACCATAAATTTGGCCATGTGGTGAGTAGCAGCTACCTAGGAGGGAGGAGATTATGTGGTGACATCACATATGCAACGTGCCGATTTCTAGTTTGTAGTCATGCTAATTACGAACTTTTACAAGCTGATAAATCTCAAAGTACGTGACTGGCGTGGTCGAAACACCCATCATTAGTTTTCATTTAAACTGCAGTACAACATGTGTGATCCAGGGTTTAAGGCAAAGCGGGTTAGAAAATAGCGTTTTTAGCCTTGTATTCAGTATTTTGTTCTTCGGGGGACCCATGAGCCGACCGGAAAGGGAGGAGACTAGGCTCTCTATATTATAAAATGAATATCAGGAAATAAGACTCCAAATACAGCCATCTGCTGCTCATGTCTGCTCTGGCTGAATTTTTGTCTGGAGTTCAAGACTTTTTTTTTTACACAAAGACAGACTTACAAGGCATTCATTTCTACTAGGGACCACTGCAACTGTATCAGAAAAATGAGGGAGCTTGGTCTTTAAAATCCCACGTGTTTTAGGGCTGGGCAAAATGATTATTTTTGTAATCGATTAATCTAGCGATTATTTTTTCGATGCATCGATTAATCTAGTGATTAATTTGTGATTTTGATTAGATTCAATTGTTGATTATTTCCCCATTATTTGATTTGTATAGCAGTTTGATTATTACTAATTTATGTATCTCAATGAAATAAATGCAAATTTCTTCATTTGAACACATTTTTATAAAAAAATTCAAAAATAAAGTTGTTGTAATAGTAGTACAATCTCATGTTAGAGATAGCATTTAACAAAAAATACAATGTTGTGCAAACTATTCATATAAATCAAGGAAAATTTATAACAAAAATAAGTAAAATGAATAGCAGCAATGGCGTCTTTTAACAAATAAAATCTAACATGGCTTTCCGCAAAACAGTGTTCTTCTTTATCAAAATAAAATCAATTTAGCCTTTTCTTTTGTTCATCACATGAAGTAGTTTTGCATTGTAGTTTTAATTAAAAAAAATCCAAAATAAAGTAGTAGTACAATCTTATTTTGGAGGTAGCATTTAACAAGAAATTAAATGTTGTGCAAAACAACAAAAAATAAATAAAATTTAAACAGCAGCAATGGTGTCTTTGAACAAAAAATTGTAACATTCACTTTGCTCCCTGCAAAAAAAAGTGCTCTTTAACAAAATAACATCCATTTTGCTCCCATCTCTCGTGTGTGTGTGTGTGTGTGTGTGTGTGTGTGTGTGTGTGTGTGTGTGTGTGTGTGTGTGTGTGTGTTTTCACAAACAGAAAAAAGCCTTTCAGAGGGTGTTGATGTGGCAGGTTCAGCCGGACATGATTTGGCTAAAGTAGCCAGTGTGGGGAATCTTGTATTATTCTTCCACCATGTAAGGGGTCATTATCCCTTGGAATAGGTGCTTCCCCAAAGTACAACAGTACCTCTTTCCTCACTGTCACTTTTTCTCCATCCCCACCCTGGTCAGTGTTTTCATTACAATCTTCCTCCTCAGAATCTGTTCCCAACAAAGTGTCCAACACAGACCTCTTCTTTGTTGGGGGACTTGAGGCTTCCTGCCCCACCGTTGCCTGCTGTAGCTGTGTCTCTGCTCCCTTTTAAGGTCAAGTGCATCCTTCTGTACTCTTACTTGCAGTTTCAGAGCATTCACTTTGCTTCCTTTGAACTGCAGCTGATTAAAGTCGGGCGTAAGGACCCGTTCTACTGTGCTGTGGTCTATCGTCCACCTGGTCCAAACAGTTCTTTCCTTCAGGAGTTTAGTGACTTTCTATCCTCCACTGTGAAGCTGTCCAGACTGGTGATTGTTGGTGACTTTAACATCCACGTTGATGATCCCTCCGATCTCTTTGCCATGAATTTCTCCAGCCTTATGGACTCCTTCAGCTTTACCCAGCATGTTTCTGGCCCCACACACACCAGGGGGCACACTCTAGACCTTGGTTTTACCCTGAGTCTAAATGCTGACAGTGTTTGTCCTGAGGACGTTTATATTTCAGATCACCATTGCATTTTCTTTAACTTGTCAGTTTCTGCGTCCCCACCTCCTGCTCGCCGTATGGTTAGTTCTCGTTTTCTTAATGAGAGCACAGCTAGCAATTTTTCTGCTGCTTTTGATCCACCCTGTTCTTCTGATAACGACCCAGATTCCTTAACTTCTCAGTTTAACGAGCACTGCCTCTCCATTCTGGACAACATCTGTCCTGTCAGAACCAGATCAGTTCCTGCAGTGAACCCTACTCCCTGGTTTAATGACAGCCTTCGCAGCCTGAAGCGCCAATGCAGAAAAATTGAGCGCTTGTGGAAGAAAACCAATCTCCACTTCCATCTGCTGTACCTAAAGGATCTTCTGACATCCTTTAACTCTGCAGTCAGAGACGCTAGGGTTTCCTATTTCTCCAACCTGGTGTCCCAGAGCAAAGGGAACCCCAAGGTGCTGTTTAACACCATCATCAGCATCGTCTCTCCTGCCTCTCCTACAGCCTCCATCCACTCTGTTGCAGACTGTGAGAACTTTCTGTCTTTCTTTGTGGACAAAGTCAATAAGGTTAGATCTAGCATCTCTCCTTCAGCCTTATCGCCGCCTCTCCCGACTCCAACCAGGCCCATCATCCTAGATAGCTTTGCTCCTGTTTCTTTGCCTGAGTTAACCAAACTAGTTAACTCTATGAAGACCTCTGCATGCCCCCTCCACATCTTACCCTCATCTTTATTTAAAAGTGCTTTTCAGTCCATCGGTCCCAGCGTGCTCTCTATAATTAATGCTTCTCTGGTCTCTGGTCAGGTCCCTGTTTACTTTAAGAACGCTGTAATCCACCCGCTTCTTAAAGAACCGAGTCTTGACCCCTCTCTCCATAGCAGCTTCAGACCATCTCTAAACTTCCGTTCATCTCCAAGATCTTGGAAAAGGTTGTGGCTAAACAACTCACAGCTGCTCTTGATGAACATAACATCTATGATAGCTTCCAGTCAGGTTTTTGTAGAGCTCATTCTACTGAAACAGCTCTTCTTAGGGTCTCTAGTGACCTTCTGACCCACAGTGATGCAGGAGACTGTTCTGTTCTGGTCCTGCTGGACCTGACTGCAGCCTTTGACACTGTTGACCATCACCTGCTACTGGAGAGGCTGAGAGACTGGGTAGGCCTATCAGGATCTGCTCTGGAGTGGTTCTCTTATCTCTCTGAGCGCTCCTTTTCTGTGGCCGTCTCCAAGTTTAGGTCCTCCACCACCTCCCTTACCCATGGTGTCTCACAAGGTTCTGTACTGGGGCCTCTGCTCTTCCTCCTCTATCTGCTCCCTCTTCAGCACATCCTGAGCTTCTTCAAAGGAATCTCCTACCATCTTTACGCAGATGACATCCAACTGTACATCTCCTTTAAGCCCCATGAGATGTCTAAGCTGCAGCTGTTACATACCTGCTTAGACTCTATCAAAACCTGGATGGTGGGAGCTTTCTTCAGCTGAATGAAGATAAGACTGAGATCCTCATCTGTGCCCCAGACAAGCTGGTTCCCAAAGTCAGAGACTCTCTTGGTCAGCTTGCTTCCCACACCAAACCTTCCGTCAGGAATCTTGGCGTGACCTTTGACCCAGCTCTCACCCTGGATTCTCATGTCAGTTCTCTTGTTGGCTCTTCCTTCTTCCATCTCAGGAACGTTGCTAAGCTGAGTCCCATTCTGTCCCGCTCTGAACTTGAGACAGTTCTCCACACCTTCATCTCCTCACGCTTAGACTACTGTAACTCTCTTTTCACGTGTCTGAGCAGAACCTCCCTGAACCGTCTACAGGTGGTTCAGAACGCCTGTGCTCGGCTTCTGACCAAGTCCTCCAAACACACCCACATCACCCCGCTTCTCCTCCAGCTTCACTGGCTGCCAGTCAACTTCAGGGTTCATTTCAAGATCCTGGTTCTGGTCTATAGGGCCTTACATGGACAAGCACCATCTTACATTGGTGATCTTCTTAGTCCCCACACCCCCAGCAGGTCCCTGAGGTCCAGTGACCAAAGCCTACTGGTTGTGCAGCACCAGGCTAAAGGTCAAAGGTGACAGATCATCTGCTGCTGTGGCCCCCAGACTCTGGACCTCTCTCCCCCTGAGCCTGAGATCAGTGGACTCAGTGGTCTCCTTTAAAAAGCAGCTGAAGACTCACTTGTTCAAGCTGGCTTTTGTATGACCTTCTTCACCTCTCTCTCTTTATTCTGCTCTCCCCACCTATTCCACCTTCCTCAGGATCCACTGGTTTCCCTCTTTCCTGTTCACTCTCTCTCTTTCTTTACATTTTTTTAAAATCACAATTGTCTATTTTTGCTCATTTTAAATATACGTTTAAACATTTTCTAGATGCTTTTTTGTATTTTAAATTTTTTTTGTTTTTGTGAAGCACCTCGTGATTTTTATCTTGAGAGGCGCTATAGAAATGATATTTTCTTCTTCATCCTTTGGAAAAAGGACTTTCAGTTCACTAAAACGTGGATCGAGGGCATCAGCAATGAGTGACCCATTTTTCCCATCTTCTTGAAATGCAGACACCTCTGGCTTCCACCTTGACATGATTTCCTCTTCCGCACTGTTCTGGAAAATGTTCACTGCAGCAGAACCAAAGGATTTGTTTTGGGTGGATTTCAGAAGACCCTTCAGCAGTGGGGGGAGAACAGAGGCTGTGACATAAGATTGTCCACTAAGAGCATTAGTGGCTTGCTCATAAGGCTTGAGCACCTCCTTCAACTCACCCAGAAGAATCCACTGATCATTTTTCAGATCCATTGTGTTTATACATGGTCCAGCCACTACCTGGAGGACGTGCACGCTGTCTTATCACGACACGTTCTATTTTTCCTGTTACCATAATGTAACGGCTTTCATTTTCTTTATTATCTGATATGTGTTCATAATTTACTAGGGATGCACCAAATATTCGGCCACCAAAGGTTTTCGGACGAAACACCAAGATTACAGAAAAAAATCCAGCCGAAGCAGACCGTCAGGCGAATCCCATTTTCTCGCTCCACCCTCGTGTGGTAATTTTGTTCTTAGCCTCTTAAATCAGTACATTCTGATTTCAAAAGTAAAGTTTTCCCCTTTTACTAATGCTGTTTTCTTACGATCGCTATTCTTATCAGTCACGACGCACGTTTACTTTTGGTTTCACATCTACCGCGTCTGCATTCCTGCTACGTCTGTCACTATTAGCGGTGCTTTCTACACCCACTGAACACGGTGAAATAAGCGTTGATTATGTGTGTAGCTTGTTTACTCTCATGAAGCTCATGACGGCTGCTGCGCAGCTGCAGCGTCTCTTTCTCACCGGACGAGTGAATATTCCTCCTCAGAGTCAGACATTACCACACAGAGCTTTGTCAACAGTAAGCAGACCCGTCAGTGTTGTAAGTTTCTCCTGTACTATATAGTAATATTTACCCTCTGTCAGTTTGTCTCCTCATCTCAGTCGGGAGTCTCTGGATGAGGGGCAGTTTTCAAACTCCATAAACTCAGAAAATTCCAATAGAAACACCCAGAAGTGTTGCTCAGACTGAAGTTACTCATCTCCACTGTCTTCTGGTGTAAAGGAAGATCTTCACGAGGGATCATATTTGCAGATGTGGCTCGTTAAAGGCAATACTGTGACTTTGGATCATAAAGGGTTAATAGTACAGTCCTCTGCAGCTCTTTCTGTTATAAACCTGTACATTTATCAGTATTTATTTATAATTTATTATTATTGAATGCACACTAGTTTGGTCAAGTGAAACATTTTATTTAGAGTTTTAATCTACATTGTTCATTGTTGTTATGTCAGTCTTAAATAAATATGTTCATGGTTTTGTCATTGATTTATTGCAGTGCCTTGATTTTAGTGAAGTTAGTTCACACCGTAGCCATAAATGCTGTGGTTCTAATTATTGACCCGATTATCGGACGACCCTCTTTCCAAGACTTATCTTCAGGAAAAGACAAAAAAAAAAAAACTCTTTTTAAATAAACTATTTTTATTGAAAAATTGAGAACAAAAACTGAGCAAAAATACTATTTTAATGCAAACTATCAGAACTTTGCTGACATGTGAAATCAAAAGTCAAATGAGGCTTTTATTCAGACGCCCTCTGCCTCGCTGTACTCTCTCTCATGCTGCTGCGGTCCCGGTGCACCATCAGATCGCTACACCTGCCGACTCCTCCCAGAACGTCATCCTCGCTGCCGTCCAAGGCATCCATACATGCAATTTTTAACGCCTCTGCTGAATTGGCCATGTCATCTTAAAATTAGCTTGTTAACTTGCCCCACCTTTGGTCCACTCTGCTCTGGACCTCTCGTCTCCATTTTTTTCTCCTGTTGAGGACGTACAGCCTGGCGCCCTCTGCTGTTACGGGCGTGTAAAGACTCCCAGACAAATATCAGCACGTGTAAATGCTTACACCCCGATTATAAGACGACCGCACATTTTAAAATTAGTTTCAATGAAAAAAACCTCGTCCTATATTCGGGTCAATACTGTAGTTTATTTCAGTGTTTCGGTTTTCGGCTAAGATATTTCATTTCGGTGCACCTCTGTAATTTACTGTGCTTGACATCAAAGTCACCACTCTTGTCCTCCTTCCTGATTCATGTGACGAAAAGTAAACCTGTTTAAATCCTGATTTACTCCATTTAGCATCTTTTGAGTCATTCACTTGTGTCTCCTGTCAGAAAGCTACTTTCATTTGGAAAAGATTTTCCTCCGCTTAATTAGATTGAGTACTCCATTCATGTCAAATTACGCTATTCCTAATGATCCGTATAGCATCTATGTAATTCCATTCTTCATCCCAGATAAAAGCCTGGTGTGCACCCTCTCAACAAACATCAGAGGGTGAACAACATCTAACATGCTGAACAAAACTTGCCTATGTGACTTCCCATTTTGGGATCTATCAGTATGACCCTGTTCCGAGGCAGCTCGAAGGAGAAAATTCCCCTCGTTGGTCTGCACCATGTGGCTGTTGGACGAACTGCAGTCTACAAAATGTGCACTCCTGTTATCTTCAAACGTATTTATTATTATTTACCAAATTATTAACCAGAGACGTACGGAGATGGTCGTTCTGAGACTGTTTTTGGGTGAACATTTATTCACATATTCACTGTACAACTGACATTACAAACTTGTAACCTACTGACACAGTTTGCAGCCTCTTCTTTTGAAAATATTTTAATGTACTCATCTGAAAATGCAACCAGAAATGAGTCTCAATGGGAAAATTACCCGCCCCATTCCACTCCGCCCCAGCCTGGCCGCGTTCGTTCCACACTGCCTTAGGAAAGCAGACAGGATTGAGCACATGGGCGGTCTCCAAAATTGGCATGGAAAATAGATATCGGTGATGTTATGAGCACATCTCCGCAGTCAACAGTGGCTGTGTTGGACCAGTTAGGCTCCAGGCAGACCGCCTCAAGAAGAGGGCTGAAAAGACATCCGGTTGTGCATGAGGAAAATCCAGTCTGGCTTTTTTATGATTTGTTTTCAATGTTGGTGTCCTCCTTGGTCGTCTCCCACGTAGTCCACTTTGGCTAAAACGATGACGGATGGTGCGATCTGGCACTGATGTTCCTCGAGTTTCAAGTTGGTTCTCTTTAGAAGATTTTCTGGGCCCTCTTGCTGTCATTCAGATTATCCGTCACTTTGATTCGTCGTCAATGTACCCACTGCGGCCACGTCCAGGGAGGTTGGCTACAGTCCCATGGATCTGAAATTTCAGAATAACGTGTGAAACTTTAGTCGCGGGAACATCTAGCGGTTTAGAGATGGTTTTATAGCCTATACCTTTAACATGCTTATCCATAATTCTATCTCTAATCTCTTGAGACAACTCTTTCCTTTGCCTCTTCTGGTCCATGTTGAGTGTGTTACACACCATGTCACCAAACAGCACAGTGACTACCCACAGCCCTATATACAGGCCCACTGACTGATTATAAAAATTGTAGACACCTGTGATGCTAATTAGTGGACACACCTTGAACTAACATGTCCCTTTAGTCACATTACTTTACTTTAGTCCTTTCTAGGGGTACCCTCATTTTCATCCAGGCTTGTTCCATGTAGGGATGGGTACCAAACTCGGTACTTTTTAAGGCACAGACACGTCTAATGAAACAGTGCTGCGCCGGCGCAAGAGCGTAACGTCGTCAGTCACTGTGGGCGAGCTGTGAACAAAGCAGCATGGCAGAGAGGAAGCGTTCTGAATTTGGGGTCCACTTCACTAAGTGGGATGGGTAACTGGGTGATGATGAAACCAGCCTCTAAGTGAGGCATCATCATCTTAATCTGCTTCGGTACGTAAATAAATTGTTTACGATAACATTAGCTTGATATGTTAGCTTCCGTTCAGCTAATGGTGCGTTCGCTTTGTCCTCGGAACTCCAAAATGCCGACTAGAAGAAAGCAAGCGCGCTCTGAAGTTTGGCTTCACTTCACTAAATGTGATCGGCTGTTGGGAGATGATGAAACCAGCGACAACGTTCTGAGTATGAGGCATCTCAATCTGCTCCAGCAGCAAAATAAACTTTTTAAGATAACGTTAGCTTGTTAGTTTAGCTTTTGTTTACATAGCTACCCTGCAAACAGTCAACGTCGTATGGACGTGTAGATCATGTCTATATTGAGTCTGTCGGTCCAGACCACGTCTGTAGGATGTCCAAACTAGGTTTTTGCACAGTGGCTAATGGTGCGTTCGCTTTCTCCTTGAAAATTCCAACTTCTGAGTAGGAAAAATAAAGAGTTTGAAAATTAACGGCAAAAGGAATGAAGATACACAGTAAATGTAGTTTACAGCAGATATGTTTGTTTAAGTGTAATCCGCAGTTTGTAAAACTACAAGGACCCACCACCACACCGTTTGTCCAGAGGGATTAGAAAAGGATTAGGAGTACATGGAGCTGGTTTAGTTTTGCGTCACGTAGAAACTGTTGTTAAAGGTTTTCATGTTGAAGAATTTTATACAACACTACGATGATAAAATACAAACAGTTGTATGTTATGTACCATATTTTTCAAATATGGTTATATATTGGGAAAATAATATATATTTAATTAAACCCAATTTTAATAATTAATGAACACTCAAAAGTATCATAAATTGGTACCGTTAAGTACCGGTATCGATTCAAATGTCAAAGGTACCCATCCCTAGTTCCATTAGTTTACTTTTTTCAATAATTCGGTTGAAGCATTGTCGAAAAGCAATGTCTGCCTTTTTTTGGTTACATTTCATAGATTTTTTTTATGTATTACTTTTGTAAACATGACAAAAATGCCATCATGCATTGTAAACATTAAAAGGTATTACTCTGATGCGAGGATTTAAACTAGAGTTCAGAATTGCTTTTATTTGTATTTATTAACTCATTCACTGCCAACGGCCTTCACTGCCAGCGTTTCTCACCGTTTTTACTGTTTTTTTAAGAGTCACAGAACGTTGCGCGCTAGCATGATGTCGACGCCAAAACAACCAAAACAAAGCACAGACTCACCTCTTACATCAGGAAGAATCCATCTGTTTCGAGCGTTATCCGTTCTTTCACAATCTGTTGTTGAACTGTCATCGGCAGACGCTTTTCCGGTTCGCGCCTCACTGTTTTTTACAGGAACGGCCCAAAACGATCTCCTAATACATGGATGGTCTGCTTCCTGATCATGTGACGTGTGACGTATGCGGATGAAGATCGGCTTCAGGGCTGAGATGCTTGTTCTCTCAGCGCTGGGGCTCGTTCTGATGCTCAAACAGTAAAAAATGCAAATGACGACTTTAGTCGTCATTTGCAGTGAACGGTTGGATCTAAAATGACGACTTTAGTCGTCATTGGCAGTGAATGAGTTAACAAATAACATTTTGAGTTTTTCATGCATGTTTTTACCAAGCCTGGACGTTTTTCTGGGCCGCCTGAATGAATGTGTTTTTTAGAGTGTTTCTCTTCTGGCACTCACAGAGCACAGTCGCTTCCCTTTTTGCTCCCTTATCTTTTTTCCCAAGGCTCTTTGTCCCGTCTGCCTACAGAGCGCTTCTCTGCATTTCTTCTGGGATTCCCTATTTTTTTTTAGAAATGGATTTAATTAATTGGTCATTCAATGCGATTGATAAGATCTTTTCCACGATGAGAAAGGAGGAGGGGGCTCCCACCTGCCCTCAAGGGACACACGCAGCGGGATATGCGCTCGATTCCTGGAAGGTCTGGAGGATCGTTTGTCTCTCTCAGCTGTCCATTGAGGACGTCGAAGATGTGTGGATATTTGGCCTGATGATCACTGGATTTCTTCTGATTGGAGTGGGAGGATATCTGGTTTTCTGGAAATTTGGGAAGACGGGAGCGATTGGAGGGCGACCCGCACCCACGGGAAGCACCGCCCGGGCGGAGACCTCACAGACAGGGACGTTACTCGAGGTGAACCGTAAGCTGGACCATGTCCTTGCTGCGTTGCCGGTATTAGTGTGCAAAATGGATGTCATCTCGGAGAGGGTCACTGGACGGTGTGGTGATGTTTAAAACCTAAACTGGCTTCACTGGAGGACTTGAATGATCAATACAGACTTTAAGGCAGAGTGGAAAATTATCTCTGCCTGACCCAAACAAAGTCCTGTTATCCAATCTGACGCCATAGCAGCCTTGGAGTTGCGTGCAATCAACCCCTACGATGGAAGGAAT
This sequence comes from Nothobranchius furzeri, assembly GCF_043380555.1. Classification (NCBI taxonomy): domain Eukaryota; kingdom Metazoa; phylum Chordata; class Actinopteri; order Cyprinodontiformes; family Nothobranchiidae; genus Nothobranchius; species Nothobranchius furzeri. The sequence goes on from NC_091756.1 coordinate 2,130,857, forward strand.
GCAGAGAGATGCTGTGAAAACCCGACCTACCCCCCCCGCCTTCAGATTGTGGTCTCTGCATAGCGAGGTCATCAAAATGGAGGAAGTCAATGCGCTCTGTGCTTTCCCATGACCTCCCACCCACCTGTGGATACAGTTGGCTGAGCGCCACACGGGCTGCTCCCGCTGAGGAAACCAGGATCCCAGCCCCCCACCCCCCCACCCCCCCACCGGGTCTCATGTTGTGCACTGTGATATTCGTGCTTACATGTTGAGGTGTTTTTTTGCATAGTAGAGCTACTCCCTACCGGGTGTAACTCTGCTCTGCCTTTTTTTCCCTCCCCCAATTCTCCTCATGTAATCCCCTCTTCATCTATTGAAATGAGCGCCGTTATGGCTGCTCTCGTGGTCTGCCTGTATCTGTTCTGTCTATGTGTGTGTGTGTGTAACCTTGGTCAGGCTGTTCTGTGGAGTCAAGTTTCTATGCTCTGGTTCGCTGGAGCGCTGGCAATAAAATTCTCTCTGATTCAGATAAATGTAACAGTTGTGTCTATGTGTTTTAGGTTGTATCCACAAGCCAACGTTACCATTCTGGGACCATGGGCTCATTTCAACTGCAGCTACTCTTGCTCCTACATCCTAGACCCACGAGATCCACTCTTTCTCCAGATTGGCTCCCTCTATCTGGCTCAAGTGGTAAAGCAATTTGGCACAGATCATATCTACAATACTGACACTTTCAATGAGATGACCCCCCCATCTTCAGATCCTGCTTATCTAGCTGCAATCAGTCGCTCTGTTTTTGCCTCAATGACTGCAGGTAAGTCCCTGGATGGTCTTCTTACTGAAAGTCATGAACCAGACTGCTGCAGGTCTGAACTGCTGTCTGAATGTTTGTTTTGTTACCACTTGTTTACCATGCACTATAGAAGAATTGTCCTAGTCAAGTGACCCATGTTAAACTGTCTTCTCTTTAACTCGCATGCAAACCCCAACCCAACCCTTCCACCTGTCAGTGGACCCTGACGCTGTTTGGCTGATGCAAGGCTGGCTCTTCTACAGCGATCCTTCATTCTGGAAGCCAGCACAGATTCAAGCACTACTGCATGGAGTACCACTTGGTAGAATGATTGTGCTAGATCTGTTTGCAGAGACTGATCCAGTTTTCTCATACACGGAGTCGTTCTATGGACAGCCATTTATTTGGTGTATGCTGCACAACTTTGGAGGGAACCACGGCTTTTATGGCACAGTTGAAAGCATCAATTCAGGTCCATTCAAGGCCTTGACTTTTCCTAACTCAACTATGGTTGGAGTAGGTATGACACCGGAGGGTATTGAACAGAATCCAGTTATATACGAGTTGATGAGTGAGTTGGCATGGCGCAAGGAGCCTGTCAATTTAGCCAAGTGGGTGTCCCTCTATGCCGCACGCCGCTATGGCAGCATGCAGGATAATCTGACTGCTGCTTGGAAGCTATTATTTGCCAGCGTTTACAACTGCACTGTCCCTAATTATATAAACCACAACCATAGCCCGCTTGTGCGCAGGCCATCCTTTCGCATGAATACTGGCCTTTGGTATGACCCCGCTGATTTGGTTGAAGCCTGGAAGCTGTTTATGGAAGCGGCTCCTTCTCTTATGTCCAAAGAGACCTTCCAGTATGATCTTGTAGATGTGACTCGGCAGGTCCTACAAGTCCTAACAACGCATTTTTACCTGGATATCGTTAACGCTTTTCAGAGTAAAAAGATGTCTGAGCTGATGATTGCAGGTGGTGTGTTAATTTATGACCTGTTGCCTGAGCTCAATCGTTTGTTGAGTAGCAACCAGAGGTTTCTGTTGGGCTCATGGCTGGAGCAGGCCCAGTCCATGGCCCTGAATGAGAAAGAGGCTCAGCTCTATGACATGAATGCCAGAAACCAGGTGACCCTGTGGGGTCCTAGTGGTGAGATTCTTGACTATGCTAACAAACAGTGGGGAGGGCTTATAGAAGACTACTATGCTCAGAGATGGGTACTGTTTGTCCAAACACTGGTGGAGAGCTTGGACAGTGGCGTACCCTTTAATCAGGACACATTCAACCAAGCTGTTTTCCAGATTGAAAAAGGATTTATTTACAATGGTAGGAAGTACCCAACCAAACCTCAGGGAGACACGTACGAGATTGCACACAGAATATTTCTCAAGTATTACCCACAGGCCATTAAGAAACTACATTAAACAGGAAAACCCTGGTTTCATGTCAGTGTAGGAGGAATGTTCATCACCTCCTTTCCTTCACTCTTCGACTTTTTTATTTGAAATCATTTTTAATTATTGAAGAAAAAATTGTTTTATTCTGATTTGATAAAATAAATTGAAAATTAAAGCTACAATAGCAAATTACAGAACAAGCTAGCTTAAAACACATGTTCTTGCCTCTTAACAACTTTTTATAGTTATAAATATTTTGTGGCCTTTGTTTTCCATCAGTGACACAGCTCGGGCCGAAGTCAACCATTGGACCATCCGGTTTTCGGTCTCACTGAACCACCGGACTTCCACACTTCCCTGGGTCCTCTACTCCTTACGCACTCACGTATTTAGCAACAGAGCACCACTGGTGTGAGAGGTTTGCTTTTCAAATGAACCAGAGAAGGAGAAACAGCCGGCTCCTACCAATTCAACTTTAGGAACAACTATCAGTGACCCCAAAAACAAACCCACTTGAAGTCACAGACAACAAAATATGTTTGGACCTAGAAAATGATGACTGGTGTTTAGCACTATCTTGTCTACTTTGGCAATGCGAGTTCTGCTTCTGGCCAATAACAATATGGCTATACTCTGCTCTGTCACAGTTATTATCCACTCTTTCAAACTTTTTTCTGCTAACTTTTGCCTTTCTGCATTGCTTTTGTCTGCACTCTTCTTCGTCAATGTCCTGGCTACCATCTCAGATAATCTCCAGACTCTTGTCTTTTCGATCATCCAATATTGTCCAGTAGGCCCTTTGGATTCACCTTTAGCTTTGTTTTTGTTTGCGGGGTGTTGGACCCAAGCTAACCACTCCATCCAAGCCAAGCACCTCTTGGGACGTTTTTCCGATTCTGGTGAAAACTCTGAGGAAAAGGGGGAAACTTTACAAACACTTTGCATCAAACCCTGCTAACTTACGCCCACTAACTCCAGCTGTTTCTCTTTCTCCTTCTGAGCTTCTGACTCACACCGATGCAGGGGACTGTTCTGTTGTGGTCCTGCTGGACCTGACTGTTGACCATCACCTGCTACTGGAGAGGCTGAGAGACTGGGCAGGCCTATCAGGATCTGCTTTGGAGTGGTTCTCCTCTTATTTGTCTGAATGTTCCCTTTTTGTGGCCATCTCCAAGTTTAGGTCCTCCTCCACCTCTCTTACCCATGGTGTTCCACAAGGTTCTGTGCTGGGGCCTCTACCGGTTCTCTTTTAACAGCTTCCTTTCCAGTAGATCTTTGGTATGTTCTTGCTGTGTTGCGTTTCTAACTGCATTGTTGGTTCTTATTTAAAACACGCTGATGGTGGCGTCACTTCCCTCTCCGCGTATAAACGGAGAGGGAAGTGACGCCACCATCAGCGTCAGCTCTGAGGACGTTTGCAGCCGCGAACGAAACTGTAAGCAAGGTAAAAAGAAAACTTTTCTGTGTTTTAAATAAGAACCAACAATGCTCTCTAGTACATGCTGAGCTCTTTTAGGAGTCTCCTACCATCTTTACGCAGATGACATCCAACTGTACATCTCCTTTAAGCCCCATGAGATGTCTAAGCTGCAGCTGTTACACACCTGCTTAGACTATCAACACCTGGATGGTGGGAGCTTTCTTCAGCTGAATGAAGATCAGACTGAGATCCTCATCTGTACCCCAGACAAGCTGGTTCCCAAAGTCAGAGACTCTCTTGGTCAGCTTGCTTCCCATACCAAACCTTCTGTCAGGAATCTTGGTGTGACCTTTGACCCAGCTCTCACCCTGGATTCTCATGTCAGTTCTCTTGTTCGCTCTTCCTTCTTCCATCTCAGGAGCGTTGCTAAGCTGAGTCCCATTCTGTCCCGCTCTGAACTTGAGACAGTTCTCCACACCTTCATCTCCTCACGCTTAGACTACTGTAACTCTCTTTTCACGTGTCTGAGCAGAACCTCCCTGAACCGTCTACAGGTGGTTCAGAACGCCTGTGCTCGGCTTCTGACCAAGTCCTCCAAACACACCCACATCACCCCGCTTCTCCTCCAGCTTCACTGGCTGTCGGTTGAAGGTGTGGTTCAGTGAAAGGCCATTTTGAAGGGAAATTTATGATTATAATTGGTCTCTGTGAGTTTTTCATGCAAGCTGAACCTGCAGCCTATCTTCTGCATTAGCTTCTGATAGAAGACAGACTTCAAAACTCCAGGATTAGAAAAGCCTGACAGATCTACATCACACTTAACATTCATGACCATCTTTTTTTCCCCATGTCATGTCCAGCTGTAAATCAATCAGATTTGTTGTGCCAAAATCGAGCTTTACAGTTCTATGTTCAAATGTGGAGCGTTAAGGATTTAGCTATAATGCCCCGGCTGATATAAAAACTTTATTAGAAATGCCTTTGGTTGTTTTTAATCCCAACGGACAGTGCGGCGGAAATGAAAGAGAAAGGGAGGAGAGGAAAGGAAAGGAAGAGGTGGGGGGAAATGTTCCAAAAATAGACAATTAAGGATGTACAAGAATTTGCTTCTAGACCTGCAGAATAAGAGAGGGAATATAAAAGGCACACACACAAAAGTACAACAGAACCTAAATGTCACTGCGCCAACAACATAAGGATGTTTAACGGTAGAGGTTTTTGCTGGAAAGCACACTGTAATAATTCATAGTGCATTTAGTGCCAACCACAGCCCTTACTTGTGAGCACCTGTGTGCATACACGTGGTTGTGTATGTAAGGTTTCTCTATAGGAGTGTCCGATAGTGAGTGTATGGGGCCACCAACCTGCCCCAAAAGATCCGCAGAAGATGGAGATCCAAGCCCTAGAGATCCACAGGTCTTCCCCAGAGCGTGGAGACCACAGGGAGACTGCCGTCGGAGCCCAACACCTCTCCCGAGAGGCGCAGAGGACCGTCCAGAGGACCAGGAGATTCTAACAACAAGCCCCCAGGCCCGCCCTCAGCCACCCTCTCCAGGGCAGGCTGAGCTCAGAACTCAGTGGGGCGGGACCCAAAGGCGTCCAACCCCGGCGGAGACCTGACAGAGCCCAGGGGCCCAGACCCCACCAGGCAGACACCAGGAGCAAGCCAGCAGAAGAAAACTTCCAGCCCCAGACATGAGAGCTGCAAATACACAGGCAGACTGAGGCACCATCCAATCCAATCCAATCCAATTCAAATTTATTTATAAAGTGCCAAATCAGGACGTGAGTCGTCTGAAGGACCTTCACACAGTAAACAACACAGGTCAGGCCATTAAGCCTATCAGTAAAAAGTTTCCTATATAAGGAACCCAACAGGTCGCATCGAGTCACTGACTAGTGTCAGAGTCTTTACAGCAATCCTCATACTAAGCAAGCATGCAGCGACAGTGGAGAGGAAAACTCCCTTTTAACAGGAAGAAACCTCCAGAGAATCCTGGCTCAGTATAAGCAGCCATCCTCCTCGACTCACTGGGGATGGAGAAGACAGAACACACACACACACCCCAAGTAGTATTTCTGTGGTTAGATTCTGATTTCATAGTAAGTATTCAAGCTTGTGATTGCTCAGCACTGCCATTGCCCCATCACAAAATAAGCCAAAGATATTTAGTGGCAGACACAAAGCAAATTGAGAATGTCTTGTGGAAAAAGTGTTAAAGTGAACGTTTATTCACCCGTGACTGAAGGAACACAAAGATGCAATGTGAGCATTTCATACATGGAGGGAAATGAAGGGAAACATGAGTTTAGAGAATGATGAGCAAATTTTTCTGTGTTAAAAAGTCTCTGAAATACATAAACACAACATAAAGACAATAGTAAATACTAGGGATTTCCAGTATCGGTCTACTAATATCATCGGCCAATGTTGGAACAAAAATATAAAATTGGAACATATCTGCATCGGTTTTTACTCCTTTAATTGCCCCGCTTTTACGTTCCATATTGTACATCAAAACCTCGTGCCGAAATATAACAGATGTGATGCCAAACATTCCCTAAACAAATCAATACTTATAAAGACAAACGTTTTCTGAGGCACAAACAAATAGAGCAAAATTAGCGTGTTTGTCCATCATGCTGTTGAAAATCCATAAATGATGTCCAGTTGTTATAAAATATATGACCTTAAAAATCTGGTCTAAAGGGTGGCAGGTCCAAGTCTCTGGGGCACGCCTTATTAGGTGCCATGTTTTCTTCTGGCCACCTCAGGGTCCTCCGCCTGCCGAAGACATCACACTAGACTATTGGGTGAATGTATGATTTATGGAAGTTATGTTACCAATCCAGTCCAATCCAATTTTATTTATATAGCGCATTTAAAAACAGCATGTCAGCTGACCAAAGCACTGCACAGAGTTGAACCTAAAAAGCCATTCAAATTCACATACATACACATTAAACACAGATAAAAACTATCATAAAATAGAAACACCTAAAATCAAAACAAATGTTTAAAATAGCCAATAAAAAAAGAAGTCAATAAAAACAGAAGTCAGTAAAAACAGAAGAGAGTCACAGCATAAAAGACCGATCATTGACCAAAAGCTAAATTAAAATGCGTCTTCAGGCTGGATCTAAACTGGGCCAGTGAAGAAGCCTGGCGTACCACCAGAGGGAGTGCGTTCCAGAGTCTGGGAGCAGCAAAGGCGAACGCACGCTCCCCACGAGCTTTATACTCCATTGTAGGGACTTTGAACAACAGATGATCAGCAGACCTTAGTGACCGGGGGGGGGGGGGGGCAGCTCTGACAGGTATAAGGGGGCTAGACCATTCGACCACACATTCGAAAACATTCAGACGGTAAGAAGCATAAATTTAATAACAAATTTTTTCCCAAAATCTATGTAAAAGAACAGAATCGACAAAGAGATGGAATATATTTTGGCCGAGTGGTATTGGCGTAGTTTGACACCATCGGCAGGTGCAGGACCCCGAGCAGATCTGGAAACTACAGCGCCAGAAAACTAGCATCAGCATTACATTCTCTCAATGGAATTAAATGAAGGACTATGAAAGTCTTGAGGGGTCACACCCCACAGGCAACAACATTTACCGTAATGTTTTTTACAGCTAGCAACAGTCATGGCGATATCATGTAAAACTACCCTGGATTGTACAGTGTGTATGTACTAACCCCTAGTTCCAGGAATCTACAAACTGCAACTTTATTTCACTTGTACAATTTATTAACTTATTATTCAAACTTTTTTCCATCATGAACTTAAAAATGCTCTTTGGCCTAAGATCATTTGTCAGGGTTACAGTTGGGGTTATCTCAGGGAGCATGCCATTCAGCTGCTGTTGGAGACAAGCTAAACATGACACTTTTTATTCTGTTACTAACTAAAACGAAAGTAGGTGCGATTTTGAACAGATAAAGTGTTAAACTTAAGCATTCATAATAGGAGATATGTGATATTAGGAACCTAAATGATTTATTTTTTATTTTTGTGGGACCTCGCGTCGCATGTATCGGTTTATATCGGTTCCGGGAAATTAAGAGTTAGAAATGATGGGATTTAGGTAAAAAAGTCAATATCAAGCACCCATAGTAAATACAGTATTATGGATGGATACATGACTGTAATGGTGCAGGATACCCCACACAAGCGCTACGCACTCTGTTGTCTGAGCTGGGAATAGCTTTGCAGCCCTTCAAAGGTGATGGAGACATGGACGTAATTTTGGGGGGGGGACAGGGGGGACATGTCCCCCCCACTTTTTCCAAAGTCGAGTTTTGACCCCTGCGCTTTTTACCATCCAAAAACAATATTACTTTATATTAAATTGACACTGGTTGAGGTTTAGGACCAAGCAGAAAACAACTGTTTGTGTTGAAGCCTGTTTCCCATTAGAACATACTGTAAAGATACCCCCCACCCCCATGTCCCCCCCCCCCCCCCACTTCTAAAGTGAAAATTACGTCCATGGATGGAGAAGTCTGAAAGCAAAGCATCTCCATCAGTGCATGTGCGCGACTCCACACTCTTGAGTAATATAAATCGGCTTTGAATGCCAAAGGTGACAGACCATCTGCTGCTGTGGCCCCCAGACTCTGGACCTCTCTCCCCCTGAGCCTGAGATCAGTGGACTCAGTGGTCTCCTTTAAACTCACCTGTTCAGGCTTTGGTGGGACCTCCTCTTCTTCCTCAATAGCTTCTCTTCATGCTGCTGTTTCTGCCAGTTCAGTCTTTCTTGGTATCCCATGATTACATTTTTGTTATAAATTTTTTCTTCCTTCACATTTTTTCATCTAAAATTTCCCTTGTTGCCCATTTTTACTACAATATTTTTAAAAATAATGTTTATAATTTTTGTTAATAAAAAGGGCCTCATGATTGTTATCTTGACAGGTGCTATATGAAAAAAAGGTGTTTCCTCTGTTATGAGGCGGCCATGGCCCAAGGACGATGGCTTGTTTTGTAGACTTGGAATTGCAGATTTAATGTCGAAGTTGTTGGAAAATAGCAGTTTGCTGATGACACCTAGGCTCTTTATAGAGTTGGAGAACACATATGACCATATTACAGTCTTATTCTGTTGAATCTAATTTTCAGACATATTCTGGGGTTTTGGTTTTCAAGTTTATGTGATTTTAAACATTTTTGAAGAAGGAAATTTGTATTTTTTAATGATTAAATTCAATAAAATTATGTTTGATATTGTTTATTGATATTTATTGATATTGATATTATTTCATATTGTTTATTTGTCCCTATTGTTTGCTAGGAGTCATATTAAATTAGAAAGAACAGCTATGCTTCACACAGCATAGCAGCGCTGGACTGACCATAGGGCATAGCGGGCAACTGCCCGCTGGGCCGACCCTTTCATCTTTTATGGGCCGGTGTCTGTTTTTTTTCTGGCCTCTAGTTGTTGCGGACAACTTGTCTGCGCCACGCGACGCCTCATAAAAGTCGGTGGATTGACCAATTGGTAATAATACACTCTGGGCTGGACCAATAGCCAGAGGTCTGATGCACCCGCCAGTTGTTTGTGAATCTCAGTAAACAGACAGACGAGCTTAACAAAATGGAGAACAAAAAACGGAAAGGAGGAGCGGAGAAAATTCGACTAAAAAAGAAACTGGCCCTTCAGGCTGATGCTGGCACATGTGTTAAAATCTCAGTTGTTTGGTAGTGAAGGTTCAAGTAAAATCAATTTAGGAAGTGATGGAGCCTCAGCCCAGCGACAGGTTGGAGAAGAAAAGAGGGAGGAGGAGGAGATACCGAGCCGGCTGCCTGCCCAAGTGGCAGAACCGAATTTCAGGTAAGAAGTTATCTGGGTCAAATATAAACCAAGTTCAGGTGTAGTTTGTCATCGTCCTGCTTGCTAACTTTTTAAAGTCAGTTACAATAATTCATCTTACTGTTTATGTTGGGTATTTTTATAATTGTACCTTTTTGAGGCCTGAAAGATGCCCATTTTGTGTTAACACCATGAATCTCTGTGTTTGCCAACTGTGGCTGTTCATGAAAGGTTGAGCAAGGATGTTGATTGTGGGTTTCCAACTGAAAACTGTACCTCTGTAACCTGAGAAGGCCCCGCCTTCTCCCCCATCCTTTGCTAATAAAGCCCCTGGGAAACTGAGGAGACTTGGGAGTGACGTGGGGAAAAGCCTCGAAGGAGGTTTTTCCCTGCGTTAGCTCTCCTTTATTTGGGGGACTCAGGGTAAAATGTCTTCCATGTTGTCAAGAGTGTTATTTCAGGTTCCAGGGTTATGGAGATTAAATATTACCTAACATTAAATATTACCCAACATCTTGGTGGAGGATGCGGGCATGCAGAGCTGGTGAGCTGAAGGCTTCCCCAGGAACAGAGGGGGCTGGTTAGCTCCATGGAGGGGTTTCTGCCCAGCTCTCGCATGACGATTCACGGACATTACAAATAATCTCTCTCTCTCTCTCTTTGTGTGTGTGTGTCGTCCTTTAAGGTAATATGGGATAAATCTAAAATTACCTATCAGTTTATTATACGGATACTTTTATTTCTTATTTTCATTTTAAATGTGTAGAACTTAAACCAGGGATGTCAAATTCATTTTCATTTTTGGCCACATAAAGATCATGAATGCTCTTAAAGGGCCTGTTATGCAGAAAGTATTGAAAAAACCATTAATAGACTAGTAAAATAGTAATAAATATGTCTCTGCATTTTAGCAGTACTACTTAAAATGAAATAATTGTGAAAATCTTCTCCCAATGATGTGATTTACGACTATTCAAATACACACTTATTTGATTTGACTATAAATTGGACATACATAGAACTTCAAAGTTCTATTGATATTGTCCTCCATGAGATGCTGTTTGTAAAGTTACAGTTAAAATTAACAATAATGTTGGTTATTTAGCCTGTCATATGAGGAATTAATATTTCAAAGTCTTTGTTTATTCATTAAGAAATGTTTCAACTTCAAACTATTTGGTAAAACATTTAACATTTATAAAAACATGTATACTTAGTTTGCAAGTGAAATATTTAGTTAAAAAGTGAAATATTTTGGTGAGAAGATACATATTTGGTTTGTAAACAAAATATTTAGTTAAATAGTTAAATATTTCGTTTGGATGCTAAATATATAAGAAAGTAAATATTTAGTTTGTAATCAAAGTATTTAGTTAAAAAGTTAAATATTTAGTTTGGATGTTAAATATTTAGTTAAGAAGGTAAGAATTTCATTTGTAAACAAAATATTTCATAATTAATTATTAATAATGAATTAATTTTCAGAAATGTACAGTAGAATTAAATACAAATAATCATAAGTTAGTGTTTGTGGAGACTTTAAGATATTCTAAATGCACACAATCATACACAAATAATTTATTAATTATGTGTTTTGTTAAAGATTCGTCCAACAACTACACGCCCTAACAGGATAGCTATAAATACTGCAACTCGTATTAACAACATATTAACAAATAGTTACAGAAGTAAATACTGAGTATGATGTCAGCATTTTCCCCACATTTTCTAGATACTGCACCATCTCTAAAAAGACCTTAAATGGTCAATTAAGTTATTTGATCTCGCCTTTCTCTGTCTCCTTTCTTTTTTAAATGTATTGTAAACATATTTCCTAGTTGGTGTGGTGATAAACAGTTAATGAAAATTTCTATAAATGTATTTTTTTATATTAATATTCATTATAGATTAATAGTTCTCTGTTTTAATGTCAGGTTTCTACCAAGTGTTAGAGATTGTTGGGGTGTTACCTTAATATAGTGGTCTTTTTTACTTTCTACTAAGTACTTTTTAGAATACCAGGACAGGAAGGATGGTGTAGGTCTACGTTTATTAGATTGATACATAAATATTACCAATAAGAAAGTGTATGTTGGTGTGTGTCAGAAACAGCGTAAGGCTTAATGTCTTTTCCAAATAAAACAGGTGATGGGCCGGTCTCCAGTCAAAATGCCCGGGCTGAATTTTTGTCCCAGTCCAGCCCTGCTGGCCGCTACTGTGGTCTGAGCTCATAAGATATAAAATAAGACCACTAGTGAGTTAGCAGGAGATGTGATGGACATCAGGTTAAGTCCTCACACCATCCCTGCTTATGGATCACCTAGATGTCTCCTGTTCATCTGAACATTTATTTATTTGTTTATTGAAGAACAAGGGATTAAGTTATTACAGAAAAAAAAAAGTACCAGACGAAGCTGAAGTTGGTTTCCTATTCTGGTTCCAGAGTCAGAAAGAACAATTCCAACCAATATGTCCACTCCCCTGGCATCTTTACTCTGCTCTAAGTATAAGTGTAAACACCTGGACTCTTCAAACCTGGACTGGGTTATTCTGCACCAATAACAGAATCCTTAAAAGACTCTTTCTGATTTTCTAAACCTTTATTTGATTTGTGAAAGTTCAAAGGAAACAGATTGAAGCACTTTTCTAGGCCTCATCAGAACTGGCTCAGCTTTAAAACTACAACACCTCCACTTCAGTCCTTAACTAGGTCATTTTAAACTAATATAGCAGAGTAGGGCTGGGCGATGTGGACCAAAACGTACGTCTCTGTCTTTTAGCTGAATTAAGATATACCATATACATCTCCATGTTTTCCTCCTGTAAAGTATTTATCTAGTAAATACTGTTGGATTCCAGCCATGTTGGCCCTAATAACTAATAACTCCACGGTGCATGACCCACACGAGTGTAGTCTTCAGTAGATGCAATTACATCATGAATGTAGCTGAAATTGAAAGATTTCTTTGATCGTCCAGATTTTCCTGATTAAAAGGGGGAGGAGTTTATCCCGCCTCTCCGCACAAGCAGGATAAACAGCTCCGTTGGTAGTAGGGTTGGGCGATGGGACGAATGCATCGACCATCGGCGATGGGCTGAGCCGTTACCGTTGTTTGTTTTTTTACAGGAGGCCGTTTGTTTTCTCGTGAGTGAGTTTGTTATTGACAAATGTTTTACACGTACTGCACAGAACATCATGGAGATAACAAGAAAAGATCTCCATCAGCGCATCTGAGCATTTTCTCACCTCCTCCGCCACTCGCTGCTGATAGTGGGCGTGCAAGCAGCGCATTGAGGAGGAGTTCAGAGAGCGTCAGCGACGACATTGTGCACAACAGCGCGGTGTTGAGTGTAAAGTGGAAACCCTTCTATCTTTCAGAGAGTCTGGAAGACTTCTGGTTGTTTCATTTGGAGAAATGTTTCCCGATTTTAAACTTTGGCTAAAGTAGCGCTCGTTATTCAGCTCCTGCTTCGAGTGTGTCAGCGGAGCGCGGATTCACCCAGAACAAGATTTAAACATCCAGGAGTCTGAGGCAAAAATCCAGAAGCTCATAACCTCCTCAGCAAGTTCCCTAGAGACATTTGATTATGCACAAGCTGCAGGTGACCAGTTCAGGTGCACGCGGAGCAGAAGGGAACCCAAATAGCAACATCTGTCTGGCCCATCTGTGGGCCACACCCTTGCCTAAATACTGGCCCACTGTTGGCTGGGCCCTCAGCCCAGTAATGGCCCACCCACAGAACACTGACACAAGTTTGCTTTGGCCCAGTTCTGGCCCGTGCACTGCAGGATAGGGCTGGGCGATGTGGACCAAACAGAAACAGAATTATACAATCACCAATCACCAATCAGAATGAATAAATTATATTTTTAATAATGCTACTTTAACTTTAATGATTTTAACCTGCTATTTGCTACTTCACATTTCAGATTTCAAAATTAAAAAGTCTAAACAACGTGTCATCCACTGCATTTCAAATACTGTTTTAAATCAAATCTAAGTAGGCAATTTCATTTAACTTTGTTCAACAGTAAAAGGTTGTCAGGTATGATAGGTTGTCAGTATCATACCAGTAGCCTCTTTGTGGTTTCCCCCAAGCTGAACTGTTTTTTTGCTGCATCCACTGATTCCTGCTGAGGCCTAGTCCACACGTAGCCGGGTTATTTAAAAAACGAATATCCACCCCTCCAAAAACTTGCATCCACACCACCTCGTTTAAAAAAAAACTCTGTCCACACGTACCCGGATAAATACGTTGTTAAGGACATGCCAGACCTGTAGGCGGCAGTACTTCCCCCGTTCTTAACCTCGTCCTTCGTCTGTGGTCTTCCGCTAGGAGCAGTAATTCCACTTGCAAAAACAAACAAGCAGAAAGCGCTTGGACAGTTGATAAAGCGAGCGCAGCTCTGAAGGCATCCATGATGCCGGCTAGTGTAAACACAGGTCGCACACGTGATGTCATCATTTTTTTGTCGCGGAAAGTGACGTTGCGGACCTTAAAACTCCGGTTTTGTCCGTCCACACGCAGACACCCAAAACGGAGAAAACGCAGATCTTTACTTTGGCCGGAGTTTTTGAAAAGATCCGTTTTCATGTGAAAAAACTCTGTTTTCGTGTGAAAAAACTCCGTTTTCGTGTGGATGACAGGCCAACACGTAGAATAATATCTACGTTTTGGCAGATCCCCGGCTACGTGTGGACAGGGGTGCAGACTGAATTTGTTTGTCCTGCAGGCAGGTGCCCTCACTCAGCTGATGAGCTGACCAGACAGGAACTTCCTCAGTATGGAGGATGGTGGTGTTCCTCAGCCTCCAGGGGGCGCCATTACTGACTGGCTGACTGATCGGACACTGTGACTTTGAGCCTGACACACAGACATTGTGAAGAATACAACAAGCGATCACAATGTCCGGCATAATGTGAATGTTAACATCATAACGCTTGTCCAGACACCTCCAGCACCCCTTAAGCCGCCCAAATGCGTTTTCAACAACCATCCGAGCAGAGCTTTAACGATAGTTGAAGGTGCTTTGTTCAGGCGTCGGACGATGGTGTGTGAACCCATTCATTCAGTGGATATGCAGCATCCACGATCAGATGAACCTCTACACCACTGATGTCTCTGGACACCTGGAAGGGCAGAAAACTAAGATTATATAATATTATAGAGGGAGAGATGCATATCTCACGGGGAAACAGGTAGCCGTCTTGTTGTTTGGTTTCGATGAAGATGGTAGAGTTGCTGAGTACTCTGGCGTCATGTGTTCGACCAGACCCACCAACAAAAACATCTGTGAAACTGAACAAAGCATTTAATTAGTGCTGCAACATTACAGCCCCAAACAACAGAGGGACACGTACAATGTGTTTTTGCTCTTGACAGCGACATAAAAATCCATCCTCTCACAAAATCAGTCTTACCAGAAACGGTGGTCAACAACAGCCTGTAGAACAATGGTAAGCCAGCCTTTTGGGTTGTAATATGAAGCTGGATCGTACCTCCGAGCAATGATTGGAAGGTGGCTTCCATCGATAGCTCCGCCACACATTGGGTAGCCTCACGCAGCAAATCTATCCTGTGTGATTCGTAGCCGGTCCCGTTTTGGAAATGAAATGAATCATTCCAGCAAACTGTCCATCAGAGCACTTGTCACCTCTCACAAAAATCCAGACTGTAGACATACCCACACCAAACAGGCAGCTTAACTCAATTCAAGTTAATGTATTTAGTGCCAAATCACGACCAGAGTTGTCTCAAGGCACTTCACATATTAAACATTCAATACAGGTCAGTTCATTAAGCCAGTCAGTACAAAGTTTCCATTATAAGTCCCAAAGAGTCCATTTTTCACCATCTAATTGACCACGAGACAACCTTTCATGCACAGACAGATCAACACCGTCTATCTGGGCCCAGACTCCCAAAACAACCGTTTGCCACAATTATTGTTCCTCAAAGGAGACATAAGCAGTCTCACTCAAGGTCTTCTGCAAAGGTCCTGCAATCTCTGGTTAAAGCCAGACGTCAGCATTCCTCACTCTGTATAATATGTACCCACTCGAAGTTCCTATGTGACGTTACAGTTCTAAGTTACATTAATCATATCAATAATTTAACTACATAAGGAACCCAGCAAATTGCATCGAGTCACTGACTGGTGTTAGTGTCTTTACAGCAATCCTCATACTAAGCAAGCATGCAGCGACAGTGGAGAGGAAAACTCCCTTTTAACAGGAAGAAACCTCCAGAGAATCCTGGCTCAGTATAAGCAGCCATCCTCCACGACTCACTGGGGATGGAGAAGACAGAACACACACACACACACACACACACACACACACACACACACACACACCAAGTAATGTGTCTATGGTTATATTGTGATGTCTAAGTAAATATTCTATTTGGTGAGAGATAAACTTTATTGTATTTATTCTAGTGAATCTATAATTAAACGGGTAAACTAGTAGTAGCACATCCAATGTCAAATACTGTAAAAAGTTATTATCAGGAGACGGAGAATGTTTAAGTGGTTAGCAGCAGTGTGCTAGTCGATGGCCCCCTCCATGAGGCCACCACAGCTCAGCAGAACATCGTTGTAGCTTCTTCTGGGGAGAAAAACACTTAGAGAGAAAATAAAATTAACAGCTGAAATAGCAGGAAATAATACAGTTAAAGAGCAGATTGTAGAAGAAAGTAGTCGAGTGTGGAAAGTGGTCAGTGTGTCCTCCAGCAGTCTAAGCCTATAGCAGCATAACTACAGAGTTAACTCTGGATAATCTATCCTATTTAGATGGAGGCATGTTGGAGTCAGGGCAAGGGAGAGCCGTCTTTACCGACTGTACACGCCACCTCCCTCTACTCCCCCACTTGTCCAGATTAGGGTTGTCACGGTGCGAAAATTTAACCGCACGGTTATTGTAACCAAAATTATCACTGTTTTCTATATTATCGCGGTATTTTTTTAAAACTTGTTACATTTTCAGACAACTACATAAACCCTGTATATCAGGAAAATATTGTCCTCAGTTTGTGTCTAAATTTAGCCTAAAAATTCTTTTTGTAATTAGGTTGTTTATTTGTTTACATTTTTCCCCTTTAGTCTTTAAAATACCAATATTTGCCCATAACTTCTTATTTTATGTCTGTTTGATGTCATCATTTAAAAAATATTAGATCAGATGATACTCAGTACTCAAGTAGCCTTCTAATCAGATACTTTTTTACCCTTACTTGAGTAATAAACCCTATATCAGGAAAATATTGTCCTCGGTTTGTGTCCTTCCAGTGAGCTTTGCAGATGTGGGAAAATGTCATCAGGCAGTAATCGTTGTTAAATTCATAATTATTCTCGGAGAGAGACCAACTCTTATCTGCCCCTGGGAGCCCCGTAATGCATAGCGTCATTTCAACATGGCGGTGTCCGCGACACGGTTTATATGCAGGTAGCGGCGCTGCGGCTGCTTTCTATTGACCCTTTGCACGTGATAATAATAATAACAATACATTTTATTTATAATGCGCTTTACATTACAGAAGTAATCTCAAAGTGCTTCAGAGTATGGGGGACAGGTATAAGGTACACAGCTAGTTAAAAACTGTTAAAATTTCAGGATACTATCAAGTATGGAAAATAAAAACAGTCCCCAGAAACAGATAAAACCCATCTAAAAAGTCATTACAGTAGATACAAACAATAAGTAAAAACAACACAATAAAGTAAAACACTCAATGGGTCGTTGTGCACTAGAAAGCCTTATTAAACAAAAAGGTCTTGAGGCCTTTTTTGAAAAGCTCCACAGATTGTGTGGCCCTTAGAAACTCTGGGAGAGAATTCCAAAATCGAGGGGCCACTGCCTTGAAGGACCTGTCTCCCATAGTGGAGAGTTTAGCCAGTGGTTGGTGCAGGCGGTGTGAAGAGGTGGTAGAGCGGAGGGTTCTTGTCGCAGTGTGTGGGATGAGAAGTTCGCTCAGATAGGCAGGAGCAGTCCCATGGATGCACTGGTGAGTAAGAAGGCCAATTTTGTACTGAACTCGATATTGGATGGGCAGCCAGTGAAGTGATCTCAGAACTGGAGCGATATGATCGTATTTGCGTCTCCTCATCAGGACCCGGGCAGCTGAGTTCTGGATGTGCTGGAGCTTTTGTATGCTCTTGCCGGGGCCCCCAACGAGGAGGGCATTGCAATAGTCCAACCTGGAGGAGATAAACGCATGGACCAACTTCTCTGCATCTGGCTGGGAAAGAGAGGGACGGAGTTTAGCAATGCTTCTGAGGTGGAGATGTGACACGTATCAGGTGGATACAAAGGGTGCCACTAAAATTTAAGAGAGTAGATTTTAAAACCAAGGCAAGCAGCGCAACCACAAAAGCAAATAAAAAAAAAATAATTTATTCTAAAAGCTCAGATGATGATGCCCAAGATGACCCCCACAATAAAGTCTACTGGGCCCCCAGAGAACAAGGCAGTCCAGTCCGCCCCCGCATGGGCTTGCCAGGGGAAACCTCCACGACCCCGCCCTCCTGCGGTGAACGTCGTCCGCGGGGATCCACAGGCTGGACGGCCGGTGGATTCAATCCTCCTCCTCGGTCCCTGTGGCACACAAAACCCTCCAGCAGTCAAAGGCCCACAGCAATTCCCAACCACTGCCAGGCACTGCCCAAATACTTCCTCGCAGGGGCAGAGTAACTCTGCCCGCCTGCCGTGTTGCGCTCCGTGCCTGGCCTTCCGGCCGCGGATCTTGCTCTCCGCTGCTGCTGCTG
This sequence comes from Nothobranchius furzeri, assembly GCF_043380555.1. Lineage (NCBI taxonomy): Eukaryota > Metazoa > Chordata > Actinopteri > Cyprinodontiformes > Nothobranchiidae > Nothobranchius > Nothobranchius furzeri. The sequence goes on from NC_091756.1 coordinate 2,149,035, forward strand.
CCCGTGCCGCTGGTGAACCCCCTCCTCGGTCCAAGACCCCAACCGGACTCAGTGGCACCTGCACGCGCGCTGCACATGTGTGGAGGGAGGGACACCCACGCTCTTCCGCACTCGGCTGCCGTCCATCGTCCAGGACCGTACTCCGGGTGCTCCTCTGTTCCGGCGGGGGGGTTCAGGCACATGCGTCCTCAAGACGCCGTCCGGGGTGCGTCTCTGCCTCTAGCTGGCCCCGTCTGCCATCCTGGCTCTCTCTTCCTGCTTGCGGGGCTTGCGGCGTCTGTCTGGATCCGGCGAGTGTTTTTCCTTTCCCCTCACCGTCCTCCCGTCTCCACATTCGCTCGCCTCACTGCTGCTCAACCCTCTGCCCTGCCACTGTTCATTCTCTGCCAGTCCACACCCCGCTCTCAGGTGTGGGCAATTAGGGAGGATTAACACAGAATGGGCTGCAATGTTGAAGCAATCTTTTGAAACACCCGAACAGTTAAAAATCAACCTAAAAACACCACACCAAGTAAAAAAACATGCAATATAAAACATGACAACAGTACAACATTTCCACTCTGTGACAGAGCAAAGAGACCTTGCAGAGGTGGCGGATGTGGGTGTCAAATGTAAGATTTGAATCTAGTCTGATACCAAGATTTGTTACAGTAGAGGAAAGGGGAATGTCATGACCAAAAATGGAAATACTGCTAAGGGAGAGAGACCGTGTTTGATGTGGAGTGCCGATAATGATAGCTTCAGTTTTATTACTGTTTAGTTGAAGACAATTTGCGGCCATCCATGCCCTCATCTCCTCCAGGCAGACCTGAAGTACAGATGGAAGAGTTTTAGGTGTAGTGGAGTCCATTTTCATGTATAACTGAGTGTCGTCTGCATAGCAGTGAAACAATATGTTGTATTTATGGAGAATTTGTCCAAGTGGAAGCATGTAGATGGAGAAAAGGGTTGGCCCAAGAACCGACCCCTGTGGTACTCCATAATTTACAGTGTGGGGGGATGACTGACATTGTCCTAAAGCTACAAATTCCGTTCTGCCCGTAAGGTACTCCTGGAACCAATGTAGTGTAGTTCCCGAAAGGCCAACCACAGTCTGGAGTCGATTTAGTAAGATGGTCTGGTCCACAGTGTCAAACGCCGCTGACAGATCCAGTAGGAGGAGAAGAGATGGTGAGCCCTGATCCGCAGTTAGTAAGTAAGTAAAAGTTTATTTTTAGAGCGCCTTTCACAGATATAAATCACAAAGCGCTGTACAACATGATAAAGATCAGGGCAAATACCTCTAACCAATAAAAACATCAGAAAAACAACAGCAGTGATAAACGTAGAAAATTAAATCATGAGTATAAACAAAGTGAAGGTGTGAACCCGAACAAAGCCATCTTTTAGACCAGTGGTTCCTAACCTGGGGGTCCCGACCCCCACAAGGGGGCGCCAAAGCCTCTCAGTGGGTCTCCAGGACCTCTCCACTTTAAGGGGTTAAAACTTCATTTATTACTTGTTTATAGCCTACATTGTGCTCACACTTTTTCATGAGTGAAAAGTTTACTGATATTAAGACAGGAAATAATTAGTACAGAAAAAGTAACACACTTTTAAGAACATTTTGCTCAGCTCACTGTTTTATTTTCAAGTGTCAAAAGTTCATTAACGATAGGACTGGTTGATTAATCACAGCCTTTACAGTAAATAACCTAGTATAAACAGTAATATACACATTTAAGTACATTTTGCTCAGTGTACTTTTATGTGTCAAACGTTTATTGAAAGGAATGATTGATTTATCAGTGTTTACAAGAAACAATGTGTTCAGAGAAGTAATACAAACTGTCAAGCACATTACGCTCTGTTTGGTTTTGTTAATGACTTTGTTCTGTACTGGAGCCTACTATTACTGTTATCTATTGAATCAAAGCATATTAAAATGTGCTTGAACTATTTTATCATTTCTTAATAATGTTTGTACTGGAAGAGAGAATGGGAGGGGGTTGTCAGACATTTTACTGGTAAAAAACGGGTCCCTTGGGAAAAAGGTTGGGAACCACTGTTCTAGAACATTTAGGGAGGGAACGCCTGGATGAAAAGGTGAGTTTTAAGATGATTTTTAAAGACCTCTACAGTGTTAGAGAGACGGAGATTTGAAGGTAGACTGTTCCAAAGTCTGAAAGGCCCTGTCCCCTTTGGTTTTCAGTCTGGTTCGAGGAACAGCCAGGAGGTTTTCAGATGTGGATCTAAGGTTCCGAGAGGTGGTGTGTGGGGATAAAAGCTCAGATAGGTAGCTTGGAGCCTGGTTGTTAAGAGCTCTGTAGGTCAGGACTAAAACCTAAAAAGTTAGAAGTAAATCATTCCTAACACGGACCAGGGCAGTTTCTGTGCTGTGGGCTGAACGGAAACCGGACTGGAATTTTTCATACAGATTATGAGTAATGAGATGATTGTGGAGTTGGCGTGCTACAGTTTTTCCAGTATTTTAGCTAAGAACGGTATGTTGGAGATGGGTCTGTAACGGGACAAGATAGCAGCGTTTAGAGAGGGCTTTTTCAGACGGGGACGGACTATTGCAGTTTTGAGGGCTGAGGGAACCTGACCTGAGTGTAATGACTGGTTTATAATTGTAGTGATTAATGGACTGATGACTGTAATATTTGATTTGAACAGTTGTGTCGGGAGAGGGTCAAGGGGGCAGGTTGAGGTATTCATGCTTTTTATTGTTTTCTCCACCTCCGTCTGGGTGGCTGCTGAGAAATCAGAAAAGGTATTTATTGTATGTGGAAGGGTGGAGTCAAACGGATGCCGAACTGTTCGACTGATGGAGGATCGGACTGATGCCACCTTGTTGGTAAAAAAGTCCATGAACCTATTGCATTTATCTATGCTAGTGTCAGTATGTGGATTTGTAGGAGGGCTTAGCCGTGAATTTATGGTGTAGAATAGCTGCTTTGAGTTTCCAGCACTGTTTACGAATTTCTGTGAAAAATATTTTGACCTGGCGGCAGTGAGTGCTCTAGAGTATGTTCTTTGATGGTCCCGGTAGGCCAGTTTATGAACAAGCAACCCCTTGGAGGTAAACAGACGCTCCAGGGCACGGCCATTTGTTTTCATCTTGTGTAGTTCTGTTGTATACCATATACCATTATAGCATAGGAAAACCATATGTGCCTTACCTGGGTGTGAAATTTAATAAAACTGCCTTATTCTGCCCAGCTGTGTGCATCAGGTCTGTTTCTTTTCTAAAATAATGAAAACGGGTGAAAAACTGGTCCAAATCATGATCAGCTTTGACTTAATTATTGATTAAATTATACAAATTGAATCTGATGATGAGAGATGTGCTCTAACTTGTTAACAGCCTTAAACTGTTAAAGTGAAAACATAGGAAAGCCTAATAATTAAGTAATAAGATAACCCCAATAGCAAGGCAACAGATATAAAGTAGTGATAAAATGCAACAAGATTTATTACAAGTTCACATTTGACGTTTTTCAGGTTCTTTTATGAAAGAACCTGAAACTAGTTTGTTGCGAAACAAGAAAGGATGTTTGTTATAGCGATGCGTTCACATTTTCTTCAAAAAACTCCTCAAAATCTGGCTGTAATCTTAAAAACGCTTAGTGCGTGAAAACAGTAGCCAATCGTAGGAGAGCCCTTCCAGCCAATCAGAGGCGAGAATGGCGGGACCTTCCTTGGACACGCGCGCAGGACGCAGCGCGCGCAGGACGCGGAAGTGACTTTTGTTGTGGGCGGAAGCAGACCCGTGAGTTGTTTCTCTGCCCCTCCACGTCCGCTTCAGGTTGGTTGCTTTGTTGTTTTTCACCTCAGACGTGTTGTCTCCACCCGTCTGACTGCTGGTTGGACTTCCTGGACACAGCAGCCTGTCCTGCAAAGACTCTTATGTCCATATGTGTCCCCTGCAGCTGAGGGCGCTGGTTTTTGTGGCCTGGGTGGTGTTTTACATCACCTTCCTGCTGTCCTTCAGGAGGATGTGGAGCGGTAAGTACGTCCGCAGCCCCCTGGTCCGGTCCCTCTTCATGACCATGGTGAGCGACAGCGAGGAGGTTCCGGCGGCTGAGAAGCAGGAGGTAGGGAGGTCTTCCAAGTCCACTGAAGTGAGATGAAACTGCTGTGAAACCCTTAGATAAAATGTCCACAGTTAATGCCATGAAGCTTCATTAAAAACCCTCTTGTAGGTGATTTTAGAATATGGAAGAATGCCTTGCTCTTTTACCAGCTCTCCTCTTGACAAACTCCCATTTATATACATGTATTCTTTGTCTTTCGTCTTATCCCACTTATATCCCCGTATTCTGTTTTTTGCTGTTCATACTTCACTGTTTTTCTTATTTCTAACTGATAATTGACTACAAACCCCGGGATTGCAACCACGTTGGAGCCACTCTATAACATGTTATATTGCTTACATGTTCTGAAATGGCGTCGTCATATCTAAATATGATCAATAAAGTATACAAAGAAAAGGTGGAATTGACCACTTCAAGTTGCCGTAGTGTACTCGTTGTCATTGGCCGTGCTCGAGATGGGCCAGTTCTGCACAGATTAGATTACCGATGATCGGTGTGCAGTGCATGCCGGGTAGATTTGTGTCCGACTTGACGCCGACTTGCACTGATGTCATGCCTACGTAGGCAACGATAACCCCGTGAGATCAAGGCGGTTGCAGATGTTGGAGCCAGGCACTGCAGTTGCTCTCCACTGGTTGCTAAATCTGGCTCTCACCTGATCTAAGATCTGATTGGTTCCCATTCTGATCCGAACATCCGGTGGTAGAATGAGAAATGCTAGTTGGTCACATGTAGTCTGTAAATCATGTTACGTTGACGACGATTGACTACTTCATAGGGGGCCTAAGTCTCCTCCCTTTCCGATCAGCTCATGGGTCCCCGGAAGAACGAAACAGCTATTTTCTAATCCGCTTTGCTTCACGCCCTGGATCACACATGTTTTACTGCAATTTAAATGACGTACTTTGAGATTTATCAGCTTGTAAACGTTCGTAATTAGCATGACTATACACCAGAAATCGGTACGTTGCATATGTGACGTCACCACATAAGCTCCTCCCCCCTAGCATAGCTGCTACTTACCACATGACCAGATTTATGGCGGTTCTTTCCTCCTGTGGGAAGTTTGCTGAACTTACAGCCATTTTCCCTGTTTTCTCCGTGTCCGGTTCGATGACGTCACTTTCGTGAAGCGCATTTGTAGTCCTGGGCTTATTTTCACACAAAACCTAAAGTAACGTTTCCCCCGTTCGAAAATAAATGCGTTCTTGGGATCAAAATGTGTCTTTAAAGTTCACGGACATTACGTGTGAAATCCATGGCACAAAACAAGCAGAATTAGAAAATAGCATTTTTAACCCCATTGACTTGCATTCATTTTTTCATTCTTCCGGGGACCCGTGGTCCAGAGGTAGGGGGCGTGGCTTAGGCTCCCTATTCCCAACACACCGTTTTTTTAATGTTTTGAATTTGTTTTATATTTGAAATTCAATAAAAAGATATTTATTGACTTATTTAATTTATATTGCACACAGTGAGTGTTCAGTTGTCTTTCACAATCAGTGTGCTGCTAAAACGTATATAAATATCGGCCTTAATAATCGGCCATCGGCAACAAAACTCTTTAAAAATCGGCATCGGCCTTACAAGAAACCCCACATTGGTCGGCCTCTAGTCTGTTATTTACATAGAGACAGGTTTGTGACTTTCCATTTCCTTGGCCAGTGGTACCGGTGCTGCTCTAACCTGCTTGGAGAATCAGCACGACACGTTTTCGTTCAGAGTCACCTGGACTCGGACACTGAGGCTTTTCTAAGGCGCAGCAAGGAGAAGTCCAGCTGGCTGTTCACACAGCTCTATCACTCCCTCGTGTCGACGGTCCTCAACCCTCTGGTGTCGCGTACCTCCATCAATGGGTGAGTATGGATCGGGTCTCAATTAATAGCTGCTGTTCCTCCTTGTTCTCCATGTTCTTCTCTTTGTCTCAGGTTTTTGGGTCGGGGATCAATGTTTGTGTTCTCCAAAGACCAGTTTCACCAGCTGCTCCGGATTGGACCCGACTGGAGAGCTGAAAGGCTTCTGGACCTTGGAGCTGGAGATGGGGGAGTCACAGAGGTGATGGGAGACCATTTCAGACAGGTCTATGCTACGGAGGTCTCTGTACCGATGAGATGGCATCTCCAGAGGAAGAGCTACATGTGAGTACACGATCCTACAGGAACAACCTGGTCCTTAGGCTTGGGCAGCATTACGGTGTTACCGTAACAGCTGTGTTAAAAAACAGCAACGATGTCAGTTCCTGTAGTCATGAAAAAAAAACGGTGCATGTAGGAGACAAAGATAAAAACTACCTGTTTAGTTTAAAATGTTGTCCACTTTTGAGAGTCCCATAAAGTTTATAAACGTGATGTCATCACACGGCAATGCTGAAACGGTGCGCCGAGAAAAAAATGGCAGCCTACACACCACCTGACTTGATGTCTAAAAGGAACACAACTTGGGCAGTTTGGGGGTGTTTCTGGTTCGAAGCACACTGAAAATGAGAGCCGGTAACAATGATGAGGTAACTGGGGCTGCATGGTGGCGCAGTGGTTAGCACTGTTGCCTCACAGCACGAAGGTTGCAGGTTCGAAACTCTGCGTGGAGTTGTGTGTTCTCCCCATGCATGCGTGGGTTTTCTCCGGGTACTCCGGTTCCCCCCACAGATCACAACACGCCCGATAGGTTATAAATTGTAAGTCGCTTTGAATAAAAGCATCTGCCTAATAAATAAACATAAATTGTGCAAACAAAAGATGACAGCGAAAGATGGACGCCCCGTCAGCACATCAGAGGAGCGAGCCATTGCTGAAATAGCAGTCTGGGGCCTGTTATAGACCTCTTTCACGGAGCGTCGCCATATTGGAGATACTTGAGGTAAACACTGTGATGGAGAACGGTCCAAAACCACAGAGAAAGCTCCTCAAAATGCGGTATGGATGCAAAGGCATACAGGACAGGACTTGGTCCACAGTAAAGGGCACGATATTTAGAAAAGTTAAGGCTCAAAGACGAAGGTTTTATGGAATTTTTAAAAAAGGAGTGGGCTTAATATTTAGAACATAATGACCTGCCTGGAACATCAGCATCTGTTCTCTGGGAGGCAGGAAAGGCAGTGATGAGAGGTAAAATAATCTCTTTCTCATCACATAGGAAAAAAACTGGAAAACAAACGTATTCAGGAGTTAGAGGAAATCATCAAGTCTTTAGAGGCATCCAGAGAAGAAGAGTTAATGAGCAAATTACGTAAAGCTAAACTAGAACTTCATGGAATTATTGACAAAAAGACACAATTTTTAGCACAAAGACTACGAATAGAAAACTTTGAGCATAGTAATAAATCAGGTAAATTTTTAGCTAGCCAGTTAAAAATAAAGAGAAAACTACCATATCTGCTGTTAAAGGTGGACTATGGAACATGGAGACCAAAACGACATCTAGTGGTAGTAGGTTGTCGTTGCAACAACAGAGCTAGGGTTCCAGACGTCAGCGTGCCAGTTTTGCTGCCGATGCGTGACGTGACCAACCAGCACCATCATGTCTGGTGACGAATCGTACAGGGTAAGGACTCATTTCTACTAATACGTTTATTTTACTACAGTATTTAACTTGTATTATTCTTAGTCTTTCAATTATCCATTAGATGAATAACATTTCTGACATTGTTACTTTGGGTTGTTAGCGTTAGCCTGCTATCATTCACTTTTTTACTTAGCTAGCTTACGCTGCGTGTAGTTATGCATGCCTTCAACTGGAAGTCTTTATATTCTTTATTTTTTAATGACAAGATATCTGGCGCTCAGCTAAAATTGGATTTATTGTGTCTGTAGCGTGATGATGGCGACCGAAGCAGCAGCTTCCACAACAGTAGCAGCGAGGCACAAGGCACAAAGTTAGCTGTTAGGCTGTGTTCTAAAAATAATGAAGTAAAAGCAACTGTTTGTCTTTCTTTATTGTAAAATTGTTTTAGGGTTGACCCTCGACTACGTCACTGACCATATTTATACGTTTATTGTGCTAATATATAGTAATAATGCTTTCTTGGGTTTATAAAGAACTTTTCACACAATGATAAACTGTAATGAGGTCGTTGACACATGTTGTGTAACAGTTGGTGCAATGTAAAAAAAAAAGCACAGCATGAAATGTACATTTATATAAAATGTATATATTATTCTCGTCTTTTTGAAAGCAGCCCACTATGGACGCCAGTATGGGAGAGCCAGAGGCCAGGCAACATGCAGCAAGAGGAAGAGGAGAAAGAGGCAGAGTTTCAGGGCAAGGTGCAAACACAGGTGACATTAGTAGACCTGCAGGAAGAAGAGGCACCGCTAGATCAGGAAGTACGTGTGTGAATGTTTTTTTTCACAGTGTAAATGATGCTTTTATTATTGTTTTGAACTGTGAGCATAACTGTAATAATCTTGAATCCATTCAGGACGGAGGATGCAGCCGAACGCAGAGGAGCAGAGAGTGTCTGCCATGTTGGAAGAGAGAAGGCTTGAGACAGAGGTTAGTATAAAGCTATCAGTAAAAAATGTTAGTATAAAATGTATATTTTTGGAAATGTTTATACAAAAAATTATTACACCTCCATCATATTCTAAAGGTATTCAAATACTGTGCAGGAGTAGCGACAGCTTGACCAAGTAATGAAGTTGAATAGAAGTCATTTCTGTTCCATTTTGAAACTGAACTGAAGTCATGGTTTTGGAATAACTTTTTCCTGTGCAGTCTGCTCCACCAGGAACTTCTGCAGACACACACCCTCGAGGAGTACTGGGATCTAGGTAGGGAGCTTTTCGCCAGGGAGCCTGGGCTGGTATGTGATGCCTGGAGTGGTGCCCCTCCATCTGCTGACCTGCCTGGGATACCACCATGGTGCACATGTGGAAACTGCAGACATGCCCACTCTGCTTCAGAGGAAGTGTTGTAACCAGGAACCAAACCACCGTGTCCGCCCACTGCCACACTTTTCCTTATTTTGTTTAGATGAAGGCAACCTGCCAATTTCCAGGCGATACCGGGAGGGCCTGATGGTGGTGAGGCCGGCGAGAGAGCCAGGGGATGACGACCGGGAGTACCGCCATGCTGCCTACAGACGTTTCATCTTTTGGCAGCATGGTGCTCTCGGGCGTCATCCCCAGCTGCTGTGTGTGGGCGATCAGGGACAGGTATCCAGACCCCTACGGGCAGTATAAAGGTTTTGTCCCTGGTCGCTAAAAATTTTGTAAATAGTTCTATTTAAATACATTTTCTGTAAATAAGTTCTAAATAATAAGTGTCATGTGAAAAATAAGTTCAATGTAAATAATAACAAATACAGAGCTCTTATGTCTAGTCATTTTCAGTTTTTTGTGTTATTATGAGAGGAAATGACTAAATGTTAGTAACTTTTTTACCCAGCTCCATCTCTATCATGGCGTCCTATCAGGCCTGGCTTTGGAACATTTACACAGATCAAGTTCTTCACAAATGACCAAGCAAATAATGTAAATAAATAATTCAGCCATTGTTTCCCAAAAATATTATATTTTTATTTGTACTCTGTGTGAGGCTAGGCCCGAGGTCCCAGTCTCTCTTTGAACCCAAAAGCCATGCAAGGTGAGCTGGGTCTGGTTGGAGGTCAAGGTGCTGCCGTGAGGCTGGGGCTGCTGCTGAAGAACAGTGGGGTAGGGAGGAGGAGAGAAAATATTTCTGTTCAAATAGCAGGACAGGAAAAACAGAATAATATTTCTAAATCTAGGTTTAAAACTTTTTTTGACATACCAACACCTCGCTGGACTTGCATGCGAAGTAGTTCTTCTACTGGTAGTGGCGATACGGGAGGGAGAAGGCCGAGTCTCCTCGGGTCGTCTGGCCGTAGACTCCTGTGTTTAGGCAGCCCAGCATTTGCAGCCAGTCTCTTACAGAGATCACCTGAAGAGGTGGAATGTGGTCATATGTCTTTTGGACCTTCAGAGCGTAGATACTCCCATCTCCTGGCTTTTTTCTTGTAAAGCCTCATCGCCCTGTAATGTTCTGTCCTGTAATGTTCTGTCCTGTAATGTTCTGTCCTGTAATGTTCTGCCCTGTAATGTTCTGTCCTGTAATGTTCTGTCCTGTAATGTTCTGTCCTGTAATGTTCTGTCCTGTAATGTTCTGTCCTGTAATGTTCTGCCCTGTAATGTTCTGTCCTGTAATGTTCTGTCCTGTAATGTTCTGTCCTGTAATGTTCTGTCCTGTAATGTTCACAAAGACAAATACAATTAGCCTTATGTCAGTCAGTGAAAAATCTGTCAGTAAGTAGATGACTTATGATGCAAGATTAGCCTAGTGCACGGTCTGGTGTCATAAACGAACATGGACCTGCCATCCACTGTGTGCCTTAAAGTGCGGCCAAGGTGATGGTTGTAGTCCAGAGCCGCGAGAAGTGTTCTGGCCTCATACACGGGTGGGAGGAGAACCGCTTGCCAGCATACATCAGGATGTGGTTTTGAAGAGCCTCCAGATCTGCAGTTGATTTGTGCAACAACAAGTGTGTGTGTGTGTGTGTGTGTGTGTGTGTGTAGAATAAGATTAGAGGAAATACTGACATTTTGTGTTATAACACACAACACTTCCAACATTAGCTGAAGGTGAGGTATTTATGAACGTTCCTCAACCACCGCTTGTTCAAAATCACATCCTTCAGAGCCTCATGAGCCACCGACCGATTTCCACCCACTCCTTGGTGGAGCTTATCTCGAGCTCCTCGTGTTGGCAAGGTCCCATCACCCTCTCATGCTCATTTGCCACATGGTGGATGAGACCAAGCCACAATTCCTGATGACAAGTATGAAACGAGAAGAAATTTAACGCACAGCTTTAGAGTTCAGTTGCGTTTAAAAATAAACGTTTCCTAAAACTATTTTGTGATTGTGTCCAGTAAGTACTGTGTTTACCATGAACTTATCAAATGTTGTTGCTTTTTTGCATGCCCACCTAAAACGATTGATTATATCACGTAACCAATTCAGCAATGCCAACTGTCCGGGATATGTGCTGCCTGGCGAGTAGAAGTAAGCAAATCCAGAAACTACCTATTAGTTCACTCAGAGTTTAATTTTTCACCAGTCGCTTCCTGTGATGAAATACTTACAGAAGATATGCTTTTGGCAAGATTTTTGGACCCATGCCACATATCAAAACTGTGCAACACTCCTGGGAAATGTCCTTTGTCTGGGTTGAAGAAAAAACATCATTTAGCACCACAGACATACTTACACTGCCACTTGTACAAAATGGCAACAGTGCTCGTCTACCCACGAGAGATGGCATCTGTGCACACCTCCACCACCTTCAGCTCTGACAGAAGCTGCGTCATGGACTCTTCGTAGCAACAGAGTTCCTCTGTGTCTGCCGCTTGTCAGCCGTGACAACAGAAATTATGTTCCTGGACTCGTTTTCCATAACTGTATATGTACAGTAGCCAGGACTGTCCATCCGCCCATCAGCTGAAGAGAATATTTAATATTTTAAAATAAAGAACATGACATAATATCTCAAGGACATTCAGTAGAATTTAAATTACTTCAGATACCTTTGCCAGAGATGAAATATACAATTAAAATGACAATGTAAAGAGAAAATATGTTAGGAATAAGACACAAATATGAATAAGTATGGTCTCACCTACAACCACTACATCTTTGTCCTTAAAACGGTTGATGACACCTACCCTTATTCCTTGATGCTGTCCACACAGTAGGTGTCCTGGATGGCTTAAAACGACCCGGCATTAACCATCCCCATGTTCATAAATTTGAACAAGAGGGAAATTTTGCTGTAGTTGTTCCCAGAGAGCAGAAAGTTACCGGCCAACATGAAGTCCCCTGCTTGCATGCCAAAGTTGAGGGTTGGCTGCGAGTTCCATCTCCATGTCAAGTGGCCGTTACATACAAAAAAAATTGAAAACATAGCATTAAAAATAGCGTAGTGTAAATCACTTTATGCCCTTCGTTAGTTCTGACACAAATACTAGTTTTTAACATGTAATGGCAGTAGAAGTATTACAGTTTAAATTCCTAACTCAGTCCATAATGCAAGCTGTTCCACGTGAGGTGATAGAGAAGTCATACGGGGGTAAGGACTGGCACTGCATTCCTGTTAGCTCACCCTTGTATGGACAGTTTTGGACAGGTACGATCAGGAATGAAGCCAGGTGTCGCAGGCAGCAAGTCTTCATAAATAAGGAAGGCTTCCCATTGAGATCTTCCTCGCGTTGCACAGTTAGTGGTGTTGGAAACATGGGTGTTGTTTTGCCTGGCAGAGATTGGAGTAATTCACAAATGTAATATTTTGAAGTCTTTAAAAAGTTTTGAATTAAAAGTGTCAAGTCCTCATGTTTGCAGCTTGATACCCTCACCTCTGTTTCCTGGAACATGCGCGTGGGTACATAGGGAGTGAGCAGGTCAGAGGTTGGGGTGTGGACTACTGGCGGTTGTGAGTGGGGCCTTGGGGGGTCTTGGCAGGGGCCATGGGTTACTGCCTGGTGGCTGCATCACCCCTGGGTGGGTCTGGGTGGGGGCCCGGGGGCGCGGGATGTGGGTGCGGCCGGCCCCAAGCAGGTTTCTGGGCGGGGTCCAGGGGATTGGGTCCTAACTTGAAGACTGCCGGGAGGAAGATGGGAACACAAAGCAGAGCCGAGCCTAGGCTCATGGGGCCCCAGGTGGACCTTGATTCTAATGGTAACAATTATGTTCCATCATTGGTGAGGACCCAGCTTTACCTGCATGTCTTATGTCTTAAATATTCTGGAAGTTGGACAAATGCAGTAGATATTCCCATTTCCGCAGTCCTGTGGCAGCCTGCCCCCAATGTCTCTTGCAAATTAAACACTTCAACCAACATTCTACGCAAACGCACACTTAGGTCCTCGGGAGTGAGCACACTCAACAGCATTCGGCAGGGGGATCATTCAGCCTCACCCTGAGTTCCGGTGACCCCAGTGTGGTGGCATCGGCTCGTGTAGGCCAGACAATGCCTGCACTGAGCCCCTTACCCCCAGCTACAGAATACACCTAGTCAACACGCATCAACACTGTATTTAAGCAGGCAGAGGGATGGGGGGTGCCTGCTTATCATCACCCTCACAGATCGGGGCTAAATCTGGTCCTGGGATGGTTGTGCAGCAGCCTCTATGCAGTAGTAGCAGGACCAGATTGAACAGGGTGTGTATGGGGAGCGCGAGTGGGTGCCTAGCGTTCACTTTTGTAAGTCTCCGGTTGTATGTGTGACCATGAGGGAGTGTGTGACTCTGTTTGTGTATGTCAGGTGGGGTTTTTGACTCCTCCCATCTCTAGGGTCTTCCTGTGCTGCTACACATCTTTGCCTGCCTTCCCCCTGCCACATTTGCTGCTGAGTGTGGAGCCTTGGTCTGCCTGAGTGTTCTCAGCTCCCATGTCAGGGGGCTTAAGATTTTTGGCATCTGTCTGGTTGGCCCCGGTGGCTGCCTGGTGGGATCTGCACCCCTGGGCTCTGTTGGGTCCCCGGCGGGGTTGGTCACCCCTGGGTCCCGGGCCCTGCCAGCTTTGGGGTGGGAGGCTGCGGGCGGGCCTGTGGGCTTGCCGCTGTTATCTCCCGGGACTCTGCTGTTTGTGGCCCCCGGGGCAATCCTCTGTGCCTCTTGAGAGGGGGCTGGGGCTTCTCCGGTTACAGTCTCCCTGGGATCCCTGCACTCTGGGGCAACTCCTGGATCTCTGGGTTACAGTAATAACACTAAAGCCGTTTTCATAAGACCCACCATGTTGGCTAATTGGCGTAATACTCACGCGGTCCACCACGGTGGGTCTTATGAAAGCGCCTTGGCAGGAATTTTACGGCATTCGTGCTGCCATGATTGGTAGTGATATTACTGCAATGCCAGTTGTGAATTAATATTATGCCTTGGCACAATAGAGGGTGATGTCAACCGGCAAGTATATTGAAAATAAGAGTAAACACGGGCTGTAAGTTTAGCTTTTGTAAACAAAATCAGTTGAGATAGATGAAAACTGGAGTAATTCAGATCTTCAGGAGCTTCTCTCCATTAGAGCTGGAGCTCAGATCACCAGACAGTTCACGTGGACTGTGGAGGACAGATACCTTTACGAGTAGCTTGTGAAAAAACCGAAGGAGCGTGGGTTCAATCGCAATGAAAAGCAAGTTATGTTCATGCTTAAAGGAACTGAGCATTTAAAATCCATTTCTGAGCTTTAGATTTGGCAAATTTCTGAGTAAACTCTGCGCTGAGTAAGAGGAGTGTTTTCAGTTTGTCCGAGGCAGAGGAGGTAATGTTGCAGACGCCGAGTAGTAGTGTGGATGCTAATGAATGTAAACAGAAAGGAGAGATGCACAAATGCCGCAAAGCACTATGGGATTTGTCGTCTTTGCTGCAAAATCGTCTGGCGAGCCAGTTTCAATATATATTTGATATTTGAAATAGACTGCTGTCCAAATGTGGCCCAAGGGCCTGAGTTTGACACCTGTGCCTTACAGGAATAAACTTCTGAAGGAGGCTAGAGATCAGGGTTGTCAGAAATTGTGTAGCATAATGAACACCACGTTCAAACATAAAAGGTGTCCATTTATGCTCTTGGCACCAGGATTCCTTAGACCGTAGCACAATGATAGACTTTGTTGTTTCATCTGATCTGCAGCCACATGTCTTGGACACTCGGGTGAAGAAAGGGGCAGAGCTGTCAACTTACCACTTCCTGGTGTTGAGTTGGTTTCGATGGTGGGGGAAGATGCCAGTCAGACCTGGCAGGCCCAAATGTATTGTGAGGGTCTGCTGGGAACATCTAGCAGTCTCCTGTCAGAATAAGTTTCAAGTCTCACCTCCGACAGAACTTCCAAAACGTTCCGGGGGAGGCGGGGGACTTTGAGTCCGGAATGGCCATGTTCCCTGCTTCCATTTTCGCTGACCAGAGCTGCGGCCGCAGGGTTGTTGGTGTCTGTCGTAGTGGCAATCCTGGAACTCGCTGGTGGACACCGACGGTTAGGGATACCGTCAACCTGAAGAAAGAATCCTATTGGGTCTTTTTGGCCTGTGGGACTCTAGGGGCAGCTGCCAGGCCAAGCAGAATGCGGCCCGGGTGGTCACAGAGGCAAAAACTTGGGCATGGGAGGAGTTAGGTGAAACCATGAAACAAGACTTCCGTACGGCTTTGAGGAGATTCTGGTCCACCATCCTGCACCTCAGAAGGGGAAAGCAGTGCACTAACAACACTGTATGGTGGGGATGGTGTGCTGCTGACCTCGACTCGGGACGTTGTGCATCAGTGGGCAGAATACTTCAAAGACCTCCTCAATCCCACCGGCACATCTTCCAGTGAGGAGGCGGAGTCTGGGGACTTTGGGTTGGTCTCTCCAATCTCTGGTGCTGAGGTCAATGAGGTTGTCAAAAAGCTCCTCAGTGGCAAGTCTGCGGGAGTGGATGAGATTCACCCACATTTCCTTAAGGCTTTGGATGTTGAAGGGCTGTGCTGGCTGCCGCCGCTCTGCAATATCTGTACACGCATAACAATAAATGCAAATACTATAGCGACCAAGAATTGCGTGACTGTGCTTTGGTGAATGATACACTGTCCATCATCCACTTCAATATCAATGATATCACAAGTATATCTAAATTGTTGAATTACATTTATTTGCTGATGATACACCCTTCTTTTAGGCAGGTGACAATCTAGAAAATATGAGAAGTAATTCAGTCAGAGCTAGTAAAATTGAAACCGTGGTTTAATGTCAATAAACTATCCCTGAATTTTTAGAGAACTCAGTTTATGGTATTTGGAACAAGAGGAGCAAACAGTGACATGTCATTAGCTATAGAAAATTTTAAAATTGAAAGAGTGAAGGAAATTACGTTTCTAGGGGTCATTATCGATGAAGATATTACATGGAAGCCACATGTTAATGGTGTAAAAACAAAAATGGCCAGAGCAATTGGTTTACTGCATTAAATAGAAAATTTTTAAATAAAAAAGCATTACTTCAAGTATATTTTTCCTTGATTGCACCATATATGACTTATTGTACTGAACTCTGGGGAACAATAAATAAAACTCATACAGAATCACTTTTGTTACTACAAAAAATAGCCGTAAGAATCATCACTCAGAGTAATTATAGAGCACCGTCCGGTCCATTATTAGCCAAGTTAAGAGTATTAAAGTTTCCAGATTTAGTGGATCATAACATATTCATGTATGAAGATCACAAAAATCATTACCAATAAATATTCAAATTAACTTTGAAAAAAAGACTAAGTTGCTACAATTTAAAAGGGTACGAGATATTTATAAAATCTAGATTTAGGACTAAAAAGTTGGAGTGCTGTGTTTCTGTATATGGCGTCAGGATATGGAACCGTCTGAAACACGTAGTGAAAGACGCCGATCAATTATAATGCTCAAACAGAATGTAAAAAACTATATGTTAAGAAATTATATGGAATACTCTTGAGTGTATTTTTCTTTTAATTTTATTTTTTCTGTATTGATCAGCAATGATTTCGAACTAAGGTGTTGAAACTCCATTCAAGGATTGTTTGTTAAATAGTGGCACGCTGCTTGGCAGCTGTCTCAGACATCTTTGTTAGTGAGTATGTCTATTTTTTGCTAAGGCTGTGAATGGGGCAGATTACATATAAGACTTTCTTCTATCTGCTCCTTTTCATTTAAGCATTGTAAGATGTATTCATTCTTTTGATTATTTTTTAAAGTTACTATGTTTTTAAATGAAATAAAAGATAAAAAAGAAATGAGAGAATAGTATAAGTTTGCATTGCAATTATAATAAAATATTGGTGTTTTTAACACTAAATAAAATGAGATTTAAGGTCATTGCAGTTACAGAAACATGGTTACAAGAAGGAGATGTTGAGGATTATCAAATAGATGTGAGATGTATTACCAGAATCGGGAAAATAAAAAAGGTGGTGGTGTATAATATTACTTGTGGAGTACCACAAGGGTCAGTACTAGGCCTTAAACTATTATTTATATAAATGATATTGTCTCTGCATCTAATATGTTAAGGTGTATCTTATTTGCTGATTACACAACTTTTTATTATTCAGGAGACAATATTGATCAAATGATAGAAGTGATACAAACAGCGTTGGAAAAAATCAAACTATGGTTCCATGGGAATAAGCTTTCAATGAACACAGATAAATCCTCTTTTGTACGTTCTTGCTGTGTTTGTCTTCAAATTCCATTTTTGGTTCTTTTTTTAACACAAATAAGGTTTTTCTTTACCTTGCTGACTTTTCGTTTGCAGCTGCAAACATCTTCAGAGCTGACGCTGATGGTAGCGTCACTTCCTTATCTCGATAGCTTCCTTTATCCGTCTTTTGTATTTCTGTTGTTCGGTGTTTATGATCCTTGTGTTGTCCCACCCAGTCCATTATACGGTTTTCTCTTGTGCAGTGAGCTGTTGCTGTAACAGATCACTTTTTATAAGCTGTTTCAGCCCTATTGCACATTCACATCACTGAGCATCTATGTTTGTTGAGCCTTCTGGATGATCAGAACTGAAATGAGTCTGCACTCTGTATGCGAACCAACAAGAGGCGACCTGCATCAGCCATGTTAGGTCAGTGGTTGCTTCAGTAATGTTCTCTGTTTCCTGTCTGCACAGATTGCTGGGAATAGAAGAGTGGCAAAATACTGGATTTCAGTATGATGTGATCAGCTGTCTGAACCTGCTGGACCGCTGTGATGACCCTCTGCATCTGCTGCAGGACATCCGGAGCTCCTTAGTACCTGGGACTGGAAGACTGGTCCTGGCAGCAGTCCTTCCCTTCCAGCCATACATAGAGATTGGTCAGTGTGTGTGTACTTGTCTTTATATGTTTAAGTGGACAAATTTTAACTTTAACCTGTAACATGTGGACATTTCCTCATTGTGGGGAAATTTTGCTGGTCCACACAATGCTAAGCACCCTAAAACTTGGTTTTAGAGGTATGGTGTGAATGAACTTTTAGTTTAGATTAGTTTAGGTTTGGTACATGAAATGTCACCTCTCTGGTAGGGGCTGCACAACTGAAGTCAACTGTCAAGTAATGAAAATTGAGTCGACTTTGACTAGTCGTTGATGACGTCATACACCTGAAGCCGGGGGGGGGGGGGGGGGGGGGGGGGGGTTCGCTGGAGTTTTTGACGATTAAAATTGCGCCCACATTTTCAAAGTTAAACACATTTCTTTTAACAGCGGTAGTTTCTGCTTCAGCCCTCTCCCCCCTCCCCCTGCGCAGTGCACCTGCAACCTCTCGGAGTTCCTGCTGCTCTAAACATTAAAATAATTATTTCATTTTCTGTTCCTCACTTCTGATTACCTTCAATGGTGTCTGTTTGTTGCAACCAGCAGGTACAAAAACTAACTTGTTTTTATTTGACTATTTTTCTGTCCTGTATCTGTTTATTATCTTCCTGCATCTCCTCTCAATCCTAAAGAGAAACTGCAACCTGGGTTCATATATATTCACCTCATGAGTTATATTTGAACTGCAGTTCTAAAAGATCTACCGACCGCTAAAACAGCGGAGTGCTCGCTGCTCGCCGGCCACATCAGTGAGGTGAAGTTATTGGAGGACTAAACAGGTGATGCGCCCCGATCCACAGCAGCGAAACACATCAGGCACAAATAAGAGAATAAAAGACAGAAAACATAAAAGGAAATGAGCCGACATGAACGATCGCATGTTAAATTAGTTTTTGAGGTGGCGACACCTGATTTGATAATGTTACTGTGGCCGTGCTCAGGACGCAGATGTCTGGAGCGCGTCAACGATCAGAGCTTTGCATGCACACGCTGGTTAAGGTTAGGATGGGGGTGAGGGG
This sequence comes from Nothobranchius furzeri, assembly GCF_043380555.1. Classification (NCBI taxonomy): domain Eukaryota; kingdom Metazoa; phylum Chordata; class Actinopteri; order Cyprinodontiformes; family Nothobranchiidae; genus Nothobranchius; species Nothobranchius furzeri. The sequence goes on from NC_091756.1 coordinate 2,167,943, forward strand.
AAGGTTAAATTGCAAGAGGGTAAAGGTCACAATTTGGTTAAATGTCCGTTTTACGGCGGGTGTCAGTACCGACGCTCTGGAACAGCGCGTTGCCTCCCGACGCGCAGGAGCTTGTCACCTGCTGACAGCAGGCTGCTGTCTTTTCCGTGGACTGCATCTTGTCGCTCATTATCACGTGACAGCGACTAGTCGATGACAGGCATAAAAAGTCACTACAGAGCAGTGAAGTCGACTAATCGCGAAGTAGGGACTCCCAGCATGCCCCTCGCGGGGATTCCCTCCACGTCGCACCTACGTCACAAACCGCGGCTATAAACGGAAGTCACCTTTCCAGCTCACCACTCAGTCATCGTTTCTTCAGATTCATGATCGGAGTTTCCAACCTACCGATCAATCCAACGAACTATCAGCTCATAGTAAGTTATCTTACTTACTTCTGGAAAGCCCGGCATTTCCGTGTCACTTCGTTGACGCTTGAACACTCGGGGGTTTCCTAGATTAAGCGTGAGCCGGCGTTTCATCGACGCTCTCACTTCCGCGTCTGTGAAACCACGCGCTCCCTACAAGCTCAACTCCCGAATCCAGCCGACCAGTCTGACATACAGTACTATACTGAATTATCGTATGATCACATTCTCTTTTTGTGGGTAAAAGTCTAGAAAAATGTTTTACTTGTTTTTTTAGTTTCATTACAAAAAGTGCATTTTATGATGAAATTGATGAAAAAAAAACAGGAATTTCTTTATATTTCGCATAGAAAAATACTGTGAATCTGTGAAAAATACAGCGAATCGGCGAATTTCCCTTGAATAAGGCTCCAAAAAAATTCCGCGAAGTCGTGAATCCGCGATAAACGAACCGCGAAGTAGCGAGGGATCACTGTACTTTTAAAATGGTACCGGTTCCTAAACGGTATTTAAATCGGTACTTTAAAACAAACAAACAAAAACAAAAATAAATAACACAAATGTTCAATGATCCCATGACTTTTTATTTCTTAGGGCAAAATCTAAGCCAATCAAATTGACAAACAACATATCGACGCAACAGTTTTAACACTACTTTTTTGGTACCTATTTGTATAATTATAAGATATGATAACAAATAACTAAAAGTTATTTTATTTAATTACAGCAAAAATCACAACAAATGTTCAGTGCAAACAGTAAAGGCACAAGAATTAAACAGTTGCACACAATAAACATTTTTGTGCAAAACAAAAGTTTGTAGTGAAGATAAAGTCCAAACAATTTGTTTGTGTACAAAATACAAACATCTACTCTAAAAACACGGGGAAAATAACATATTTGAACCCCAAATCAACAAACAAATAAAAACATTGTATAAATAAGAGGCAGGAGGAGTAAAAATAACTATTTACACGGTATAAACATTATTCTAGCAGGTTTTCTTCTGAATAATTAGCATGTATGCTTTTTCTGGCAGGTGCTAACAGCCTGGATCGCTTCTGTTTGTATTAAATGGTAACTGGCCTGTATTTGTATAGCGCCATCTTGGGGTTCTACATCCCCCAAGGCGCTTACAACAAAATCGGTCATTCACCCATTCACACACGCATTCGTACACGTGTGGGGATGAGCTACAATGTAGCCACAGCTGCCCTGGGGCGCACTGACAGAGGTGAGGCTGCCGAGCACAGGCGCCACCGGTCCCTCCGACTCAATGTCCCCTGCCTCCCCTGGAACATTTTGGAAGTTCTGTCGGAGGTGGGAATTGAAGCTCCTTCTGACAGGAGACTGCCAGAAGTTCCCAGCAAACCCTCACAATACGTTTGGGCCTGCACTGGTTTACTGCTTGCTGCAGCAGCAGAAGAGCCCTTATTTGGTCAATTAATTCTGACCTGTTAGACGGAATGTCCATTATATTAAAGCTGATGACATGATTCTTTGTAGTCATAGCAACCGTGTGAAATCATAAAGTAAACAAGGTCGGACTTCACACAAAGACACATGTAGCATTCAGTCAATATGGAGAGGTAACTCTGAAGGGCCTTTTTTCCTCCACCTGAACCAATCCTCATATATAAACCCTCTGATCTCTATTAGCGCAGCGCGACTCGGGTGGCGAATGACCACAGTCACCAATTCTTGTCATGTGTCTATGCCTATGTGTGTCTGACCTCAGAATTGTGTGCACTGAAACTCTAATTTCCCTCTGGGATTAATAAAGTATCTATGAATTGAATTGAATTTGGATTCATTTTCAATGCGGTGAGGAAGAAAGTGAAAAAAGTGATTTTCTTTAGTCTAAACAGGTCCAGCTTGGGTAATCGACCCGTAATCATAGGCCACGCCTCCCACGGCTGAGCGGGTTGTTTTAATGTATAGTTTTAGGGGTGCACGCTGTCGTTCGAGCTGCATAAGAAAAACTAGACAATTCCTGAAAACATAATAAAAAGGGTCCTGCCACCTGGCACAAGACAGTGCTAACGCAAATCTAAAAAAGCCACACACTCAACGTTTGAAAGGATAACTCAATCTGCCCAAATTTCAGACATTTTCCAAAGTTTTTTGCTAATAACTTTGCCGTGGTAAATCAAATTGTGTACAAAAGTTACAGCCTACCTCCCACGCATACGTGAAGGACAAGATGCTACCATGAAAGGTTCCTGCCAAGATTTGAACTAGGAACCTCACTGCAAGACTAAAGTGTCCATCTTTCCGTCATGCAGCCCCGTTGTTGTCTGTGTCTGTGAGTGCTCTAAGGGGGAGGGAGGGCGGACTGTGCATCCTCAGTAACTCCCATCCAGAAACCATCGTCTTACTTTTCTCCACAGATGGTTCTGCCCTCTACACCAATAAATGGAAACATGCAGGGCTTATTCAATTGAACCATATTTGTCCTCTGACCTGTAAATGACTTGTCATTATTCAGTTTAATAACTAACTCATGTGAAGATGAGGGCCCTTCCGGATCAATGATTCTCCTCTTGGCCAACAGATTTCTACTCTGAGCAGCCATAGCTTTATGCAATTTGCCTCTCAGTTGCTCAATCTCTGCCTTCTGTTCTGTGATCTTTTTCATAAAATTCTGGCTTTCTAACTCCAGGTTTAAACGACCAACAGTATATTTATTCTGGCCTTTTTTATACGTACCACTTAGCAGCGTTTTCACATGCATTGCTACTGATTTCAAGCCATTTTTAGAGAATTCTTCGGCTAGCTTGTCAAGTTTTCCCTGAACTTCCATTTTCTCTCTGGAAATCAGTTCCTGAGTTTTCTTTGCTGAATCGCTAATTTCGTCTTTTGCGTTCTGTAGTTCTGTCGCTGTTATTTCAAGCTCCTTGGTAATTTGCTCCTTCTCCATTTCTTTAGTCGCTAAGATGCTTGAATGTTGGGCGTCTTTATTCCGAGCTGACGACAGTTGCTGCTCTGTGTTTTCTAACTGCATCTTAACTTCCTTCAGCTGGCGAGACAGGGACGATGTCGCCTTGACTAAAGACTCTTTCTCTGTTGAAAGCAGTGCGTTGGCATCTGTAAGCACACTAATCTTCTGTTCCAAACACTGAATTTGATCCTGAGCTTTAAACAGATTGCTTCCATATTCAGCTTTTAGACTTTTAGCAAGTGTGGCTTCATTCAGTTGCAGTTTTTCTCTTGCCTTCCATTCCTCTATTTCGCTGTCCTTCTGTTCCACAATGGCATTGAGTTCAGATTCATGAGCTTCACTTTGTTTCCTTTTCTCTTGTTCAGCGTCAAGTCGTTTACTGACAGCGTTGCATATTTGAAGATTTAGATTTTGGATTTCTGAGGCATTTTTGTCTAAAAGAATCCGCGTGTTGTCTAATTCTGTAGCAAGCTTTTGGTTTTCCTGAGTAAGTGCAAAGTATTTCTCTGGCCATTCATCATTTGTCCTTTTCAGCTGTCTGTAATCTAATAGTAAATTTTTCTTATCTTTTTCTAAACGTGTCACATATGCAGACGTTTTCTTAGCGTCAGCTTTCAGTCGGTCGTTGTGGTCCATTAACTCTTTAATCCTGTTATTTAACGGAACTTCAACATTCTTCCTGACCGTGTCCTCGTCTTCATATTCAGCTTTGAAGTTTGCGAGTCTCTTTTTCAAACTTGTTGTTCTAAGTATTTCTTGAGCCAGTGAACGTTGCAATATTTCCTTGTTTTTCAATAATGACTCATTTAAAGCTTGAAGTTTTTCATTTTCCTTAGAAAACTCTTCGTTTTGTACTTTTAATTCAGTGTTTGTTTGCACTGAACTGTTTAGTTTTTTCTCAACGCTCTTTCTGCGTGACGTTTGCGTTTCCAAGTCTTTTTCAAGCCTTTGGTGTTCCTTCTTCAAGGACTTCAGGCATTTCTCGGTTTCTTCTAGTTTAGCCGTACGCTCCGTCAGCTGAAGCGCTGCATTAGACCGCTGACTTTTCTCCTTTCTCATTTCCCTTTGAAATCTGGTATTTTTCTTTGTTAAATCGTCCAACTGGTTCTTCCACCCAGTTTCTTTTTCAGATAAAACTTTTTGAAAATTCTTAACTTCTGATGTCAGTTCGATGATTTTGGCTGTGAGTAACATCTCGTTGGCCTTACTCTTGTCTAATTTAGCCTTCAACTCTGTAAGATTCAGCTCACGAGCCATTTTAACTGGTGACTTAAGCGGTGGTGACACACTTGTGTAAGCGGTTCCTGTAGGGAGCGGTGATCTGATCCGTTTCGTACAACGACCTTAACACACTGAGGGCTTCTTTCTGATGACGCAACAAAGTAATGAGCTATCGCTTTGATGACGTCACGCGTACGTACGTGCGTGCGCGCACGTGGGCGGGTGGGGGTGCTCTTTGAGAGTAGAAGCAGCTGATCGCATCAGCGGGGTGGTTGTTTTGATTCTGCCTGCATCACGTGACCTGGACGAGCCTTTTGTTTACGTTTTAATCCGTGGTTATTGTGCGCGTGCGCGCGCACGTGTGTTTTGTAAAGCCGGGCGTGCACTGTGCGACTTTTTCACTTTTTTGAGCCGATTTTCCACTCGTGCGGGAATCCACGAGATCGGGGCGAGTTTAGCGCCGAGCGGTCGTGTAGGGTACAGGGGGTCACGAGAGGCGATTAACACCACGTGACCAGCCGCCGATCAGCAGTCGCGAGCTCGCACGGACTTCTGGAGTGTTTAATATTTCGCTCGTCCCTCGTGAGGGTATCGCACTGTTGAAGCGGCGCTGCGAGCAGCTGCGACCCAAAAGTATCAGAACCGCTCCCGCATAGGCGTCATTTTAACCGGAGACATGTACCCGGTTAAAATTTGTGATTGGCAGCTGTGTCCCCCCCCCCCCCCCCCCCCCACTTAAAAAAAGCCTGCTGATGAGGATTTTTGTTTTACCAGCTCAGATCTCATACCAGGGGTCGGCAACCTGTTCCCATCAAAGAGCCATTATTACCCGTTTCCCACAGTAAAGCAAACACTGGGAGCCACAGCGCTGTGGATGGATGGAGATTACATTTTACATCAGCCTGATCATCATTTAAATACGTAACCATCACCTGTCTTCCAGTCCACGCTATCAGCGTTATTTTAATTGGTGTGTGTGTGTGTGTGTGTGTGTGTGTGTGTGTGTGTGTGTGTGTGTGTGTGTGTGTGTGTGTGTGTGTGTGTGTGTGTGTGTTTTCCACTTCAAACACTGGTCTAACCAACCAGACCAGCGTGTCCAGTAACATATTAATGTTACACTTCATGTAGGCTAGGAACGTTCCACCTGCCGTGGCCCGACCGCTTCTGCTCCACATAAACTTTGTGCGTGATCAAATGTCTCTACAGGTGCTTTCTGAGCTGAAGAGGCTATTCTGCCTCAGACTGGATGCGTCATGCTTCTCCATATTAGAGACGGGAACAAGCGCTGTTCAGCCAAACTTTCATAATCAGAGAACATTTTTCCAAGTGACACATCCCTCAGAGAGACCGGCTTTCCAGACCGCTTCAGTGGGAGGAAATCTTATCGCATCTCTGTGGTTCTGCGCTGCGCTCCCCTCTACAGATCTTCAGCCCACGCACTGCGCTGTACTTCTGACTGTAAATGAGGGGAAACGATTTAATCGGATCCTTTTCTCTTCAACATGGTTTAATGTAAAGTTTCATTCAGTACAAACTTTAGTTACACCGATCTAATGAGACAGAGCCTGGATTTGTATTCTGAACAGTTTAAACATGTTTAAAACGGAGACGTGCGTGACGAGTCTAAAGTCCGCACCTGCTCCGCTATTATGGAAATTAAACTAACAAGATGAATAACATGAACTTATTTTAGGCACAGACAACATCCCCCACACTTTGGAAAAGCAACGCGCCTGATCGCTCGTGTACGTCAAAGTTATCTTTCATTAGAAGATAATCAATAAAACGATTTATATAAAGTGGATCCAGAAGTTGTAGCCCGTCTCTGCTACAATATTTTGGTATTTTTCACCCTGTTGGTGGTTTTACTGAGCAGGTGCCACTTTTGTCACACGTTTCTTTTTAAAACGCTGCGAGCACAAGCGTGACGCGTCAACCCGGTCTCACAGTAAGACCGGGTTGGACCTGTTCAGGTTTACGCAGACAATCTTTACATTTAGAGTTGGCATACAGATGTAAAATTAATGCAGTAAAATATAAAACTTTTTATTTAAATATCCAGTCATTATTTTACAAGCACAGAGAGCCGCATCAGATGGATGGAAGAGCTGCGGTGCTGACCCCTGTGCTAGCCTACTTTATTGTCCCCAGCAATTTTTAAACCCCACTCAAGTGTGTGGTTATTGTTTCCAGCAATTCTGACAACAAACTGACGCCCTTGCGCTCGCGGCGCATGCGCAATCCTGCATCAACGCCGCTCGCTCGCTATTTCCCTAATAACACACGCTGTTCGCTTTTGTTTCTACACGTTTTTTTACTCACAAAGATTGTCAAGAAAGCGTGTTTGTCGTGTTCATGTCAAATTAAACTGATCACAAAACACAGATTTACTTTCTTTATTTCGTTTTCCTCATCCAACCCCCATAAATCCCCGTGTGTCCTCCAGCAGCACTCCTGAAGGACAACAGGCAAAACAAGACAAAAAGTCTGACGTGTTGAGTAAAAACTGCTATTTTTAGCATATTTTTAGGGCCGACGTGTTGCTACCAGACGTGCAGTGTGAGCTGAAGCTGAGTGCTACGAGGGAAAAAGTCGCACAGTGTCCGCCCGGCTTTAATTGTGTTGTAGTGTCTTTGGGGATTCTAGTACTCTAAAAGTTGATATATGCAATTTCCCATTTAGTACCAACTGATACTTTGTTGTATTGTATAAATCTGTCTGATGTAATTGGAGCGATAATCGTTAGTTGAAATGCTCTGAAGAAAGTAATGTTATTTGGTGCGGTAGTGCTACAGTATTTGAGTCATTAATTTGAAAACATCTAAATGAATCAAGACAACAACGCCAGTGAACAAATACCACGAATACTGATGAATTCTGACGTAGTAACACGTCGTTTTAGCTCTGACCTTTGTTGTGGTTCATGGAGAGTTCTGCCAACACTAATCTCGATCCCTTCGGATTCGCAAACGCCTAATTCCAGGCTGATAAGTTGGGTCTTTTGAACCTGATCGAAGATGTGATCCGGGCATTGAGGAGTTGAATAACCACGGAGGAAATCTTGTAGATGTTTGAGACTAAACTGAGAGCTATGGTAGTGGAAGATCTGTACTTTACTAAAGGAGAGCTGCAAACACTAAGAGCTGAGCTCTGGTGTGTGTGGAGCAAGTCACGTTGAACGTAGTGGTGATGAAAGGCAGACTCTCGACCTGGTGTGATGAAGTTATTTCCCTGTGAAGCACAGTGGGGAAGATGAAGAGTTACTTTAAGGGAACTTCAAGCTAAATACAAGGTTCTTGGATGTCAGCCGAGAAGATGCAATATGAAGGTTCTTGGCCTGTGTGAATCTCCATAGGCTCGGGCGTTTTAAAGAATGAATGCACGTTTGCTCAGGTCTAGTAGTTTTGGTGTTAAAACATCATGTTGTTGTTACTGAAGGCCTGCAGGGGGAGACCAAGACAACGTTATACCAACAAGAAGATGGAAGCAAGGCTTTAAACAAGTGTTTTAGGTTTTTGGAACTATTTCACACGTCTTAAACATATTTGGTTTTGAAAGGAAACATCAAGTTCGGTGATATCTGATATTACTAAGTTACTCGTTCATTTTAAAAACTAATCTAAAAATAATTATTCAGTTCTTGTTCACGTAATTATGGTGGTCGTGGGAAAATAATAACCTTCTATGCGTATATCCTGCTGGTGAAGAAATTCATCTCAACTACTCTAAGTGAAATGATCATTGTTTAGCCTCTGTCCAGCTTTCCTTCCCACTGTTTCATCCTTGATCCTGTGTGATTGTGAACTCTGGTTTGTGACCACAGAGGATCGTCTCTTGTGCCACCACTCTAATCTTTTGGCTCCCCTTCTTGCAGTAAACAGGGCAGGGGAAGAAGGAAAGATCCAGAGCAGCTGAAGGTATGACACAGTTTGCGTGTTCCCATGACGCTGATGGATCACTGTTCCACAGCGGTAAGCCTATACGTGGAAATCACGACTCATGGTGTGAGTAGAAGCGCCACAGAAGTGTCATGTTGTTCAACTCAAATATAATTAGCAGGAGACTCGATTTACTCCGTGTGACCGGCTCTCTTCTTCTCCAAAATATACCTACCGCATGCTTTTGGCCGGTACAAAAGAAGTACCGGGCTTCGGTATCCCATTTGCCTAAAAGCTTCTTTGTGTTTCTTTAAAAAGACAAAAAGGTTTAACTGGTCAGGGTTGGCGCTGAAGGATGGAGACACCTTCATGAATTACGCAGCTAACTTCCTACTAGTGCACTTGTTATTATGAATATTGCTTAAATGTAATTTCTACTTGTTCATATCTTTGCAAATTTCATCAGTAAGAATATTATTTGGACAAGAATAAATTATATTATTGTTATCTAGAACAGGAATTACAGAGAGATGTTGCTTATTAAATATTAAAATGGCTTGCCGTACTGGCTTTTTCTAGACAGAAACAGGGGAAACATAAAACAACACAATATGAACCGTTGTTCGCTGGATCGTTCTAATATTACTGGTAAATCTGTTCAGTCACAAATGTAATCTCACTCAGTTGGAGCTCATTTGTCTGCGTGATGATGTCAGAGATGGTAACAAGTTGGGCGTGTCAAACCTTTTTTTTCAGCTCTGCAGATGGACGAGACATTGCTCTAAATTTCTCTTAGCAGCTTTGGGAGTCTAAAATATCCCCTCACAGGAGACTTTTAGCACTTCCTAACTGGAAATGAAGAAGTCCTTGTGGGTGTTGATGCTGGTTCTACTGCGTGCATTCGTTCAGTTTCACTTTTGCTTTAGTTCTCTATTGTTTTTTTGTTTTTTTACCGTTGGAGATGTCTTTGCGATGGGTTAACCGCAGCGTTTCACACCGTGGTTAATAGTCATATGGGTTAGTCCTTGCAACCCTAGCTGTAGGGACTATGTCTCTCAACTGACCAGGAAACGCCTTGTGATTCTCCCGGGGTAACTGGCCCAAGTATCTGGGGAAAGGGAAGTCAGGGATCCCTGCTTAGGCTGCTGCCCCAGCGACCCAAGTCCGGATACCTTTGCGCCGCAGCTCCGGGATGCAGAATGCCGATGGCTCCGCGCTGGGCAGTCGGACGAGGAGCAGGACCTACTAGACACACTTTGAGGGAGCGTGCAGTTGTCATGCTGACTGCAGGACTGTCTACCAGAGCTGTTGCCCATGAAATGAATGTTCATTTCCTTACCATAAGCTGTCTCCAAAGGCGTCTCCAAAGGCGTTTTAGAGAATTTGGCAGTGCACCCAACCAGCCTCACAACTGCAGACCACCTGTGACCACACCAGCCCAGGACCTTCACATCCAGCATGTTAAACTCCAGGATCGCCTGAGACTAGCCACCCAGACAGCTGCACCTACAAACTGTCAGAACCCGTCTCAGGGAAGCTCATCTGCATGCTCGTCATCCTCATCGGGGTCTGGACCTGACTGCAGTCCGTCGTCGTAACCCACTTGAGTGGGCAAACACACACATTCAATGGCGTTTGGCACTTTGGAAAGGCGTTCTGTTCACAGACGAGTCCCGGTTTTCACTGTTTAGGGCAGATGGCAGACATGGCGTCGTGTGGGTTAGCGGTTTGCTGATGTCAGGGTTGTGGAACGAGTGGCCCATGGTGGCGGTGGAGTACTGAAATGGGCAGGCGTATGTTATGGATAACGAACACAGGTGCATCGTACTGATGGAATTATAAATGCACAGGTACCGTGACGAGATCCTGAGGCCCATTGTTGTGCCATTCATCCACGACCATCAACTCATGTTGCAGCATGATAACGCACAGCCCCATGTTACAAGGATCTGTACACAGTTCCTGGAAGCTGTCATAAAGGGATCTCCGACTGGTGATCAAAATCTAAAGATAATCGGTGTCTATGTTTGACATTTATGACCACATCTGACACACATATTTAAGTTTGTAGAACAAGCGTGTGATAAATGACTTACTGCTGGAAACCGCTGGCTTTTTGATTCCCCCCTCCTGTGAGCCGGCGGGCTGCTGTGAAGCTGTGAGCGGGGCAAAGCCGGCAGCCCCGCCCGTTGGAAACAGCACGTGTGGACAGGCCGTACCAACTTGGGGAATTGGGGGGGGGGGGTATAATTTCTCAACAATTAAAAACACATTGTTTTGTATTTTCAGAATAACTTTTACGTTGTGGTTTTAGAAGACAATACAGGTTTACTGATAGCATTTATGTGTTTACAATAACTTTTGTGGGGGGTGGGGGGGACAACTTTGTGTGAGGGGGGGACGCGTCCCCCCCCGTCCCCCCTGGGATCTCCGCCTATAGGCTGCACAATATATCGTAAAATTACCGTCATCGCGATAACAGGACGTGCGATAGGCCCATCGCAAAGCACGTCAAAAACAGCGATAAATGTTTGGTTCAAACATTTCCATCCGTGTCATACATCACCTTTTTGTAAACCAGCTCTGTTTTTTATGCGGAAGTATTATTTGACCAATCAAATGTAGCCCTTCTGATATGCGGCCAATCAGATGGGTCCGTTCACGTAATACGCCCGCCCCCTACGTAGACCCTTTTGAAAAGCATCACCCGAACTGAGATAGCGGCGCCGTTCCCTTGTTCGTCATGCTGGCTCAGAGCAACGAACGCACTTTGTGCTGATGTTTCTGGAATCAGCGCTGCTTTCAAACGTGAACGTGACTCCGCTCGGTGTCGTTAAGCAGCTGATAATAACCGGGCTGACTCCGACACGTGCCGGTGAACCAACCCACCTCCCTCCATGTCGCTAGTGTTCCACCGGGTGATGGTGTTAGCCCCAGGCTCCGGTTAGCTTCCAGCTAAAAGGCTACAGCACTCTCCTCCCAGTCCCACCCTGCTAAAGAGGGCCTGGAAAAGTTCCCCCACACATCAAAGTGATTTTTCATTTATGAGCTTTTATAACCTTGTTAATCAGGATAGTTGATTTGCTGCTGCACATAAACTGTCAGTCAGAAGCTCTGCTAGCCGCTTATCTTAGAGGAGCTAGTTCAGTTTGTTAGCTTGTTATCAGAATCATAGTTGCAGTTTCATCATCTGAGCTGCTTTTGAAGATCTAGGTAAACTTGTTCAATTTGGGCTTAAAAACAAACGTTTTCACATATTTTCCATGTAGTTTTTTGCCAGTTCCTCTTCTGAAAGGTAGACGATTGTTTTTCTCTTTCCCTCAGAAAATCTTAATACCGTAAATCCTCTAATACAGGCCGGTATTCAATTAAAGGCCGGGTCTCCAATTCTGGCCGGCGTCGGAGTCAGCAGAGGTGAATAATGGCCGGTCTCTTATTGTGGCCGGATGGAATGTGGTAACAAGCAAGTACGAGCGTCCCAGCAGCAGGGTTGTAGTCCCAAATCAACCAGCAGGAGGCAGTAGAGGTTCACACAGACCTTTATTAGGCCTTTTCTACAACGCTTTGTAACGCTACAGACACGATCCTCTATCACGCTCCTACCACACAGAGTCACGGTGTCAGTTAACCATGCTAATTCAACCCCTCCACAGAACACACATCACCTTCCCTGTGGCTTACATAACACTCACACAACACGCAAATCAGCACATAGGAACTAGCAGAACGATAGGAAACACATATAACACAATACCCAGAATGCACCTGGCTTACAACCCCAGCCAGGTCATTACACTATCAAGTTCAAAGAGAACGTGCTGATTATGCTGCAGAACACTCTGGAGAGCAGCAGTAGGGGGTGTATGAACTACAGTAATCCCTCGTTTATCGCGGTAGATGCGTTCCAGACCTGGCCGCGATAGGTGAAAATCCGCGAAGTAGGGACTCCCAGCATGCCCCTCGCGGGGATTCCCTTCACGTCGCACCTACGTCACAAACCGCGGCTATAAACGGAAGTCGCCTTTCCAGCTCACCACTCAGTCATCGTTTCTTCAGATTCATGATCAGAGTTTCCAACCTACCGATCAATCCAACGAACAATCATAGTAAGTTATCTTACTTACTTCTGGAAAGCCCGGCATTTCCGTGTCACTTCGTTGACGCTCGAACGCTCGGGGGTTTCCTAGAGCACCGATGCTATCACTTCCGCGTCTGTGAAACCACGCTCCCTATTGAATTATCGTATGATCACATTCTCTGTGATCAGCAACGCGCTGTGCCGGGCCGTAGGTACTGACACGCGATCGTTCATGTCGGTTCATTTCCTTTAATGTTTTCTGTCTTTTATTTGCGCCTGATGTGTTTCGCTGCTGTGGAGCGGGGCGCTTCACCTTGTCCTCCGACGCACAGATCACAGCAGGGAGCGCTCCGCTGTTTTCGCGGTCGGTAGATCTGCCTCCTGAGCACGGCCACAGTAACAATCAGGTGTCGCCACCTCAAAAACTAATTTAACACGCGGTCGTTCATGTCAGTTCATTTCCTTTAATGTTTTCTGTCTTTTATTTGCGCCTGATGTGTTTCGCTGCATGCTGTGGAGCGGGGCGCTGCGCGCATCACCTTGTCCTCCGACGCACTGATCACTTATACGGCCGCCAAACAGCGAGCACTCCGCTGTTTTAGCGGTCGGTAGATCTTTTAGAACTGCAGTTCAAAGGTAACTCATGAGGTGAATATATATGAACCCAGGTAGCAGTTTCTCTTTAGGATTGAGAGGAGATGCAGGAAGATAATAAACAGGCAGGACAGAAAAATAGTCAAATAAAAACAAGTTAGTTTTTGTACCTGCTGGTTGCAACAAACAGACACCATTGAAGGTCATCAGAAGTGAGGAACAGAAAATGAAATAATTATTTTAATGTTTAGAGCAGCAGGAACTCCGAGAGGCTGCAGGTGCATCAGTGAGTTTACGGCCGCTGCGCAGGGGGAGGGGGGAGAGGGCTGAAGCAGGGGGAGGGGGGAGAGGGCTGAAGCAGAAACTACCATTGTTAAAAGAAATGTGTTTAACTTTGAAAATGTGGGCACACTTTTAATTGTCAAAAACTCCAGCGAACCATTAGTTCATTTTGCTCAAATAGAAATAGAGGCCTGCCTCTAATACTGGCCCTCCTTCCAATAAAGGCCTGGAGCTTGATGAGTTTGAGTCAAATACAGGCCTGGGCCTGTATTAGAGGATTTACGGTATTCTCCTAGTTTGGCCCAGCACAGTTCACTTCCCAGTTACAGCAACAGCCTTACATCATAACCACATAAGTGGAGAAAATGCTCAGTAGCAATGAAAGAATTTGCTGTTGCATTTAAGTGATGTTAACTATTATTTAACATTTAAACTTATTTTCTGATGTTTTTATTTATTCTAAAAACCCTGGTAAGGGATGTTTTTCTGTATTTGGAGCATCAGAAAAAGTTTTATGGTGGAGGTGATGTTTTAAAGTCACTGAGAAACTGCATGCATGCAGTTTGTTGTTTTGCTGCTAATACAGTAGCAGGTGTAGCTGCTAATACAGTAGCAGGTGCAGCTGCTAATACACTAGCGGGCGCAGCTGCTAATACAGTAGCGGGCGCAGCTGCTAATACAGTAGCGGGCGCAGCTGCTAATACAGTAGCGGGCGCAGCCGCTAATACATTAGCGAGCGCAGCCGCTAATACAGTAGCAGGCGCAGCTGCTAATACAGTAGCGGGTGCAGCTGCTAATACAGTAGCGGGTGCGGCTGCTAATACAGTAGCGGGCGCAGCCGCTAATACAGTGGCGGGCGCAGCCGCTAATATAGTGGCGGGCGCAGCCGGTAATACAGTAGCGGGCGCAGCCGCTAACACAGTAGCGGGTGCGGCTGCTAATACACTAGCGGGCGCAGCTGCTAATACAGTAGCGGGTGCAGCTGCTAATACAGTAGCAGGTGCAGCTGCTAATACAGTAGCGGGTGCAGCTGCTAATACAGTAGCAGGTGCAGCTGCTAATACACTAGCGGGCGCAGCTGCTAATACAGTAGCGGGCGCAGCCGCTAATACAGTAGCGGGCGCAGCCGCTAATACAGTAGCGAGCGCAGCCGCTAATACAGTAGCAGGCGCAGCTGCTAATACAGTAGCGGGTGCAGCTGCTAATACAGTAGCGGGCGCAGCCGCTAATACAGTGGCGGGCGCAGCCGCTAATACAGTGGCGGGTGCAGCTGCTAATACAGTAGCAGGTGCAGCTGCTAATACAGTAGCGGGTGCAGCTGCTAATACAGTAGCAGGTGCAGCTGCTAATACACTAGCGGGCGCAGCTGCTACTACAGTAGCGGGCGCAGCCGCTAATACAGTAGCGGGCGCAGCCGCTAATACAGTAGCGAGCGCAGCCGCTAATACAGTAGCAGGCGCAGCTGCTAATACAGTAGCGGGTGCAGCTGCTAATACAGTAGCGGGCGCAGCCGCTAATACAGTGGCGGGCGCAGCCGCTAATACAGTAGCAGGCGCAGCCGGTAATATAGTAGCGGGCGCAGCCGCTAATACAGTAGCGGGCGCAGCCGCTAATACAGTAGCGGGCGCAGCCGCTAACACAGCAGCGGGTGCAGCTGCTAATTGCTAATACAGTAGCGGGTGCAGCCGCTAATACAGTAGCGGGCGCAGCCGCTAATACAGTAGCGGGCGCAGCCGCTAATACAGTAGCGGGCGCAGCCGCTAATACAGTAGCGGGCGCAGCCGCTAACACAGTAGCGGGCGCAGCCGCTAACACAGTAGCGGGTGCAGCTGCTAATTGCTAATACAGTAGCGGGTGCAGCTGATAATACAGCAGCGGGTGCAGCTGCTAATACAGTAGCGGGTGCGGCTGCTAATACAGTAGCGGGTGCGGCTGCTAATACAGTAGCGGGTGCGGCTGCTAATACAGTAGCGGGTGCGGCTGCTAATACAGCAGCGGGTGCAGCTGCTAATACAGTAGCGGGTGCAGCTGCTAATACAGCAGCGGGTGCAGCTGCTAATGCAGTAGCGGGTGCAGCTGCTAATGCAGTAGCGGGTGCAGCTGCTAATACAGTAGCGGGTGCAGCTGCTAATACAGTAGCGGGTGGAGCTGCTAATACAGTAGCGGGCACAGCCGCTAATACAGTAGCGGGCACAGCCGCTAATACAGTGGCGGGCGCAGCCGCTAATACAGTGGCGGGCGCAGCCGCTAATACAGTAGCGGGCGCAGCCGCTAATACAGTAGCGGGCGCAGCCGCTAATACAGTAGCGGGCGCAGCCGCTAACACAGTAGCGGGTGCAGCTGCTAATTGCTAATACAGTAGCGGGTGCAGCCGCTAATACAGTAGCGGGCGCAGCCGCTAATACAGTAGCATTTTGCTCAAATAGAAATAGAGGCCTGCCTCTAATACTGGCCCTCCTTCCAATAAAGACCTGGAGCTTGATGAGCTTGAGTCAAATACAGGCCTGGGCCTGTATTAGAGGATTTACGGTATTCTCCTAGTTTGGCCCAGCACAGTTCACTTCCCAGTTACAGCAACAGCCTTACATCATAACCACATAAGTGGAGAAAATGCTCAGTAGCAATGAAAGAATTTGCTGTTGCATTTAAGTGATGTTAACTATTATTTAACATTTAAACTTATTTTCTGATGTTTTTATTTATTCTAAAAACCCTGGTAAGGGATGTTTTTCTGTATTTGGAGCATCAGAAAAAGTTTTATGGTGGAGGTGATGTTTTAAAGTCACTGAGAAACTGCATGCATGCAGTTTGTTGTTTTGCTGCTAATACAGTAGCAGGTGTAGCTGCTAATACAGTAGCAGGTGCAGCTGCTAATACAGTAGCGGGTGCAGCTGCTAATACAGTAGCAGGTGCAGCTGCTGATGCAGTAGCGGGTGCAGCTGCTAATACAGTAGCAGGTGCAGCTGCTAATAGAGTAGCAGGTGCAGCTGCTGATGCAGTAGCGGGTGCAGCTGCTAATACAGTAGCAGGTGCAGCTGCTAATACAGTAGCAGGTGCAGCTGCTGATGCAGTAGCGGGTGCAGCTGCTAATACACTAGCGGGTGCAGCTGCTAATACACTAGCGGGCGCAGCTGCTAATACAGTAGCGGGTGCAGCTGCTAATACAGTAGCAGGTGCAGCTGCTAATACACTAGCGGGCGCAGCTGCTAATACAGTAGCGGGCGCAGCTGCTAATACAGTAGCGGGCGCAGCTGCTAATACAGTAGCGGGCGCAGCCGCTAATACATTAGGGAGCGCAGCCGCTAATACAGTAGCAGGCGCAGCTGCTAATACAGTAGCGGGTGCAGCTGCTAATATAGTAGCGGGTGCGGCTGCTAATACAGTAGCGGGCGCAGCCGCTAATACAGTGGCGAGCGCAGCCGCTAATACAGTAGCAGGCGCAGCTGCTAATACAGTAGCGGGTGCAGCTGCTAATACAGTAGCGGGCGCAGCCGCTAATACAGTGGCGGGCGCAGCCGCTAATACAGTGGCGGGTGCAGCTGCTAATACAGTAGCAGGTGCAGCTGCTAATACAGTAGCGGGTGCAGCTGCTAATACAGTAGCAGGTGCAGCTGCTAATACACTAGCGGGCGCAGCTGCTACTACAGTAGCGGGCGCAGCCGCTAATACAGTAGCGGGCGCAGCCGCTAATACAGTAGCGAGCGCAGCCGCTAATACAGTAGCAGGCGCAGCTGCTAATACAGTAGCGGGTGCAGCTGCTAATACAGTAGCGGGCGCAGCCGCTAATACAGTGGCGGGCGCAGCCGCTAATACAGTAGCGGGCGCAGCCGGTAATATAGTAGCGGGCGCAGCCGCTAATACAGTAGCGGGCGCAGCCGCTAATACAGTAGCGGGCGCAGCCGCTAACACAGCAGCGGGTGCAGCTGCTAATTGCTAATACAGTAGCGGGTGCAGCCGCTAATACAGTAGCGGGCGCAGCCGCTAATACAGTAGCGGGCGCAGCCGCTAATACAGTAGCGGGCGCAGCCGCTAATACAGTAGCGGGCGCAGCCGCTAACACAGTAGCGGGCGCAGCCGCTAACACAGTAGCGGGTGCAGCTGCTAATTGCTAATACAGTAGCGGGTGCAGCTGATAATACAGCAGCGGGTGCAGCTGCTAATACAGTAGCGGGTGCGGCTGCTAATACAGTAGCGGGTGCGGCTGCTAATACAGTAGCGGGTGCGGCTGCTAATACAGTAGCGGGTGCGGCTGCTAATACAGCAGCGGGTGCAGCTGCTAATACAGTAGCGGGTGCAGCTGCTAATACAGCAGCGGGTGCAGCTGCTAATGCAGTAGCGGGTGCAGCTGCTAATGCAGTAGCGGGTGCAGCTGCTAATACAGTAGCGGGTGCAGCTGCTAATACAGTAGCGGGTGGAGCTGCTAATACAGTAGCGGGCACAGCCGCTAATACAGTGGCGGGCGCAGCCGCTAATACAGTGGCGGGCGCAGCCGCTAATACAGTGGCGGGCGCAGCCGCTAATACAGTAGCGGGCGCAGCCGCTAATACAGTAGCGGGCGCAGCCGCTAATACAGTAGCGGGCGCAGCCGCTAACACAGTAGCGGGTGCAGCTGCTAATTGCTAATACAGTAGCGGGTGCAGCCGCTAATACAGTAGCGGGCGCAGCCGCTAATACAGTAGCATTTTGCTCAAATAGAAATAGAGGCCTGCCTCTAATACTGGCCCTCCTTCCAATAAAGACCTGGAGCTTGATGAGCTTGAGTCAAATACAGGCCTGGGCCTGTATTAGAGGATTTACGGTATTCTCCTAGTTTGGCCCAGCACAGTTCACTTCCCAGTTACAGCAACAGCCTTACATCATAACCACATAAGTGGAGAAAATGCTCAGTAGCAATGAAAGAATTTGCTGTTGCATTTAAGTGATGTTAACTATTATTTAACATTTAAACTTATTTTCTGATGTTTTTATTTATTCTAAAAACCCTGGTAAGGGATGTTTTTCTGTATTTGGAGCATCAGAAAAAGTTTTATGGTGGAGGTGATGTTTTAAAGTCACTGAGAAACTGCATGCATGCAGTTTGTTGTTTTGCTGCTAATACAGTAGCAGGTGTAGCTGCTAATACAGTAGCAGGTGCAGCTGCTAATACAGTAGCGGGTGCAGCTGCTAATACAGTAGCAGGTGCAGCTGCTGATGCAGTAGCGGGTGCAGCTGCTAATACAGTAGCAGGTGCAGCTGCTAATAGAGTAGCAGGTGCAGCTGCTGATGCAGTAGCGGGTGCAGCTGCTAATACAGTAGCAGGTGCAGCTGCTAATACAGTAGCAGGTGCAGCTGCTGATGCAGTAGCGGGTGCAGCTGCTAATACAGTAGCGGGTGCAGCTGCTAATACACTAGCGGGCGCAGCTGCTAATACAGTAGCGGGTGCAGCTGCTAATACAGTAGCAGGTGCAGCTGCTAATACACTAGCGGGCGCAGCTGCTAATACAGTAGCGGGCGCAGCTGCTAATACAGTAGCGGGCGCAGCCGCTAATACATTAGGGAGCGCAGCCGCTAATACACTAGCAGGCGCAGCTGCTAATACAGTAGCGGGTGCAGCTGCTAATATAGTAGCGGGTGCGGCTGCTAATACAGTAGCGGGCGCAGCCGCTAATACAGTGGCGGGCGCAGCCGCTAATACAGTGGCGGGCGCAGCCGGTAATACAGTAGCGGGCGCAGCCGCTAACACAGTAGCGGGTGCGGCTGCTAATACAGTAGCAGGTGCAGCTGCTAATACAGTAGCGGGTGCAGCTGCTAATATAGTAGCGGGTGCGGCTGCTAATACAGTAGCGGGCGCAGCCGCTAATACAGTGGCGGGCGCAGCCGCTAATACAGTGGCGGGCGCAGCCGGTAATACAGTAGCGGGCGCAGCCGCTAACACAGTAGCGGGTGCGGCTGCTAATACAGTAGCAGGTGCAGCTGCTAATACAGTAGCGGGTGCAGCTGCTAATACAGTAGCAGGTGCAGCTGCTAATACACTAGCGGGCGCAGCTGCTAATACAGTAGCGGGTGCAGCTGCTAATACAGTAGCAGGTGCAGCTGCTAATACAGTAGCGGGTGCAGCTGCTAATACATTAGCAGGTGCAGCTGCTAATACACTAGCGGGCGCAGCTGCTAATACAGTAGCGGGCGCAGCTGTTAATACAGTAGCGGGCGCAGCCGCTAATACAGTAGCAAGCGCAGCCGCTAATACAGTAGCAGGCGCAGCTGCTAATACAGTAGCGGGTGCAGCTGCTAATACAGTAGCGGGCGCAGCCGCTAATACAGTGGCGGGCGCAGCCGCTAATACAGTGGCGGGCGCAGCCGCTAATACAGTAGCGGGCGCAGCCGGTAATATAGTAGCGGGCGCAGCCGCTAATACAGTAGCGGGCGCAGCCGCTAATACAGTAGCGGGCGCAGCCGCTAACACAGTAGCGGGTGCAGCTACTAATTGCTAATACAGTAGCGGGTGCAGCCGCTAATACAGTAGCGGGCGCAGCCGCTAATACAGTAGCGGGCGCAGCCGCTAATACAGTAGCGGGCGCAGCCGCTAACACAGTAGCGGGTGCAGCTGCTAATTGCTAATACAGTAGCGGGTGCAGCTGCTAATACAGTAGCGGGTGCGGCTGCTAATACAGTAGCGGGTGCGGCTGCTAATACAGTAGCGGGTGCGGCTGCTAATACAGCAGCGGGTGCAGCTGCTAATACAGTAGCGGGTGCAGCTGCTAATACAGCAGCGGGTGCAGCTGCTAATGCAGTAGCGGGTGCAGCTGCTAATACAGCAGCGGGTGCAGCTGCTAATGCAGTAGCGGGTGCAGCTGCTAATACAGTAGCGGGTGCAGCTGCTAATACAGTAGCGGGTGGAGCTGCTAATACAGTAGCGGGTGCAGCTGCTAATACAGTAGCGGGCGCAGCCGCTAATACAGTGGCGGGCGCAGCCGCTAATACAGTGGCGGGCGCAGCCGCTAATACAGTGGCGGGCGCAGCCGCTAATACAGTAGCGGGCGCAGCCGCTAATACAGTAGCGGGCGCAGCCGCTAATATAGTAGCGGGCGCAGCCGCTAACACAGTAGCGGGTGCAGCTGCTAATTGCTAATACAGTAGCGGGCGCAGCCGCTAATACAGTAGCGGGCGCAGCCGCTAATACAGTAGCGGGCGTAGCCGCTAACACAGTAGCGGGTGCAGCTGCTAATTGCTAATACAGTAGCGGGTGCAGCTGCTAATACAGCAGCGGGTGCAGCTGCTAATACAGTAGCGGGTGCGGCTGCTAATACAGTAGCGGGTGCGGCTGCTAATACAGTAGCGGGTGCGGCTGCTAATACAGTAGCGGGTGCGGCTGCTAATACAGTAGCGGGTGCGGCTGCTAATACAGTAGCGGGTGCGGCTGCTAATACAGTAGCGGGTGCAGCTGCTAATACAGTAGCGGGTGCAGCTGCTAATGCAGTAGCGGGTGCAGCTGCTAATACAGCAGCGGGTGCAGCTGCTAATACAGTAGCGGGTGCAGCTGCTAATACAGCAGCGGTTGCGGCTGCTAATACAGCAGCGGGTGCAGCTGCTAATACAGCAGCGGGTGCGGCTGCTAATACAGCAGCGGGTGCAGCTGCTAATACAGCAGCGGGTGCGGCTGCTAATACAGCAGCGGGTGCAGCTGCTAATACAGCAGCGGGTGCGGCTGCTAATACAGCAGCGGGTGGAGCTGCTAATACAGCAGCGGGTGCGGCTGCTAATACAGCAGCGGGTGGAGCTGCTAATACAGTAGCGGGTGCGGCTGCTAATACAGTAGCGGGTGCGGCTGCTAATACAGTAGCGGGTGCGGCTGCTAATACACTAGCGGGCGCAGCTGCTAATACAGTAGCGGGTGCAGCTGCTAATACAGTAGCAGGTGCAGCTGCTAATACAGTAGCGGGTGCAGCTGCTAATACAGTAGCAGGTGCAGCTGCTAATACAGTAGCAGGTGCAGCTGCTAATACACTAGCGGGCGCAGCTGCTAATACAGTAGCGGGCGCAGCCGCTAATACAGTAGCGAGCGCAGCCGCTAATACAGTAGCAGGCGCAGCTGCTAATACAGTAGCGGGCGCAGCTGCTAATACAGTGGCGGGCGCAGCCGCTAATACAGTGGCGGGCGCAGCCGCTAATACAGTGGCGGGTGCAGCTGCTAATACAGTAGCAGGTGCAGCTGCTAATACAGTAGCGGGTGCAGCTGCTAATACAGTAGCAGGTGCAGCTGCTAATACACTAGCGGGCGCAGCTGCTACTACAGTAGCGGGCGCAGCCGCTAATACAGTAGCGGGCGCAGCCGCTAATACAGTAGCGAGCGCAGCCGCTAATACAGTAGCAGGCGCAGCTGCTAATACAGTAGCGGGTGCAGCTGCTAATACAGTAGCGGGCGCAGCCGCTAATACAGTGGCGGGCGCAGCCGCTAATACAGTAGCGGGCGCAGCCGGTAATATAGTAGCGGGCGCAGCCGCTAATACAGTAGCGGGCGCAGCCGCTAATACAGTAGCGGGCGCAGCCGCTAACACAGCAGCGGGTGCAGCTGCTAATTGCTAATACAGTAGCGGGTGCAGCCGCTAATACAGTAGCGGGCGCAGCCGCTAATACAGTAGCGGGCGCAGCCGCTAATACAGTAGCGGGCGCAGCCGCTAATACAGTAGCGGGCGCAGCCGCTAACACAGTAGCGGGCGCAGCCGCTAACACAGTAGCGGGTGCAGCTGCTAATTGCTAATACAGTAGCGGGTGCAGCTGATAATACAGCAGCGGGTGCAGCTGCTAATACAGTAGCGGGTGCGGCTGCTAATACAGTAGCGGGTGCGGCTGCTAATACAGTAGCGGGTGCGGCTGCTAATACAGTAGCGGGTGCGGCTGCTAATACAGCAGCGGGTGCAGCTGCTAATACAGTAGCGGGTGCAACTGCTAATACAGCAGCGGGTGCAGCTGCTAATGCAGTAGCGGGTGCAGCTGCTAATGCAGTAGCGGGTGCAGCTGCTAATACAGTAGCGGGTGCAGCTGCTAATACAGTAGCGGGTGGAGCTGCTAATACAGTAGCGGGCACAGCCGCTAATACAGTAGCGGGCACAGCCGCTAATACAGTGGCGGGCGCAGCCGCTAATACAGTGGCGGGCGCAGCCGCTAATACAGTGGCGGGCGCAGCCGCTAATACAGTAGCGGGCGCAGCCGCTAATACAGTAGCGGGCGCAGCCGCTAATACAGTAGCGGGCGCAGCCGCTAATACAGTAGCGGGCGCAGCCGCTAACACAGTAGCGGGTGCAGCTGCTAATTGCTAATACAGTAGCGGGTGCAGCCGCTAATACAGTAGCGGGCGCAGCCGCTAATACAGTAGCATTTTGCTCAAATAGAAATAGAGGCCTGCCTCTAATACTGGCCCTCCTTCCAATAAAGACCTGGAGCTTGATGAGCTTGAGTCAAATACAGGCCTGGGCCTGTATTAGAGGATTTACGGTATTCTCCTAGTTTGGCCCAGCACAGTTCACTTCCCAGTTACAGCAACAGCCTTACATCATAACCACATAAGTGGAGAAAATGCTCAGTAGCAATGAAAGAATTTGCTGTTGCATTTAAGTGATGTTAACTATTATTTAACATTTAAACTTATTTTCTGATGTTTTTATTTATTCTAAAAACCCTGGTAAGGGATGTTTTTCTGTATTTGGAGCATCAGAAAAAGTTTTATGGTGG
The DNA here is from genome assembly GCF_043380555.1 of Nothobranchius furzeri. Classification (NCBI taxonomy): domain Eukaryota; kingdom Metazoa; phylum Chordata; class Actinopteri; order Cyprinodontiformes; family Nothobranchiidae; genus Nothobranchius; species Nothobranchius furzeri. The sequence goes on from NC_091756.1 coordinate 2,191,052, forward strand.
AGGTGATGTTTTAAAGTCACTGAGAAACTGCATGCATGCAGTTTGTTGTTTTGCTGCTAATACAGTAGCAGGTGTAGCTGCTAATACAGTAGCAGGTGCAGCTGCTAATACAGTAGCGGGTGCAGCTGCTAATACAGTAGCAGGTGCAGCTGCTGATGCAGTAGCGGGTGCAGCTGCTAATACAGTAGCAGGTGCAGCTGCTAATAGAGTAGCAGGTGCAGCTGCTGATGCAGTAGCGGGTGCAGCTGCTAATACAGTAGCAGGTGCAGCTGCTAATACAGTAGCAGGTGCAGCTGCTGATACAGTAGCGGGTGCAGCTGCTAATACAGTAGCGGGTGCAGCTGCTAATACACTAGCGGGCGCAGCTGCTAATACAGTAGCGGGTGCAGCTGCTAATACAGTAGCAGGTGCAGCTGCTAATACACTAGCGGGCGCAGCTGCTAATACAGTAGCGGGCGCAGCTGCTAATACAGTAGCGGGCGCAGCCGCTAATACAGTAGCGGGCGCAGCCGCTAATACATTAGGGAGCGCAGCCGCTAATACAGTAGCAGGCGCAGCTGCTAATACAGTAGCGGGTGCAGCTGCTAATATAGTAGCGGGTGCGGCTGCTAATACAGTAGCGGGCGCAGCCGCTAATACAGTGGCGGGCGCAGCCGCTAATACAGTGGCGGGCGCAGCCGGTAATACAGTAGCGGGCGCAGCCGCTAACACAGTAGCGGGTGCGGCTGCTAATACAGTAGCAGGTGCAGCTGCTAATACAGTAGCGGGTGCAGCTGCTAATATAGTAGCGGGTGCGGCTGCTAATACAGTAGCGGGCGCAGCCGCTAATACAGTGGCGGGCGCAGCCGCTAATACAGTGGCGGGCGCAGCCGGTAATACAGTAGCGGGCGCAGCCGCTAACACAGTAGCGGGTGCGGCTGCTAATACAGTAGCTGGTGCAGCTGCTAATACAGTAGCGGGTGCAGCTGCTAATACAGTAGCAGGTGCAGCTGCTAATACAGTAGCGGGTGCAGCTGCTAATACAGTAGCAGGTGCAGCTGCTAATACAGTAGCGGGTGCAGCTGCTAATACAGTAGCAGGTGCAGCTGCTAATACACTAGCGGGCGCAGCTGCTAATACAGTAGCGGGCGCAGCTGTTAATACAGTAGCGGGCGCAGCCGCTAATACAGTAGCAAGCGCAGCCGCTAATACAGTAGCAGGCGCAGCTGCTAATACAGTAGCGGGTGCAGCTGCTAATACAGTAGCGGGCGCAGCCGCTAATACAGTGGCGGGCGCAGCCGCTAATACAGTGGCGGGCGCAGCCGCTAATACAGTAGCGGGCGCAGCCGGTAATATAGTAGCGGGCGCAGCCGCTAATACAGTAGCGGGCGCAGCCGCTAATACAGTAGCGGGCGCAGCCGCTAACACAGTAGCGGGTGCAGCTGCTAATTGCTAATACAGTAGCGGGTGCAGCCGCTAATACAGTAGCGGGTTTCAGCCGCTAATACAGTAGCGGGCGCAGCCGCTAATACAGTAGCGGGCGCAGCCGCTAATACAGTAGCGGGCGCAGCCGCTAACACAGTAGCGGGTGCAGCTGCTAATTGCTAATACAGTAGCGGGTGCAGCTGCTAATACAGTAGCGGGTGCGGCTGCTAATACAGTAGCGGGTGCGGCTGCTAATACAGTAGCGGGTGCGGCTGCTAATACAGCAGCGGGTGCAGCTGCTAATACAGTAGCGGGTGCAGCTGCTAATACAGCAGCGGGTGCAGCTGCTAATGCAGTAGCGGGTGCAGCTGCTAATACAGCAGCGGGTGCAGCTGCTAATGCAGTAGCGGGTGCAGCTGCTAATACAGTAGCGGGTGCAGCTGCTAATACAGTAGCGGGTGGAGCTGCTAATACAGTAGCGGGTGCAGCTGCTAATACAGTAGCGGGCGCAGCCGCTAATACAGTGGCGGGCGCAGCCGCTAATACAGTGGCGGGCGCAGCCGCTAATACAGTGGCGGGCGCAGCCGCTAATACAGTAGCGGGCGCAGCCGCTAATACAGTAGCGGGCGCAGCCGCTAATATAGTAGCGGGCGCAGCCGCTAACACAGTAGCGGGTGCAGCTGCTAATTGCTAATACAGTAGCGGGCGCAGCCGCTAATACAGTAGCGGGCGCAGCCGCTAATACAGTAGCGGGCGTAGCCGCTAACACAGTAGCGGGTGCAGCTGCTAATTGCTAATACAGTAGCGGGTGCAGCTGCTAATACAGCAGCGGGTGCAGCTGCTAATACAGTAGCGGGTGCGGCTGCTAATACAGCAGCGGGTGCGGCTGCTAATACAGTAGCGGGTGCGGCTGCTAATACAGCAGCGGGTGCGGCTGCTAATACAGTAGCGGGTGCGGCTGCTAATACAGTAGCGGGTGCAGCTGCTAATACAGTAGCGGGTGCAGCTGCTAATGCAGTAGCGGGTGCAGCTGCTAATACAGCAGCGGGTGCAGCTGCTAATACAGTAGCGGGTGCAGCTGCTAATACAGCAGCGGTTGCGGCTGCTAATACAGCAGCGGGTGCAGCTGCTAATACAGCAGCGGGTGCGGCTGCTAATACAGCAGCGGGTGCAGCTGCTAATACAGCAGCGGGTGCGGCTGCTAATACAGCAGCGGGTGCAGCTGCTAATACAGCAGCGGGTGCGGCTGCTAATACAGCAGCGGGTGGAGCTGCTAATACAGCAGCGGGTGCGGCTGCTAATACAGCAGCGGGTGGAGCTGCTAATACAGCAGCGGGTGCGGCTGCTAATACAGCAGCGGGTGGAGCTGCTAATACAGTAGCGGGTGCGGCTGCTAATACAGTAGCGGGTGCGGCTGCTAATACAGTAGCGGGTGCAGCTGCTAATACAGTAGCGGGTGCAGCTGCAAATACAGTAGCGGGTGCAGCTGCTAATACAGTAGCAGGTGTAGCTGCTAATACAGTAGCGGGTGTGGGTGCTAATACAGTAGCGGGTGCAGCTGCTAATACAGTAGCGGGTGCAGCTGCTAATACAGTAGCGGGTGCGGCTGCTAATACAGTAGCTGGTGGAGCTGCTAATACAGTAGCGGGTGCAGCTGCTAATACAGTAGCAGGTGCAGCTGCTAATACAGTAGCAGGTGCAGCTGCTAATACAGTAGCGGGTGCAGCTGCTAATACAGTAGCGGGTACAGCTGCTAATACAGTAGCAGGTACAGCTGCTAATACAGTAGCAGGTGTAGCTGCTAATACAGTAGCAGGTGCAGCTGCTAATACAGTAGCAGGTGTAGCTGCTAATACAGTAGCAGGTGCGGGTGCTAATACAGTAGCAGGTGCAGCTGCTAATACAGTAGCGGGTGCAGCTGCTAATACAGTAGCACGTGCAGCTGCTAATACAGTAGCGGGTGCAGCTGCTAATACAGTAGCAGGTGCAGCTGCTAATACAGTAGCAGGAGCAGCTGCTAATACAGTAGCGGGTGCAGCTGCTAATACAGTAGCGGGTGCAGCTGCTAATACAGTAGCAGGTGCAGCTGCTAATACAGTAGCAGGTGCAGCTGCTAATACAGTAGCGGGTGCAGCTGCTAATACAGTAGCGGGTGCAGCTGCTAATACAGTAGCAGGTGCAGCTGCTAATACAGTAGCAGGTGCGGGTGCTAATACAGTAGCAGGTGCGGGTGCTAATACAGTAGCAGGTGCAGCTGCTAATACAGTAGCGGGTGCAGCTGCTAATACAGTAGCGGTTGCAGCTGCTAATACAGTAGCAGGTGCAGCTGCTAATACAGTAGCGGGTGCAGCTGCTAATACAGTAGCAGGTGCAGCTGCTAATACAGTAGCAGGTGCACCTGCATAATTTTGCAATAAAAATGTTATGTTGTAATGGAATTCATGCATTAGTTTTTGTTTGCTTTGAACCCAGAGCAGACGTCACACGCCAGATGACATCAACACTGCATACTTTAGTATTTCTTCATTTATCGTGAGTAATATCGATATCGCAATATTAAGCACTGTTATCGAATATCGCAGGTTTTCCTGATATCGTGCAGCCCTACTGTTAGGTTGATTGGTCTGTCCAAATTGTCCTTAGGTGTGTGTGTGTGTGTGTGTGCGGTCATTTGTCCTGTGTGTCTCTGTGTTGCCCTGTGATGGACTGGCTCTCTGTCCAGGGTGTACCCTGCCTGATTGCCCGTTGACCCCCCCCCCCCCCCGCGACCCTGCGTGGACGAAGCGGGTTCAGAAAATGGATGGATTGATGGATGGATTTAATCATGTTGGGATTTTGATCTGGTTTTCTCTGTGAGGCACTTTGGGATTTGTCTTCACTTACTCTCTGTCTCTTTCTCAGGGGGGAGATGGGAGCGTCCAAAAGTGCATCTAAAGGTTTCTGGGAAGACGTGGGAGGAGCAGGTGAGCAGCCTGTGTGATGAGGTGTTCCCGCAGGCTGGCTTTGAGGTGGAGGCAGTGACCCGAGTCCCGTACCTCTGTGAAGGAGACATGTATAATGACTACTATGTACTCGATGATGCGGTGTTTGTTCTGAAGGCCGCAGGAGGTGCTGAAGATCCTGCTGCTTGAACAGCTGCATCATCTTGGACTTTCCACTGTAACAACTGGATCCTTTTTCTTTATGGGTGTCTTTATTTTGGTTTTTAGATTTTTGATCATGGATGTGTGGGTGGAGGGACGTTGGTTGAAGGTTGTGTATTTTAGTTTTAAACCATGGCATCCAGTAGTGAATGCACTGCCTGGCCAAAAAAAAGGTCACACTCCAATATCTTGTTGGACCTCTTTTAGCTTTTATTATGACACACGTTCGCTGTGGCGTTGTTTCGATAAGCTTCTGCAACATCGCCAGAATTATTTCCATCCATCTTGAGTCTGACCGCTGCACAAAGCCTTCTCCAGCACATCCCACAGATTCCTAATGGGATTAGTGTCTGGACTCTGGGGTGGCCAACCCATGTGTGAAAATGATGTCTCATGCTTCCTGAACCACTCTCTCTATCTGAGCCCGATTAATCTAGGCACTGCCATCAGGGAAGATACCATACCATACCAACTATATTCCTATAGCACAATTTAAAATGCAGCGTGAGAGCTGACCAAAGTGCTGAACAGGCAGGATCAACTAAAGAAAAAGACCAAAGCAATAAGGATCTAAACAAGGCATCGATAGCAGGTAAAAGCGGTAGGAACAGTAGATAAAACACAACAGTAGAAACAATAAAACGAGTCACTGTCTGAAAGCCAAGTCATGAAAGTGGGTCTTTAAACGAGATTTACAAACAGGCAAAGAGGATGCCTGCCTAACTGTAACAGGCAGTGAGTTCCAGAGCGTGGGGGCAGCATGGGCAAACGCACGTTCATCCCGTGATTTGTAGCGCATCTGGGGAGTGCAGAGAAGCAGATCAGCTGACCTCAACATGCGTATAGGTAAATAGCGGGTGAGCAGGTTGGACAGATAGGGAGGTGCTAGATCAAGTAAAGCTCAAAAAACAAACATCAGTATTTCAAAACGTACACGAAAAGTGTTGGGGAGCCAGTGGAGACGTGCCAGGACTGAGGTCATATGGCTACATTGGCTTGTGTTTGTTACTAACCTAGCAGCAGCGTTTTGGACGACCTGCAGCCAGTTCAGGGCAGAGACTCGAGTACCTCAAAGTAGTGCGTTTGCATTGTCCCAACGAGAGGTGATGAAGGCATGGATGATTAATTCCAAGTGCCACCGCTTCAGGACGAGTTAGACGGCGTAACTGATAAACTCAGTGGCGAGGTCTTGATTTTTACCTGAGGGATCATTGAGAGGTTGGCTTCCAATGTTACCCCGAGGTTATTACACACTGCTCAGGATTTAGAGGTAAACAATCTAAAGCAGAGTGAGAGCCAGAAGGATTGCGGGTGTCAGAGACCATGGACTCAGTCTTTAACTCATTTAACTTTAGAAAACTGGCAGCCAGCCACCTCTTTATGTCTGCCAAGCATGCCGAAAAACGGGAACCCAAGTTTTTCTCGTTCAGTGCCACAATCCTCGACGTAGATGTGATAATTCACGCTGTACCGATTTAGGATTTTGCCCAGTGGTAGGAGATATATAGAAAAAAGAGGCCCAAGAGCGGAGCCCTGCAGCACACCCCAAGGCAGTGGGAGACGGGAGGAGGAACGTTCACCAATCTGAACAGTAGTGGATCTGTTGGATAAATAGGAGCAAAACCATTTAACCCCTGAGGCATTTTCTCGTACCACGAGTTCCTCCTTCGTGTTGACGATTCCCCAAAAGTAGAACGTACAACTGATTAATAAATGAAAATAATTTCAGTAAATCTCAACGCTGAACCACGTCTCACTCCCTGCCTGGCTCAGGTGAGCTCTTTAACTTTAACAATCCTCATGCAGGGTCCAGACCCCACGTGGAAACTTTCTGGAGCTCAGCATCTGGATCAGCACCACAGCTGGAGTAAATGTTCTGCATGGACTCGATGATTTCTGATCCATGTGAAACTGGACCGCATCCATTCTGCATTCAGTGTGAACGAGGCTTCAGGCGCTCTCTCAGTCGCAGCTGCAGCCCTGCTCTGGTTTTCCTTCACAGTGTGTCTTAACCCTGGTCCTCAGCTCCCCCGTCCTACTGTCACGATCTGCCCCTGCCCAACCTGACTGTGTTCCTCTCCTGCTGTGATTGCCCTTATTGTTCTCACCTGTCCCTCGTTTACCTGCCCATGTTTCCCTAATTAGCCCTCTGTATTTAAACCACCTGTTTTGCCCCTGTCCTTTGTCAGTTCATTGTTGCTTGTCAGCGTTATTAGTCCTGTCAGTCTGCTCGTTCCTCTGGTGTTTTTTTTGACTCCCTGGATTCTTGGATTTTGGCTCCCTCCCTGTTCTTGGATTTATTCTTTATTTTGGACACGTCCTACAATAAAAGGATTTTCTTTATTTCAATTCCTGCCTCGTGTCATCCTGGGTTTTGCAATTTGGGTCCTACTCTCCTAAACGTGACACCTACATGTTTTAGGTGTTTCCCTGCTGCCACACACCTGATCTAAAGGTATGGGTCATATGGCCTAAAATCTACATAACAAAATATTGTTTTCATGTATTTATATTTGTCAGAATTACAATTATGAGGCATTGAATGCCATTTAAAGAACATTTAACGTTTAAAACGTGTTTTAAAATCTACAAAACTTCGGAAGTTGTTATGATTCATTCTCCAGACACAAAAATCCTCATAAAAGGAATAAAGATGAAGCTATTTAAACAAAGTAAGAGCTAAATGTGATGAAAACACAAAACTTTACATAATTTGAAGTGAAAAATGTAAAGTCAGAAATAACATTCGTTGTTCTGCGTACCCCTGTAATGTGCTCACAGACCACTAGGGGGACGCATGCCGGTGGTTGGGAACCATTGGTTTCCACCAGATGTGTCTTTCCACGTGGTTGTTTAGGAGACGAGAAGCGGCTCGTTGCACCAGTTGGGTAAATGAGTTGCTGCAGCTAAAAGATAATGGCCCGGCAGCAGTTATCCAATAGGAGGCTCCCACCTGTCTGCTCAGGTAAATCCAGGTGGAGACTTTTTCTGCGGGCCGGCAGTGTGTGATGATTCTGTAACAGCTCAGATTCTTGTGCTAAATGAATCGTGAACTGTTGGTCATCTCTTTCAACACGTCGTCATGTACTTGGATGGGCTCCTGAGCCGGTTCTGAAGCATGTTAGCCGTGTTGGCTGTTATTATCTAACAGCTGTAATTATGGGATGGAAACTCCAGGTCAGATCTTTACAGGTGAGCTGTAGGTTTGATCGTGGACCTGTTTGGACTTGACTCCTCAGCTGTATCTGGTACTTATCAGCAGCAGGTTCTCGGTCCTGGGAGCTGGACTTGGAATCAAACTTGTTTAGCAGAAATGTTCGTGTGACTGACATTTAAAAGTAACTCTCAAGACTCTGTTTTGTGTTTCTCAACCCAGTGGTGTGTGTTTTCCTGTTGGAAGTACCAGCTCTAAGAAGGGGAACCATCCCTAAAGTGTAGGGAGGGTCAGAACCCTAACACGTGCAGCAGTCCGAAGCCCCGCCCTGTTTTTGTGTCATAGGCCTACCTGCTGGGAAGTCTTGAGCTGACAGGCTTGTTCCGATGGTAGAGATAGGCTCAGTACCCCGATGTCTATGTTCTGACACCCTTCCAATGGAGCACACCTGGATCCGGTTATGCTGTATAAATGTTAGAGCAACAGCTCTTCAGTTGGAGCACAGACTAGTCTTTCATCAGACAACGTTGGATGCTCCTGGCTGGACCACCCTCTGATAGGTTCTTACCACTTCAGACCAAAAACATCCCTCACCATCAGCAGTGGTATGCCTCATGCTAACTATCGGTTAGCCGCTGGGCTCTCTCACCTTCACCTGGCTATCAGAGCCCGACTCTTCTGTGACATATGGGGTTCTGAACATGTTACCTTGTTTTCTCAGGTTTTTACCTTCATGTCAGAAGATGCTTTGAATGCACAAAGAAAACAAATAAATGTGTTTTGACCTTTGACGTGTTCAGTGCTTTGCTCAACCTCATGTTTATGCATTAAAGTTCATCCAGGGACCATTAATCTTCATGCTCACAGTGTCATGGCTAATTGAATCATTTTTGTGTTGAATGGTTCCCACCACCAGCCAACCATGATGCCCCCACACATCCCTTCTCCCAGGTCACCTCTCTCCATCGGACTCGATGACCTGTGGCCCTCCAGCCACCAGTGTGTGAGACGTATTTGCAGATGACACCACCCTCATTAGTCTCCTCTCAGACGGGGACGAGTCTGTCTACTGGAGGGAGGTGGAACCACTGGCATCCTGGTGCAGCCACAACAACCTGGAGCTGAGCGCCCAGAAGACAGTGGAGATGATTGTGGACTTCAAGAGGGTGTCGGCTCCATTAACCCTGAAGGAAACCCCCATCTCAACTATGGACTCTCACTGCTTTCTTGGTACCACCATCACCCATGAAGTCAGGAGATGTCCATCATCAGGCAGGCCCAGAACCTCGCACCACTAAAACAGCTTCTTCCCCTCAGCTGTAGGCAATGGCGGTTTTAAACAGGGGCCCACAGGGGCCTGGGCCCCTGTAGAACCGGCCCTGGCCCCTGTTGTGGCCCCTGTGCTGAAGAGATCGGATTTTTTTTTTCGCGCGCTGCCTCGGAGACGGGAACTAATGCGCTGCAGCGTTTCACACGGAGCCTTTAGAGCGCAGCACACTCTGTGGACAGAACTGTTTACCCGGTGGATTTTTGAATAAAAGATTAAAAATAGTTTAAATGGGACCCGAAGAAGTTCTTGAGGACGCCAAACGGAAAGACGCTAAGAGACGAAGGTAAGCAATGCAGTTTATTTTCCTGACATCAGTGTTTTGATCGTGGTCGCGCGTTTCGGTCGTTTACTTTTAAGTTCCTAACTGAGTCTATCCACAGTTAACACTGATTTGTTTTTCCTTTGTAACATTAACTGTAAAATAAACATGAAGTTGCTGCATTTCAAGCCTTAGACACGTTGAGATTAGATCACAGTATTCATTTATCTATGACTCTCGCAGCACTGACTGGAAGCATCAGCGGGACGTTTTGTCCTTTTTTTACCGCTGTTGATAAAGAACAGCGTAGACAGAGAGGATGAAAGAGAGAAGGAGGAGTTGGTTGGAGAGGAACCAGAGAGGTCAGAGGCTGTCCACCCTGAGAGTGAGGAGGAGGAAGATGTAGGCTGTGAGGGAGAGAGTGAGGAACAAAAAGAGGGACATCTTCTGTCATGTGCACCGTGTGCACTACCGTCAGGTTTGTGGGTGTTGAACAAGCCCTCTGTGTTTGCAGCTCATATTGTGTGTAAAATGCATTTGAGGCATGCTGACTCTGGACCAACATTTCTGTTGTTTATATTTAATAAATAGATAAAATAAGACTCTGAATTAACTAATTATGACTTTTATCCTCATGCTAACATTTATTTTTTTCAGATATCAGCAAGTGTAAGGATGACCCACCTACTCAGCATCATTTGAGGACATTTCCAGTGACATTAATAGGAGACAGAAGACACAGCTTTCAGCCAAGCTGGTATGAAAGTCATCCTTGGGTTGAATATTCTGTTACTATGGACTCTACTTATTGTCATGCATGCAGACATTTTAGCTCTGCCAAATAGTGCAGGAAGTGTGTTTGACTCACCATGTGGATTTAGGAACTGGAAAAAAGCAACTGAGAGAGGAGGGGTTTTCAGTACATGCAAAGTCTTAAAGGCATAAGGATTCAATGACAGCGTGGAGGGACTACCAGAGGGCTGTGGAAGCTAATACAACATTGGCTAATATACTCGACAAGGAACACAGTAAAAGGTTAAAGAAAATCGTGAGTTTATCAAAACAATTGGTGAAGTGATTATGCTTACGTGTGTGTGTGTGTGTGTGTGTTGACTACAAAAAGCAAATTGTATTGTGCAGATATTTTATTTGTTTGAATGTTTATTTTTCATATGTACAGTTCATATAATCTTCAAATAAAGTCACAAACTATAATAATCAACTAGAATTATTTTTTTACTCAAGTCACATGTTGCGGTGAAGCATTCAGAATTGTTATCTGAGTACCATAAAAACATGCCAGTTTTACTTTCACAAGTAAACCATTACTGCATTCACTGTAATAGTTTACTTGTTCATTGTCTTTAATTATGATTTTTTTTCTTGCGCCCCCATGAAAAAATACTGGCCCCACTGTGGCCCCCCTGGAAAATTTGGTCTAGAACCGCCCCTGGCTGTAGGACTTCTGAACACCAAATAACCGTTATAACCATACAGCAGTCGCTTTACATCTATTATTTGTCATCTTTTTCATCTATTTTTCAATGTTTGCACCATTCCACCAAAGCAAACTCCAAGTAACGTGAGACTCCCCCCTACCTGGCAATAAAACTCCATTCTGATTTGGAAATGTGAGTTATGAATGTTTGTTACTGGAAGACCAGATGACCGGCTCTCCACAGTCTCACAGGTAACTGGCCACACTGGTTATGACATCATCCAAAACAGTAACGCTTTCATAGAGCTTCCTGTTGGCTGAAGAGGGACTTTTCCCTCGCTTCCCATTTTACCCTTTGACTTGTTCAGTATCACGGGGAGCTGGAGCCCAAATCCAGGGTCACTGCAGGAGAGGCAAGGTTACACCAGTCCATCACGCACCTCTGAGCCAATTTAGAGTTTCCAGGGTGTGTGTGTGTGTGTGTGTAAATATTCCATTTCCACACAGGTACAGCCAGCTGTTGAACTAGTGGGATGTAAAAGTTTGGGCAGTCTTATTAACCTTCATGATTTTCCTGTAAATCATTGATTATTATGATAAAATGTCCAGTTAAACATATCATGTAGGAGACCCACGCGGTGATGTTTGAGATGTGAAACCAAGTTTTTAGGATTTACAGAAACAGTGCAATAATAGTTAAAACAGTATTAGGCAGACGCATAAATTTGGTGTTTAGCACCAGGTGGTTGTGGCTGCACCAGGAGAGGAGTCCAGTGACGGTGGTGTCGTCTGCAAACTTGATAAGCTTGACAGTCGTGGTTGGAGGTGCAGCTGTTGGTGTACAAGGAGAAGATCGAAGGGGGGGGAAACAGCCCTGAGGGGAACCGGATGGTCCGCAGGTCCGAGACTTTCTTCCCCAGCCTAACTTGTTGCTTCCCGTTTGTCAGGAAGTCAGTGATCCACCTGCAGACGGGGCCAGGCACGTTCATCTGTGACAGTTTCCTCTTTCCTGTTCACTCTTTTTCTTTACATTTTTTAATCACAATTGTCTATTTTTTCTTATTTTAGACATATTTTTAATCATTTTCTAAACAATTTTTTATATTTTAAAAGTGTTGTTTTTGTGATTTTTATGTTGAGAGGCGCTAAAAAAAAAGATTGTTTCTTCTTCTTCTGGAGGAGGTCTGGCAGTCTCGGTACGCTAGGAACCACAACGCAGGTAGTAAAAAGTTGAGGGGAAAATCCTGAACTGTGCAGCTGGAAAAAGCTGTTCAACCCATCCACTCATTGGAAAAAGGACATAATATCACACAGCTGCATTTAAAGTGACATTTCCTAATTCACAACTAAAATTCTTCATTTGTTCCTTGACTTTCATTTTTCCATTCAACTAAAAGAGACTCGGCCCGACTGTTGGTTTACATCAGGAACATGAATGACTCTAAAGCCTCTTTCACACAGAGTCCAGAGGGGATGCGACCTGGAACCTGTGCAGCCTCCAGCGGACTGCCATGTCCACCGGATCATGTGCAGGACATCTCCACACCATTGCTCTGATGGTTCCCTGTCAGTAGAAACAGAAGAAGCCGACAGGTTTTTCTTTTCCAGATGAACCAGATGCACATCACTGCCACATGGATCACTGTCTATCTGGCTCACTAAACGTTTTGTTTAAAATAATTAGAGTTACCTCTAACACCAAACGTATCCAGTCACTAGCTGAGAGAGCCGAGTCTGAAGAGGTTGGGTCGGGTTCTGGAAGTCCACAGTTCGGTCGGATTGATGGTGGTGCTGGGCCACTGTGCTTTTCAAGTTGAGCAAATCAAAAATCTTAAACCAAATCATGAAAGCACCACCCTATTATTAGTCATCAACCAATGAACAAGGATTCGTGACTGAAAGGGTGCCAACACCTTTAATTACACCTCCAACATGTCCGCCCTCCTGTCAAGGGTGTTCTGCTGCCCTGAAAACAGCAAAGAGGAACTGTAACTTTTATCTGCTGAACACTTATAAAAACAAGGGAAGCAGCACTGGTGATGCTCCAGGAATCAGGAAGGGTAAACCTTAATGAAGCTCGAATATGCTGAGAAGTTCAGCCCAAATAAAATATGCAAAGCCACACATAGTTTATTCAAATCTAAAAGTAATATACTTAAGTAAGATGCTGTGTTTACTACTAATGCGTATACAAATAATTAGGTCCATTCCTAAATATTAATACAAGTATTTGTATTAAACTTATACAAGTTTAATACAAATACTAGATTATCTGATATGACTGGCAGATTCTGGAAATAACTTAGTAAATGTTTTCTGTACTTCTGGAACGTTTGTTTTATTTTTAAAGCAGGAAGCCGTTCCTTATGTTTGTATTCGTGCAAATAAATTCCGATACGCTGATTGGTCCAGACTCGAGCGTTTACCTATCCCGATACGCTGATTGGTCCAGACTCGAGCGTGTCACGTTTGCGTTGGACTCCGTAACGTCAGCCACGTCGCTCTTTACTCGCCATTTTCCGTCATCTGAGGCTGGAACCGGACAGTTCGGGTATTCAGGAGTAACAGAGGACCGACTCGCCGGGGAAGGCGCTTCCTACAACATGAACATATTCAGGCTAACCGGAGATCTGTCCCACCTTGCAGCTATTATCATTTTGCTGCTAAAGATATGGAAAAGCAGGTCTTGTGCCGGTGAGTAGAGGTTCGCTGGGACTGAAGTTCACACCTGCCGTTTTCCGGTCCTGTGGGACGGACAGGGACGGGTTCGGCAACGAGACAGCGAACCTGCTAACCCAGGTGTTAGCATAGGGAGCCTTCCCCGGAAGAACGACAAGACGATGCAAGTCAACGGGGCTAAACGCTACCTTCTGACCCGCTTTGCCCCTTTTCCCTCAGTGTTCTCCGTGTCTGGTTCGATGACGTCACTTTCGTGAAGCGCTTTTGTAGTTCTGGACTTATTTTCACACAACACCTAAAATATCGTTCCCCCCCGTTCGAAAATAAGCGCGTTCTTGGTGTCAAAATGCTTCTTCAAAAGTCACGGACATCATATGTGAAATCCATGGCACGCAACAAGCGGAATTAGAAACTAGCGTTTTTAGCCCCGTTGACTTGCGTTCATTTTCGTTTTTGTGGGGAGCGTTATTTCTAATCCTAGAACGTCCAAGGAAGGTCCCGCCTTTCTCGCCTCTGATTGGCTGGAAGGCCTCTCCTACGATTGGCTATTTCGTGTAAGCGGAAGCAGTTTTCCCTCGCTGCAGGTTTTGTGTTTACAGCCAGATCTTGAGGAGTTTTTTGAAGAAAATTTGACTTCGTTGCCATAACAACCATACTTTCTTGTTTAGCAACAAACCCGTTTCTGTTTATTTCATAAAAGAACCTGAAACACGTCAAATGTGAACTTGTAATAATTCTTGTTGTATTTTATCACACTGTAGACTGACTTTACAACACACACGCAAACACACACACACACACACAGTTCACTTGAAATAAATCACGAAAACGTTTACTGTTCGGGGAGTCAGACAGAAACGTCTTCCAAGTGGACCCAGAGAAGGTGGCATCCATGATGTCCCACTCCACATGTGCTGCACCTTATTCCTGCAGGGATCCGTAGTTTTATACTTAACGCTCATCAGAACCTCTACCCAGCGATCAGCGATGCACGAAAACCAAGTAAAACTTCTAAAGACAATCATCTTTATTTGCCGCTCCGCTCCGTGCCCCTGCACAGGGTCAGGGATGAGTAACCATTAGTATTGTGACATGACGAGAAACCAGCCGTACCTCTGAGCGGTAACGAGATCTGGGAGGCTCATTCCACTCCAGCAGCAGCTCAGATCTTCTACCCTCAGATTAGTCCCAGAATGTGAAAGCTGCAGTTGTAGGAGTGGGTCCCAGATGTCTCGGCTCCACCAGCCAGAGCATCGTCAGCGCCTGCTAGACTGGAAGTAACCAGTCAACCAGGGATGAACCACCAGTACCAAGGAAAACGGCAGAATTGTAGCCATTGATTGGGCTGCATGTCAGGTGAGTGAGGTCCAGACCTCTGCAGGGGTGAAGCAGGCGGGCAGCTCTGCTGTGAACATTGCGGGTAAAGATCTCACGAGCATGTTTCATCCTGTGACTCCCGAGAGGAACCTCTTCTGTCCGCTTGATGCTCTGTTGTTTCCTGACAGGTATTTCTGGAAAGAGTCAGGTTCTGTTTGCCTTGGTGTTCACCACTCGATACCTGGACCTGCTCACGTCCTTCATCTCCCTCTACAACACCACCATGAAGGTGAATCCTTGTGTTCCCATCCAGTCCAAGTCCACCAAACTCCCACGCCTGTTTGCTGAAGGCCGGCACGGCGCCGGGCTCGTTTGTCCTCATCCTGGTGTCGTGCTGTTTGTGTTGAACTGACAGACCTACTTCTGGGTTTTAGGTCATCTACATCGGATGCTCGTACGCCACCGTGTACCTTATCTACATGAAGCTCAAGGCCACGTACGACGGGAACCACGACACCTTCAGAGTGGAGTTCCTCATCGTCCCTGTGGGGGGGCTGGCCTTCCTGGTTAACCATGACTTCTCTCCCTTGGAGGTCAGAAGCTTAATGTCAGGATTAACCTGCCTTCTCTTTAGGAGTTTGGTTGTTCTGGTAGTTGGTCTCTAAGCATCGCTCTGTTCCCCAGATCCTGTGGACATTTTCCATCTATCTGGAGTCGGTGGCTATTCTCCCCCAGCTGTTTATGATCAGTAAAACGGGCGAGGCCGAGACCATCACCACCCACTACCTGTTCTTCCTGGGACTCTACAGAGCGCTCTACCTCATCAACTGGATATGGAGGTTCTACTTTGAGGGCTTCTTTGATATGATCGCCATTGTGGCAGGAGTGGTTCAGACCATTCTCTACTGCGACTTCTTCTACTTGTATGTAACAAAAGGTGAGGCACTCTGGAAGCCCACGTACCAGCCCCGCAGCGCTGCTCGTGGGAACCATGTTCATGTTTCTACTAGGGATGCACCGATGGATCGGCATTTGATCCCAATCGGCCGATAGCGCCCCTATCGGTTTTGATCGGAGTTTTCAAAATAGATCAAAGCAGACCGATCAGGTAGGGTTGTCACGGTAACCGGTGTAGCGGTAAACCCCGGTAAAAAAGTTGACAATAATAATAACCGTCTTGTTTTTTAAAAAAACTA
The DNA here is from genome assembly GCF_043380555.1 of Nothobranchius furzeri. Taxonomy (NCBI): domain Eukaryota; kingdom Metazoa; phylum Chordata; class Actinopteri; order Cyprinodontiformes; family Nothobranchiidae; genus Nothobranchius; species Nothobranchius furzeri. The sequence continues at coordinate 2,206,972 of NC_091756.1, forward strand.
TATTATCTCTGTGGGTTACCGTGGCTGCGGTGTAGGCGCGGTGACCCTTACCAGCCACCGTATCATCTGCTGAAGTTGCCGGCGGCACATGCGCACTTTGTTGTTTACAACCAAAACTTTCTTGAAGCTAAAGCTGAAATAATGGCCAAAGGAGGAGACGGCAGCGCTCAGGAGGACATTTATTATCCCTCATAGAAGACAAAGTGGGAAGTACGGGCATCTTTTAGATATTTGAAGAATGCCGAGGGACAGTTGATAGAAGACGGCTATCCTGTTTGCAGCACGTGCAGAAAAAGTGTCTGTGAAAGGCAGCAACGCTTCAGATCTCATGACACATCTGCGTGACCATCACCCACAACTCTACAGTCAACGCAAGGCAAGCTAACGTTAGCGCTTTAGCTAAAATGCGTGATCCGAGGATTTGGGTTGAGGGAGAATGCAACGAGTCGCTATATAAAGCAGCCGCAGCGCCGCTACCTGCATATAAACCGTGTCACGGACACCGCCATGTTGAAATGACGCTATGCATTATGGGGCTCCCAGGGGCAGATAAGAGTTGGTCTCTCTCCGAGAATAATTATGAATTTAACAACGATTACTGCCTGATGACATTTTCCCACATCTATAAAGCTCACTGGACGGACACAAACCGAGGACGATATTTTCCTGATATAGGGTTTATTACTCAAGTAAGGGTAAAAAAGTATCTGATTAGAAGGCTACTTGAGTACTGAGTGTCATCTGGTCTAATATTTTAAAACGATGACATCAAACAGACATAAAATAAGAAGTTATGGGCAAATATTGGTATTTTAAAGACTAAAGGGGGAAAATGTAAACAAATAAACAACATAATTACAAAATAACACATTTTAGGCAAAATTTAGACACAAACTGAGGACAATATTTCCTGACATACAGGGTTTATGTAGTTGTGTGAAAATGTAGCACGTTTAAAAAAAATACCGCGATAATACCGAAAACCGTGGTAATTTTGGTCACAATAACCGTGAGGTTAAATTTTCACACCGTGACAACCCTAATACAGACCATTTTAGATTAGGTTACATTTCCTTTATTCCCAGATTATGTAGTTTGTAGCACTCATTATAATGTTGTAGAAAATTTCTGGCCAATCCACGTGATCGGTATCGGTGATCAACATTCTTTGATATCGGTGATCGGCAGCAAGAAACCGGATCGTGCATCCCTAGTTTCTACAGGTTTTTTCCTCTGGTGGTTGGGCAGTGGTGAGAAATCCCTGGACTCGCGTTGAAGCCTTGGTTGTGGTTCCTCGTGCATCTTTAACCAGTTGCATCATTGGCGGTTCATTGAGCTGCGTGTCCAGACACGAAAATCCCTCACCCTTCAGCCAAATTCTCTTGTTTTGAATCCAGAATGGGTCGCCTGTGATTGGTGGAGATCCCATGAGAAAGTCTTTGGAGGGGGGGTGATGGTTTTCTACATGACAGCCAGGGTTTCACAGATTATCCAGTTCGACTATTCAGAGACGTCATCAGCTGAGCTGAGAACTCTGAACGAGAGAAGAGTCAAAGAGAATATCGTGCTGCCGTGTCGGCCCCTAAACGACGTTTCAGGAGCCGGGGTGGCTTCATCTTCAGTCGGGAGGAGACGTTGGTTTACCTTTGAGTTGGATGGTCTTTCTTAGCTTTATCTGCTCCTCCTCAAAGACATAAGGACAAATTAAAAGTCAAAATGTCCCCAAGGGACAGGAAGTGGAAGTGATCCATCAGCTAGCTCCTAGATCGGCCCACAGCCTCCTGCTGATGTTATCAGCTAGTATAAAGTAAACATCCAGCACTCTATTGGAGGTTCGGGATTCTCTTTAGTCTTCAGCGGCTGCGCCTGGTTCAGGCGGGAGCGTTTCTGAAATGAGATCATTGGGTTCAAATAAAGCAACAAACTTGTACATTGATTGTTTTTTGCAAGTTACAAAATGAAAGTTTCATGTTACGTACCGAATGTTACGTGTTACAAAATGAAAGGTACAAGTCACAAAACAAGGTACAAGTTCCAAAACATGTTACAAGTTACAAAACAAGGTACAAGTCACAAAACATGTTACAAGTTACAAAACATGTTACAAGTTACAAAACAAGGTACAAGTCACAAAACATGTTACAAGTTACAAAACATGTTACAAGTTACAAAACATGTTACAAGTTACAAAACATGTTACAAGTCACAAAACATGTTACAAGTCACAAAACATGTTACAAGTTACAAAACATGTTACAAGTCACAAAACATGTTACAAGTCACAAAACATGTTACAAGTTACAAAACATGTTACAAGTTACAAAACATGTTACAAGTTACAAAACATGTTACAAGTTACAAAACATGGTACAAGTTACAAAACATGTTACAAGTTACAAAACATGTTACAAGTTACAAAACAAGGTACAAGTTACAAAACATGTTACAAGTTACAAAACATGTTACAAGTTACAAAACAAGGTACAAGTTACATGTAATATTGTCCCAATCCTCGTTTCATACTGGTGGAGGAGACAGCAGCAGGAGCATAAGGAGAACGGATATTAGAGAGAAAATGTGAGCGGTCTGTTCATTGTTGATGAAGCACTTCATCCAGTAACGGCTGACGCAGCTTATGAAGAGGAGCGTTCACTCCGATGAAGATGTTCAGTTGTCTGGTTTAATGTTTGTAAGTGGTCACAATAAACTGACAATGAAATATGAAAGGTATCCATCAAAGAATGAAGTTCCATAAATATATGAATCACTAATATTACTGGACCATTAGTATCAGCTTGACTCTGGAAATGGGTACTTAGGGTAGTTAGGGAACCAACACTTATCAATAATTTGGCTGTAGTGACTTGTTATGCCTGTCATCGACTAGTCGCTGTCACGTGATAATGACCTGCAAGATGCAGTCCACGGAAAAGACAGCAGCCTGCTGTCAGCAGGTGACAAGCTCCTGCGCGTCGGGAGGCAACGCGCTGTGCCAGAGCGTCGGTACTGACACCCGCCGTAAAACGGACATTTAACCAAATTGTGACCTTTACCCTCTTGCAATTTAACCTTCCCCTCACCCCCATCCTAACCTTAACCAGCGTGCGCATGTAAAGCTCTGATTGTTGACGCGCTCCAGACATCTGCGTCCTGAGCACGGCCACAGTAACATTATCAAATCAGGTGTCGCCACCTCAAAAACTAATTTAACACGCGATCGTTCATGTCGGCTCATTTCCTTTTATGTTTTCTGTCTTTTATTCTTTTATTTGTCCCTGATGCGTTTCGCTGCTGTGGATCGGGGCGCATCACCTGTCTTGTCCTCCGGTGACGCACCTAACTGATGTGGCCGGCGAGCACTCCGCTGTTTTAGCGGTCGGTAGATCTTTTAGAACTGCAGTTCAAAGGTAACTCATGAGGTGAATATATATGAACCCAGGTAGCAGTTTCTCTTTAGGATTGAGAGGAGATGCAGGAAGATAATAAACAGGCAGGACAGAAAAATAGACAAATAAAAACAAGTTAGTTTTGTACCTGCTGGTTGCAACAAACAGACACCATTGAAGGTAATCAGAAGTGAGGAACAGAAAATGAAATAATTATTTTAATGTTTGGAGCAGCAGGAACTCTGAGAGGCTGCAGGCGCATCAGTGAGTTTGTGGCCGCTGCGCGGGGGGAGGGGGGAGAGGGCTGAAGCAGAAACTACCGTTGTTAAAAGAAATGTGTTTAACTTTGAAAATGTGGGCGCAATTTTAACTGTCAAAAACTCCAGCGAACCCCCCCCCCTCCCCCCGTGTGTAAAAAAAAAAATGCTTGGTTACCCATCGTCAGTTTTAGCCGCTGCAGGTGTATGACGTCATCAACAACTAGTCGACTCGATTTTCATTACTTGACGGTCGACTTTAAAAGAAATTAACTCATGCAGCCTCTATTTATACAGGAAACATTATTCTGACTGGCTTAATGAACTGACCTAGATTGGAGTGTTTATTATGTGAAGTGGCTTAAGACGACTCTTGTCGTGATTTGGCGCTTTATAAATAAACTTGAATTGATTTGAAAATTAAAGACGCCTTTTCCTCACAGTAGAAATGCAGCCGACTTGCAGGAGGTGTTGAGTGAGAATGTTCTAACTTCTTGCAGGAGCAATAACCACGACAGAGGCATATTTGGATTTGGGTGTCCAAACAGACGGTGTTGTCCTGTCTGCAAATGAAGGTTATGTTGTGGTCAGTTAGATGGTGAGAAATGGACCACTTGGTACGTTACATTTGTTAATCTACTAAAATGAAATGTGACATGACTGATTATAAAAGCATCAAGTAGATTTGTTTGGTGTATTTAAGATATGAAATAATGCATTTCAACAATAAACAGTACGATTCATCATTACTGTAAAGCAACCAAGTCTTAGGGTTAGGGTTGTAATTGATCTGTAAAGTGAGAAGGAAACGGTTCCTGCGTTGTTCTTCGTAGATGTTGTCAGATTCCATCGTGTGTGAGAAGTTTACCTGTCTGGGATGTTGTCAGTCTCACGTTTCACCTCCATTCTGTTTCAGTGCTGAAAGGCAAGAAGCTGAGCCTGCCTGCCTAAGTGCCAAAGAGACCTGAAGCCAGGATCCAGCAGGAAAGAAGGAACTGCACCCCCCCAGTAAGATGCCTGAGACAGAAGCAGGCCTGGAGCCGTCGCGTCAGCTGCACCGGTCAACTCCGGACACCTGCAGAGGCTCAGCAGGGCTCCCGGGTTTCTGTTTGATACATCTTGCCTTAACTTTTGCGTTGCTCTGGAGAGGAACAAGAGCGGTGCAGGGTTTGGAATTCAACACGACCAATAAGAACTGAAAATTTAGATATGGCTCTAAGTCAGTGAGGTGGACTTGATGTGGTGAGATGGTGTTGAGCGCCAGAGGAGCCATGGTTTCCTGAGTCACTGAGAATGAGTTGGCTGATAAATACGACACACACGTATTACACCTTCTACACACTGAGCTCCTTGTGCATCCACCATGTAGAGCATAGGAGTGATTAAGAAATCCAGCGTCATGAGGGGGTAATTGGTTCTGTTTGCCATAAAAGTTTTTAATAGTACTTTTTAGAAGTAATGAAGAATAAACAGTTAAGTGGACGAGTAAAGGCCGACTAGCATTAGTGTAAATGAACGCCCACTATCACCTGTAAATACACATTACCACGTGTTCATGGAGCAGGATTCAGTAACTCACTGGTCTCACTATACAGGCGTCTTCTTTTACCTTTTATTTAGTTGCTGCTGATTTCCAATAAACAATGTAAAACTTCTTGATTTTAACACCAAGGATCTCATTCTTAAACTGTCTTCTTCATTTCCAGCAAAAACAATTTTCTCCCTTTGTGTCAAGTTTGGGTGAACGTGCCTGCAAGTGTAGAAAAGAGAACAGCACTGATAGCATTCATGTTTCTGGATGGTTATAAAATAAAAACAGCACTGACACGTTATTACCGGTAATCTGCATGTTTAGAGGAAAAGAACAGCGCTGACTCAGCATTAATAAGCCCTGGATGATTAGAAAATAACAACTGCACACAAAACATGTCTGGTTAGTAAATAAAACACACTTGCCTACCAGAAGAAGTCATTCGCTCTCATCTTCCTCTTGCACACTAAAGCCATTAAAGTCCTCTTCGTCAGTGTCTGAGTTGAACAGCCTCAGAAGAGCTTCGTCACGTACCTTTTCTGTGGCGATGTCAGTGTCGCTGTCCGTGTTGCTGTCATCATCCCCGGGTGAAGCTGGCTTGAACGAGTTCTTCCCGCTGCCGTCTCCAGCGCCGAACCTTGGATTCATTCATGCCAAGCTTACGTGCGGCAGCGCTGTTTCCCTCCTTTACCGCCAGATCGATGGCCTTCAACTCAAATGCGGCATCATATGAACTCACACGTGTAGTTACCATGATGAGGGGGTATGGATTTGAAAAACATTCTTCGTGGTGCCGGCTGCTTGCATGTGCTAAATTAAATGAGCACTTACTTCGATTTCCACTTTTGACTTCCACCTGTTTCACTTTCTGCTAAAGCGCCCCCTGCAGGTGAAGGAAAGCTTCAGTAAAGCCGCATGGTTCAAAGCGTGGGGAAAAAGTAGCGGCTTATAGTCCGGAAAATACGGTATATTTGGCACCACTGCCATTTTGACCATGTCGCACGTCCCGTCACACCCAGACAATTCAAAAATGGGAAAAGAGGTGGAGCTGAGAGTGGGGCTGTTACAGTTGGAACAAATGAACCAATGTTGCTACGTAGCTAGCCCAAGAAGCTGAGAAGGGCTTCGAGGACCGGGGTATCCCACCGGCACAGCAGACTGGCTTTGTGCAAGGCTGTAGTCATGCTGGTCGGCTGTGGAGGTCTAATATGGACCAGGACAAGCAGAGCAGAGTGCTGGGATCGTAGCCGGGCATTGTGGCCTTTTACATCAGCATTTGCTCCACGGTTGGAGATCAGCAGGACATTAGCTACATGCTAACCAGAAGCTAACAAGAGTTTTTCCTGGCATTTTTGGCAAGACAAACACAGTAGAGCGACTCCAATGTAAAGGCATCTCCATCCTGCTTAGTAACAAAATCATGACTAGGTAGGGCTAGGAGTGACGGTGCCACAGGAGTTAAGTGCTCGCCCCATAATCAGAAGGTTGCAGGCTCGAGCCCCGCTCAGTTTGTCACTGTCATTGTGTCCTTTGGCAAGACACTCAACCCCCTTGCCTGCTGGTGGTGGTCGGAGGGACCAGTGGTACCAGTGTTCGGCAGCCTCTTCTCTGTGTGAGCACATTCAACAGCAGCCTCATCCCGAGTGCCGGTGCCAATCCCCGCATATTTTTCACCTCCTGCTCCACAAACATGCACATAGGACCTTGGGGGGTGGACTCCATTTCCGCATTCCTGTGGCAACCTGCCCCCCAATTTTATTTGCACCTTATACACGTCTACCGAAGAAATTCCACGCAAACACACACTTAGGGCCTTGGGAGTGAGCACATTCAACGGCACTTGGCAGGGGGATTTCTCAGCCTCCTCCCGAGTGCCGGTGCCCACTTCCATATTTAAACTGCACTTAGACACCGAGGGCTGTGGGTGCAAGTGGGGCGGTGCCCGCACTGCCCGCTCACCACAGCCATGGAATACACCTCATCAACACACAACACTATATTGGAGCAGGCGGAGGGAGACTAGGGGTCTTAGCACACCTCTGTTGTCGCTTGGCTTCCTGGGGCTGGAGGCTAGGAGGGAGATCTGGCCGTCTGGTTGGGGTCTGGGGTGGTGGGTTGCTGTGCTCAGTGTTGGGCGGGGGGGTGCCTGCTCATCAGCACCCCAGCAGAAAGGGTCAAACTCTGGTAACCGGTGATGGTTGTACCCCATGTGCAGCAGTACCGGGACCAGAGTGAATAGGGTGTGTATGGGGAGCATGAGTGGGTGTCCGGCGTGCATTTTTGTAAGTCTTGGGTTGTATGTGCATGTGTGAGCATGAGGGAGGGAGTGTGTGACTGTGTTTGTGTATGACTGTATATGCCAGGTGGGGCCTTTGACTCCTCCCCTCTCCTGGGACTTCTTTTTATGATATAGATCTTCGTCTCCCCTCTCCCTGCCACACCTGGTGTGGAGTGTGGTGCCTTGGTCTGCCTGAGTGTTCGTGGCTCCCGGGTCAGGGGGTTTAAGATCTTTGGCGTCTGCCTGGTCAATCCCGGTGGCTGCCTGGTGGGGTCTGGGTCCCTGGGCTCTGCTGGGTCCCCGGCGGGGGGTGGTCGCCCCTGGGTCCCAGATCGCTGGGTCCCGGGTTCGGCCGGCTAGGGGGTGGGAGGCTGCGGGCGGGCCTGTGGGCTTGCCGCTGAGATCTCCAGGGGCTCTGCCGGCTGCTGGTTGTGGCCCCCCGGGGCGACCCTCTGTCTCGAGGGGGGCGGGGGCCTTTCTGGTTGCAGTCTCCTTGGGGCTCCTGTGTTCTGGGGCAGCGCCTGGATCTCTGGGACTTGGAGCTCCCCCCCCCCATCTCCTGCATATCTTTGGGGGGCGGATCTGTGGTCCCTCACACTCTCTGTTGGACGCTCCTATAGAGAAACCTTACATAAACAAGCGCGTGTACACACACAGGTGATCACACGGTGCTCTCATAAGTATGGACTTGGGCACGGTCAACACATGTCTTAAGGCTGTGGTTGGCACTAAATGCACTGTGATTTATTATCGTGTGATTGTTCAGTAAAACAATGTTGATTTTATATTTCACCATCAGGCTGACGCAGTGATAGCTTGCTCCTGATGTATTGTTGTTGTGTCCCATTTATTTCTATTCTTTATCTTTCTGCAGGTCTAGAAGCAGACTTGTTATTGTTTATCTTTGTGGACCCTCACTCCTCAACTCTGCCACATGGACCCAAGGGATAAACCATCAACCCTGCTCAATGGTCAGCTTTCCTCGCAGGGTCACACCTGTTAGGACAGTGGGAGGGTTATATTAATGTTCCTATTTGAAAACAACTTGCAGCATAAGAGGCTGTTGTTCACAGTGGAATACATCAGCCAGGTTCTTGCCATCTTACTAATGTCTTCCTGAAATATTGGTGATGGCAACTTCTTCCATCACTCTCATTCCTTGGAAAAACAAAGTCAGGTGACACCTTACTTGGTCCTCTTCGTACCAGCTGTCAGTCAGAGGTGAGGGCCAGTTAGCAGGGTCACTTGACAAAGGCTCATCCTCAGAAGTGGGGCTCAGTGGGGGTTCATCTCCAGTCATTTCTATTGACATATTGGCACATTACTCAAAGCACATAGCAATGGAACACATAGACATACTCAAATGATCAGAAACATTTAAATGACATAAAAGTGCAGTTGCCCAGTAAACTTGGAGTCTAGGTACCCTCTACACAAGTACACACACACACACACACACCTGAAGGCTCACCCCGGCTTTCCACAGCAGCCGTCAGCAGCACGTTACTGCAGCAGCACGTCATAGCTGCTGATAGGAACCGCTGTGGTCAACAGAACCTTTTCCACTGGAGCCGTCGGCAGCCGTCAGCAGCACGTTACTGCAGCAGCACGTCATAACTGCTGATAGGAACCGCTGTGGTCAACAGAACCTTTTCCACTGGAGCCGTCGGCAGCCGTCAGCAGCGCGAGTCGGCCGCGTCTCAGGAGCAGCATGTTATGGCAAGCCAAAACCGTCACAATACGCCACTTTCCCAACCCGTCTAGTTAAGAAATGGCGAAAAAAAACGCCGTTTGACGTGCCAAGACGTCGTAAAATACGGCGAAAACTCTGCCAGAACGCCGTAATTTACGCCGTTCTGAACGGTCCCGTAGAACGCCCGTAAAATACGCCGTTTTTTCCGGACATTGAACGCCGTTTTTTACGTCACCCTAATCCCAGACGCGTTCTCTGTGTGGGTGGCGTAAAATACGGCGTTTGGTACGGACATTGAACGCCGCTTTTTTCGCCGTCCTGTGACATAAAACGCCGCTTTTAACGCCACTTTGTGACAGTTTCAACGCGTTTAAAATTCAACTTTACTCTCATTTATGCAGAGCCCTCCCCATGGGTTTCGCATCCACTTAATTTAAACTCCAGTGACCCAATGAAAGACGAGGAGGTTGAGGCAGCACTAATTCATCCCAGATTCGCCGGGCTGTCGGGCTGTGCGGATTGCTGTTTTCTAATACAACTCGGCTCTGTTTCAACTAATTTCACTGTATTGAAAAAGCCTTGAAATGTAGTAATATTATCAACAATGTGTCAACATTATTATTTTTTCTGTCCACCTGTAAAAGGCAGAAACGCTGTTTCAGTCAGACCTGATGATTACTTAAAAGTGTGGCTGCCGTATCAGTCTGTCCTCGTGGCTCGTGAGTCCAGCTGAAACATCAGTGCTCTTTCTGTCCAAAACTCCATTCTTCTTAAGTTCATCCACTTTCAGTATTTACTATTGTGACAGTGTGTGTGGTGTGTGTGTGTGTGTGTGTGTGTGTGTGTGTGTGTGTGTGTGTGTGTGTGTGTGTGTGTGTGTATGTGTGTGTGTGTGTGTATGTGTGTGTGTGTGTGCGTGTGTGTGTGCGTGTGTGTGTGTGCTGTCGCAACGTCCCGAATGATGATGTGCCCTGGCTATTTGGCCAAGGAAGTGTTCCTTTGGCTGACTGGTTAGAGCGTATGACTCTCACCCGGGAGTCTGGGGATCGAATCCCGTCTGAGCCCTCGTTTATCCACCTGGCCACACTATTGTTTTTTTTTTTTTTTTTTTTTTTTTAACGACTGTTATACTTGTCTTACAGGAGCTTCTGAAGATGTTCTGTCTTGCTTCTCCATCATCACTCTCCAGCTCCTCAGACCAGCCACTCCAGAACCTTCCCAGATCCAGGATCAGAGCACTTTAATTAAAGTTTGAAACATGTCTGCTTGTTGTTCTCCTATAGAAGCCTTAAACTAGAATTTGCTAATGAGCTTTCTTGGCTAAAATATGCTCTTAAATGTTTTTATTTACATAATCAAGAAACACGTTTTTCATTGCTGCTTCACCAAGACATGACTGAAAATGTCCTCATGATCCTGAAATGCTGGTTAAAACAAATTACTTTTAACCTCTTATAAAACAAACGTGCCTGTTGATGATTATGCCCACTACAATACTGAAGCACCTGCATACTTGCTACCGATTTGCTAACTTTCTGTAATATTTGATATTTAAGTTGAAAACATGAACTGCTGTAACACAAATTCCAAATGTTCTAGTTGAGCACTTGTTTCTAATCAACTAATCATTATTTCTGTGATTAGTCAGCTTTTTCCTTTTCAATAAACACATGGAAAAATTACAATTATCTTACTGAAAAATGGTTTAACAGTGTTGCACATGTATAATAATCTGCACTGGTTTTCACAGTTACGGCATTCTTCAAACTATAATAATAAAATAAAGTGAAAAGATATTTACAATTGATTACTTCAAGTTCCTACTATTTACATTTTATGCATCGATACTGTAAATGGCTGTTTACTAAGGCATACAAAGTCAGTGCCTGTACTTTTATTGGATTGGCTTAGTGTCTGGCTGCAGAAGCAGAACAGATCGACTGAAGCAACTGTCTCTTTAGGTTTTGAGCACTACAATTTATGAAAAATATTTACAAATTTATAATTAGATATAGATTTAGGAAGACATCGAATGAATGCAACATATCAGCTGGAGTTGTTCCTTCTGTAAGAATCTCTGGATGTTAAAAAGGTTTCTCGTGTTTGCACCTTATGACACAAAGCAGATCAGACTGTCAGGTCTTTGAAGTGATGCTTTTGGGCCTGGTCCCTGGTGGTTTCCAGACATTATTTAGTTTACAGATCTTTAGCTGCACATGGAATGTTCTCATACGGGTTCTTGCCTAGTAAGCAGGGGGTTGCCTCCTGTAAAAATGGAGATGATCAGCCTAATTTTGTCTTTCAGCACACTCCGTAAAGTCCTAAATTTAAAAAATGTGGTTTGTGGGAGAGGCTCATCTACTTTCTAAGGCTAACGCTTTTAAACTCCTCTTAAGCACACACTCAACTTGTTAATAACTAAAAGGATTGTTCAATACCTGCTCAAATAAACAAGGCAATTCTACAGACTTGTGGATTTGTAAGTAGCATTAATGAAGAATACAGGATCATATAGAACCGAAATATGTAGATTTACAAGCAAACTACCTGTGTACAGGCACTGACTTTGTATGCCTTAGTAAACAGCCATTTACAGTATCGATGCATAAAATGTAAATAGTAGGAACTTGAAGTAATCAATTGTAAATATCTTTTCACTTGAAGAATGCCATAACTGTGAAAACCAGTGCAGATTATTATACATGTGCAACACTGTTAAACCATTTTTCAGTAAGATAATTGTAATTTTTCCATGTGTTTATTGAAAAGGAAAAAGCTGACTAATCACAGAAATAATGATTAGTTGAGTAGAAACAAGTGCTCAACTAGAACATTTGGAATTTGTGTTACAGCATTTCATGTTTTTAACTTAAATATCAAATATTACAGAAAGTTAGCAAATCGGTAGCAAGTATGCAGGTGCTTCAGTATAGTGGCATAATCATCAACAGACACGTTTGTTTTATAAGAGGTTAAAAGTAATTTGTTTTAACCAGCGTTTCAGGATCTTGAGGACATTCTCAGAGTCATGTCTTGGTGAAGCAGCAATGAAAAACGTGTTTCTTGATTATGTAAATAAAAACATTTAAGAGCATATTTTAGCCAAGAAAGCTCATTAGCAAATTCTAGTTTAAGGCTTCTATAGGAGAACAACAAGCAGACATGTTTCAAACTTTAATTAAAGTGCTCTGATCCTGGATCTGGGAAGGTTCTGGAGTGGCTGGTCTGAGGAGCTGGAGAGTGATGATGGAGAAGCAAGACAGAACATCTTCAGAAGCTCCTGTAAGACAAGTATAACAGTCGTTAAAAAAAAAAAAAAAAAAAAAAAAAAAAAAAACAATAGTGTGGCCAGGTGGATAAACGAGGACTCGGACGGGATTCGATCCCCAGACTCCCGGGTGAGAGTCATACGCTCTAACCAGTCAGCCAAAGGAACACTTCCTTGGCCAAATAGCCAGGGCACATCATCAATCGGGATGTTGCGACAGCACACACACACACACACACACACACACACACACACACACACACACACACACACACACACACACACACACACACACACACACACACACACACTGTCACAATAGTAAATACTGAAAGTGGATGAACTTAAGAAGAATGGAGTTTTGGACAGAAAGAGCACTGATGTTTCAGCTGGACTCACGAGCCACGAGGACAGACTGATACGGCAGCCACACTTTTAAGTAATCATCAGGTCTGACTGAAACAGCGTTTCTGCCTTTTACAGGTGGACAGAAAAAATAATAATGTTGACACATTGTTGATAATATTACTACATTTCAAGGCTTTTTCAATACAGTGAAATTAGTTGAAACAGAGCCGAGTTGTATTAGAAAACAGCAATCCGCACAGCCCGACAGCCCGGCGAATCTGGGATGAATTAGTGCTGCCTCAACCTCCTCGTGTTTCATTGGGTCACTGGAGTTTAAATTAAGTGGATGAGAAACCCATGGGGAGGGCTCTGCATAAATGAGAGTAAAGTTGAATTTTAAACGCGTTAAAACTGTCACAAAGTGGCGTTAAAAGCGGCGTTTTATGTCACAGGACGGCGAAAAAAGCGGCGTTCAATGTCCGTACCAAACGCCGTATTTTACGCCACCCATGCAGAGAACGCGTCTGGGATTAGGGTGACGTAAAAAACGGCGTTCAATGTCCGGAAAAAACGGCGTATTTTACGGGCGTTCTACGGGACCGTTCAGAACGGCGTAAATTACGGCGTTCTGGCAGAGTTTTCGCCGTATTTTACGACGTCTTGGCACATCAAACGGCGTTTTTTTCGCCATTTCTTAACTAGACGGGTTGGGAAAGTGGCGTATTTTGACGGTTTTGGCTTGCCATAGCATGTCGCGGCCTTTACGCGCCGGTTCTATTTTCTACGCGCGACGCCTCTGAAACGGGTCAAGTTCGACATTTTTGGGGAAGGAAAGACAGGAAATCGGACGCGGAAATGGAGAGAAGCTCCCGAGATTTTCAGAATAAAGAACGTACTGCCTTCCGGTTGCTTTACTTTAAAAAAGGTTACTAACTGTGCGTCCCCGTGAGAAGTTATCACCTAGCTAGCGGTCTCCTTTGTTTTTCAGGTCCGTATTGGCGATTATAAAACGGACAGAATATAAAAACACAAACATTTTGGAGCCATGTTGTAGTTTTCTCCTGCTTGTTGTTGTGTTTACTGACGAAGTCACTCGTGTGACTTCGTGCCCTGTCGGTGACAGCTGCTCCTCTGCTGCGTCGCGTCTCGTGGGAAGGGCCAAGCAGCAGCTAGACGTGCTGCTGCAGTAACGTGCTGCTGACGGCTCCCGTGGAAACCCGGGGTCATGGTGGGTAGAAAAAGAAGCAGCAAGGTCTTTCTCCTCACTATCAGATATTTTTGCAGATAACTCTGGAGACATAGTAGCTGAGGATGTAGACGGAAGCGCATCCTCAAGGGTCAAGGCTGTGACTGCTGTGGACGATAAGATAGATGGCAGGTATTGTCCAGCAGGGGAGGTGGGTGGCTCATCCTGACCAGTGGCAGATGATGATCCAAAATATTTTAGAATTTCCACTGAAATTGCAATTTAAACTGACATAAAAAATACTGTAGACTACCAGAAAGGCCACATTTTATTGCGGAACAAACCACATGAAAAATAGTCAGTGTAACAAATGCAATGAAGGAGCCACACTTCTGACAAATCTGTCCAAACAAGACTGGTCTGCTGCTAAAGATGTGAAATAAAACAACTAAATGAAGAATCTTATAAAAGCCTAAATGATATGTATTTAATCAATGGGTATTGTCCAGTTCCCTCTTTCCCATCTGATATTTATAGTTAATTAATATGTGTGTGTGTGTGTGTGTGTGTTTTCCACTTCAAACACTGGTCTAACCAACCAGACCAGCATGTCCAGTAACATATTAATGTTACAATTAAACAGTTACACTTCATGTAGGCTAGGAACATTCCACCTGCCGTGGCCCGACCGCTTCTGCTCTACATAAACTTTGTGCGTGATCAAATGTCTCTACGCGTCATGCGTCTCCATATTAGAGACGTGAACAAGCGCTGTTCAGCCAAAGTTTCATAATTTCATAAAAAGAACATTTTTCCAAGTGACACATCCCTCAGAGAGACCGGGTTTCCAGACTGTTTCAGTGGGAGGAAATCTTATCGCATGCGCCGTGGTTCTGCGCTGCGAACCCCAGATCTTCAGCTCCCTGTCCACCGTGGGCGCTCCGAGCCGCGCTGAACACAGTGTCCAGTATAAAGCTCTGATGTTCTGATGGGAATATTTTACCTCCGCGATGTGAGTTAACGATTAAAATGTCAGCTCATCCAGTGCGCGTCGGGGTAATTCTTTCAAACCAAGCAACATCCTTGAGTTTATCTGTCAAAATAAACAGTCAAACGGAAATATATGTAACCTGCCGTTTAACTGTTTTGCCTTCCTGTGAAGATTGTTGCAAAGAGAAACAATTAAACTTGATTAACCCCAGAGCCACGCAGAGAACCAGAGCGCATGTGGAAGGTTCCTCCCACTGAAGCGAGTGTTTTCGAAACCCGGTCTCTCAGAGAGACTTGTCACTTAGAAAATGTTCCCTGATGATGAAACTTTGGCTGAATAGCGCTTGTTCCTGTCTCCAATGTGGCGACACATCCAGGAGCCGTCTGAGGAGAATCCCAGAATCTCACATCCTCTTCAGCTCAGAAAGCGCCTATGATTACGCACAAGCGTGACGCGTCAACCCGGTCTCACAGTAAGACCGGGTTGGACCTGTTCAGGTTTACGCAGACAATCTTTACATTTAGAATTAGCTTACAGATGTAAAATTAATGCAGTAAAATATAAAGCATTTTATTTAGATATCCATTCATTATTTTACAAGCACAGAGAGCCGCATCGGATGGATGGAAGAGCCGCATGCGGCTCCAGAGCCGCGGGGTGCCGACCCCTGTGCTAGCCTACTTTATTGTCCCCAGCAATTCTGAAAACAAACTGACGCCCTTGCTCGTTAGCTATAGGCCAGTGGTTCCCAAACTTATTTAGCCGCGCACCCCCTTCTATGTCCCGACCATGTCGACGCACCCCCCCCCCCCCACATCGGGGCATGGCTCTATATATATATATATATGTATATATATATATATATATATATATATATATATATATATATATATATATATATATATATATATATATATATATATATAAGATGTCAAGCTAAACAGACAGGGTTAACAAATTCCCCATCACTTTCATTTTTTAAATAGTAATTAATAAACATTCGATACCATTACAATTTCCTTTGATTTAATTTTAAATAAATATTTAGAGTGCCCAGGTAGCACATTAACAATGAAATTTAACGGTTTTCTTAAAGTAGGAACGTTTAACCTGCGGCCAGAGCGCTCTCCTTCCTTCTGTTCTGCGTAATCCTGAGCTGATCACCTACTTGGAGCTGATCACCTACTTGTGCGTAATCAAATGTCTATAGGAGAAAAGATGGAAAAGATATAGCCATGAGGTTCACTTTTACCTCAGACCAACTTATTGCTGTTTTATGGTGAGGCTGAATCTGTGATCCGCTGCCACGCGGACTGGAATAACAAATGCTGCAGTAACAGGACTTGTGGTCAGGTTCATGAGGAGTCACTGGCTGGAGCGGACCCGACTCATCCCAGAAGCTAATATCTTAATTTGACCTTAAATGAAAAATAACCTCTTAAAAGTTTTTATCACAGTGGAGGCAGCGTTCATTTCTGCCTTCAGTCTGATGGCGTGCCGGAGTTAAAGCAGCGTGCGCGCGCGGCACAGCCGCTCAAGTCACCGCGTCTCGTTATTGGCGCTATTTAAACTTCTGCCCAGCCCAGATGTGCTCACTTGTGCACCCGTGAGTCGTGGTTCCGCTGGAACACGTCTGAACTCTGACAGAAGCACTCTGAACTTCAGATCTTCAGCGCGCTGTTAATAGCCTGAATGGGAATCATTTCTTGTTATTTAGTTACATCCACAATGTTCTGTGTGTGAGGTTTACAACGTCAGAACACCTGCATGAGACAGGTGTTAATTACAATCTGCCAGAATGACTCGCCACCTTCAGATTCCTCCAACACCGTTAAAAATGATCAAATACGGAACATATCGGAGTGCGCAGGCCAGAGTGCTGAAGCTCGACGCATTGTTATTATGAAGCTATGGCACATGTGGCGGACACGCGCGCGTGCTCAAACTATACTTGTTTTCAATTACATTTATTGGGCCCACTTACTTTTTCTTTGGCCCACCCACAAATGAGTTTCTACAATAATGGTGACATATGACAGACTTCTCTGAGCTCCGCAGCCATTACACTTTTCACCTCGCGCACCCCCTAGCCGCAGCTCGCGCACCCCCAGGGGTGCGCGCACCACACTTTGGGAATCCCTGCATAGGCTAACGTGGATTCAAACCGACTCAAATTAAATGTGTTCCATAGTTTTGAGCAAAAGAGGGCGCTAGACTGACGTTTTTTGGCAGAATTATGAGTTTCTTAAGAAAAAGCATGAAAATGCAAAAATAATGACATGTCTACAACACTATTAGACACTCATTTATACTACTTATCAGCAAAAAAGCAGATTTCGTTGCCTTAAATTCCACTTAAACAGAAGTTAGAAAAAATTCACCCCCCTCAGAGTTATCGTGAATGAAAACTAGGTCAAATAAAACAGGCTGTAAACATTTCATTTTATTTATTTATAAAGGACCTTAATGCCACCAGCCAAGGCTGCCCAAAGCGCATGATAAAAGTGCATGATAAAATCATGGATCATATGCATTAAAATTACAGACAACAATAAGACCATCCTAAAAAATGGATGTCATAAGATGTAAAAAACACAAACAAAATAAAATCAAAATGCACATAATGACTAAAAACAATAAAAATAAATAAAAACAATCCAAGAATATTACCAGAAAATTAACATTAAAACCAAAATAGTACAAAAAAGTATAAAATTAACGAGATTTGGAATATTGTCTCAATTTAGCTTTCAAACTCCAGACTGTAGACGACAATTAAAGCTAGGCCTGACCAATAAACCCGTCTCTGCAGAGCGAAGAGGTGGAATAGTAACATACCTTTGTAAAAGCTCTGCAGGATAAGGTGGCACTGTTCCGGCAAGCGCCTGGAACATCAAACTGGGAGTTTCATTTCGATGCTACGTTTCACAGGCAACCACTGCATTAAGGACTGGAAATATGTGCTCCCACCTTTTTACCCCATGATGAACCAGGCTGCAGCATTTTGCACCATCTGCAGTCTAGCAATTGCAGATTGAGTCAATCCTGCATATAAGGAGCTGCAGTAATCCAGCCTTGATGGTATGAACGCACACGTCACAGTCTCTAAATCCTTTGTTGAAATCGTTGACTTGATGGTAGATAAGCATCGTAACTGAAAAAGGCAGGATCGAACTACTGCAGTCATTTGGGCATCAAATGACAAGAAGTCTAGTTTTACACTCAGATTAGTGATTAGAGTTTGTTCTTATGGGCCCAGTGACATGAGGTCCATACCATGAGGCTGGCAGTCATGGTGAGTCAAAACTATGACCTCTGTCTTGTCATTAAAACAAAAAAGGTTAGCTGCCATTCAAGAACGTACCTCGTTCAAACAGTTCACCAGAGGCTGAATTGAGCCCAGCGACCCCCGACTTAGTGGCAAATAAATTTGAGAGTCGTTGGCATACAAATGGAAGTTTACATTATTTTTACAAAATGACATTCCCAAGGGTAGCAGGTGGATAGAAAAAGGCAAATGACCTAAGACCAACCCCTGAGGAACCTCCCATTTCAGAGGATCATCTTCTGATGAGCAGGTACCCATAGAGACACAGAAAGACCTCTCTGAAAGTTAAGATCTCATCCACTGCAAGGCATCTCCAGCAAACCCTACCCATTTTTCCAAACGTTCCAATAGGATATGGTGATCTACTGTGTCGAAGGCCGCCGTAAGATCCAGAAGCAACAAAACCACAGCATCCTCATCATTTGTAGCTAAAAATATATGATTTAGTACCCTTAGTAAAAGTGTTTCAGTGCTGTGGCTGGTTCTAAACCCTGCTGCAGGGGCTCTAGGATATCATGGTCGATCAGGAATGTAGACAGCTGTTTATATACAACACTTTCAATTATTTTTGCACAAACGGGAAGATGAGAGACTGGCCTATAGTTAGCATAAACTCGTAAGTCCAACCCCACCTTCTTCAATAGTGGTCTTTCAACTGCATGCTTCAGCTCTTGTGGAAATGTGCTAGAGGAAAAGCTACTATTGACAAGAGTTAAAATGACTAAAACAGTAAAAACACCCTTAAAAACCCAAGCTGACATGGGATCACGATGGGAGCCATTAGAGATACCAATCCAACAGATCTGAAATGGACACCACCGCAAATGAGTCCAACGCAAGAAGCAAGAGGATGTGGAGTCAAAAAGGAGGTTGTTGGAGACAGCACCAAAGAGGATCTCACGGCTGCCGTTTTTTCTTAAGCAACAAAACTTTTCACAGTTTTCTACCAAGGCTTCCAGGAAGTCGTTCTCATTAACGGGCTCTAACACTGAACTCAAAGTTTTAAAGATAACCCGTTGATCACCTGAGGCTGAGGAAATAATGCTTGCAATAAAACCTTTTCTAGCATCCTTAACCTTCTCAGGCTCAAAATAAGTTTTGATAAAAGGACGAACAACTAAGTCCTACGGGGCACTTCTGAGTTAAAAAAATGCTCATGAAATACGTATGTGGAGTAACCAGGTAGGTAGGTTTTAATATAGCACATCTGCAACGCCTGCCTCCAGAGGGTTAACAGCCCTATTGGAGCTTTCCAATTTACTCCTGAAAATGTTTCGAGAAGCTTGAAGTCTGTCTTTTTTCCATGTCCTTTCAGCCCTCCTACAGTTGCACCTGATAAATCTAATTTCTTCAGTGTACCAACCCTTTGATCCAGACCTGGATTTCCTAACAGAGTAAGGAGCAATCTCGTTGAGGGCTGATGTACAGAACAAGTTGACCTTACCACAAAATGTTCCTGGATTTATTGGTGCCGAGTACAACATTGGCCATTGTTTTCCAAAGCTTCAACAAATTCAGATTGTTGTGCATTCAGAAATCGAGGAGCAGATTTTGATATAGTGTGAGTTGGCACATCACAATCAAACATCAGAGCACAGTGATCCGAGAAAACCGGTATCAACCACATCAACACGAATAGTTGGAATGCCAAAGGAAAGGACTAAGTCCAGGGAATGTCCATGCATATGAGTTGGACCTGTATTCCATGAAACAACATTAAAAGACTAAAATTTAAAAAAATTCCTTAACAAGTGGTTTGTCAGGACAACACACTTGAATGTTAAAATTAGGGATGGACAATATATCGGCATCAATATTGGTATCGGCCGATGTTAATTATTTTTTAACATATCGGTATCGGTTCGATAAATAAAACTGGGCCGATGTTAACAACTGATATTTTTTTCCATTTTGTCTCCATTTGTTTGCCTGTTTCAGAGAGTGAGGGGGTGATGTGTATCTGTTTAGTCATGTGAACAGTGAAAGAAATCATCTGAGAAGCGTAAATGTGTGTGTTGTGTGTACATAATAACGTAAATTCAACTTTAATAGTCTTCATTCTATACAAAATCTGCTGATTTTAGAAGCATCAATGTCAGTATATCGGTATCGGCAAAGATCGGTTGTCGGCCATAAAAGTGATCTTAATATTGGACATCGGTATCAGCCCAAACTTTTCATAAAGGTGCATCACTAGTTAAAATCCCCTAGGATGACAGCATGATCATAATTAGGCAGACAAACTGCCAACAGGTCTGCAAAATCAGATAAAAACTTAGTATTGTACTTTGGTGGACAGTAAATAAGAACTCCTAGGAGTCTAGAGGCTGGACCAAAGTCAAAAAAAACAAAGTTCAAAGCTGTCGAAAGGTACACAGGACTCCATTTCCTACAATTAAGACCGCTCCCGCCTCCTGACGACGCAGAGCAGCCCACCACCCTTACCCGAACACCATGGGACATTAAAACATACTGGTAATAATACTGGTGATACTGGTCATCTGATAATAATTCCATAAGCACTCCAGTGTGTCCAGGGGGGACCCAACTTTCAACTATTCCAAAGAAATTGAGCCTCTGCGTTCTGAAATAGTCATTTAAAATGAACCAGTTGTTCATCACAGACCTTGTGTTGAGGAGCCCAAACCTTATAGTTGGTAGGGACGTAGAAGTACAACGTTGCTTTAAAGGGGAACGTTTATTTTTAATAAGGTTGCTCTTGTTTCTTTTATGCACGTCACAGACATTATGGGTCTATTCCCATAAACTGGCTCAATCGATGCATATGAAGAAGAGGATGAGCATGCGGAGTATCATTGGGAGAACTGAGGGAAGGATTGCACCACGTGTTGTAACTCTGAGACTAGCAACATGTTTATTTCTGCTGTGGAACTGACATTTTTAACACGGGAGTCAGTGAGACCGCTCACGTCTGGTGCCAGCCCCTAGTGGATGAGGGTGGAACTGAAAATTTGCCACTTCCGTGTTGACTTTTAATTTGTTGCCGAATTATGGGGACTGGATCTACACGGACTAGAGAGGTGAGAACACACACGCACGCACACACACACACACACACACACACACACACACACACACACACACACACACACACACACACACACACACACACACACACACACACACACACACAGCAGAAGCGCTCGTTGAAAAATCTCGCCTGATGTGAACAGAGGAGCAACGGGCAGCGCGCGAATTTCGTGAGCGATCCGCTTTGCAGCTGATGTGAACCTGTCTTGTTTTGAAAGTTATACCGGAAGTAGTACAGGGTACAAGCGAGGAGCTTTACGTCTCGCGCTGCTCAGTCCGGTTATCGTAGAGATGGGAGCCGCTTCTGTCCTCTCCAGGTAGGAACAGTGATTATGACCAGGTGTCTGTAGTTCAGGTGTCTGTAGTTCAGGTTTCTGTAGTTCAGGTGTCTGTAGTTCAGGTGTCTGTAGTTCAGGTGTCTGTAGTTCAGGTGTTTGTAGTTCAGGTGTTTGTAGTTCAGGTGTCTGTAGTTCAGGTGTTTGTAGTTCAGGTGTCTGTAGTTCAGGTGTCTGTAGTTCAGGTGTTTGTAGTTCAGGTGTCTGTAGTTCAGGTGTCTGTAGTTCAGGTGTCTGTAGTTCAGGTGTCTGTAGTTCAGGTGTTTGTAGTTCAGGTGTCTGTAGTTCAGGTGTCTGTAGTTCAGGTGTTTGTAGTTCAGGTGTCTGTAGTTCAGGTGTCTGTAGTTCAGGTGTCTGTAGTTCAGGTGTTTGTAGTTCAGGTGTTTGTAGTTCAGGTGTTTGTAGTTCAGGTGTCTGTAGTTCAGGTGTTTGTAGTTCAGGTGTTTGTAGTTCAGGTGTTTGTAGTTCAGGTGTTTGTAGTTCAGGTGTTTGTAGTTCAGGTGTCTGTAGTTCAGGTGTCTGTAGTTCAGGTGTCTGTAGTTCAGGTGTTTGTAGTTCAGGTGTTTGTAGTTCAGGTGTCTGTAGTTCAGGTGTCTGTAGTTCAGGTGTCTGTAGTTCAGGTGTTTGTAGTTCAGGTGTCTGTAGTTCAGGTGTCTGTAGTTCAGGTGTTTGTAGTTCAGGTGTCTGTAGTTCAGGTGTTTGTAGTTCAGGTGTCTGTAGTTCAGGTGTTTGTAGTTCAGGTGTTTGTAGTTCAGGTGTTTGTAGTTCAGGTGTCTGTAGTTCAGGTGTTTGTAGTTCAGGTGTTTGTAGTTCAGGTGTCTGTAGTTCAGGTGTTTGTAGTTCAGGTGTCTGTAGTTCAGGTGTCTGTAGTTCAGGTGTCTGTAGTTCAGGTGTTTGTAGTTCAGGTGTCTGTAGTTCAGGTGTTTGTAGTTCAGGTGTCTGTAGTTCAGGTGTCTGTAGTTCAGGTGTGTGTAGTTCAGGTGTTTGTAGTTCAGGTGTCTGTAGTTCAGGTGTTTGTAGTTCAGGTGTCTGTAGTTCAGGTGTTTGTAGTTCAGGTGTGTGTAGTTCAGGTGTCTGTAGTTCAGGTGTTTGTAGTTCAGGTGTCTGTAGTTCAGGTGTGTGTAGTTCAGGTGTCTGTAGTTCAGGTGTTTGTAGTTCAGGTGTCTGTAGTTCAGGTGTTTGTAGTTCAGGTGTCTGTAGTTCAGGTGTTTGTAGTTCAGGTGTTTTTAGTTCAGGTGTTTGTAGTTCAGGTGTCTGTAGTTCAGGTGTGTGTAGTTCAGGTGTGTGTAGTTCAGGTCCATATGATCAGAGGTGCCCTCACTAAGGAAAACCAAGCCTTTGGTGTTGAGAGTTTGTAAACCTAACCTGGATCCTGTCTCGTGGCTCTTGGACCTCACAGTCCAGGTTTGGGCTCCTGCTGATGGGCTGTAGAAGCTGTTCTGCAGGTTTTGTATCCTGGTGTGGGCTCAGGTGCTCTGGGACCCATCCCACTTGATTCAGTAGTTGAACCCGCTCCTCAGGAGCCAGTTAAAGGCCCACTGGTCCAGACCAGGTGTGTTGGAGCAGAGGAGCACCTGCAGCCCTACTTCAGACCCAAGAACAGCTAATTCTGTATTTGTTGATCTTTCACTCGTTTAAATGGTTAAGTTGAAGTGAGTCATTCCTCTGTGCCCTGCAGCATCATCCTGTCTGGAGTGTGAGGGTCAAGAGATGGACCATTAGCTCAGCCCTGCAGCAAACTGAACGTGCATTCTGAAGCAGAGATGAAGGACCTGATCTCAGCTGTGGGATGAAGACAGAACCAGAGTCACTGAACATGGCCTGCATTCAGCAGCTGTCTGTGTCAAAGCTGGAGGCTGAAAGCCTTCTCCTGGAGGATTACTGACAGCAAGGCACGCTGCCGGGTCCGGACACCTGTCGGTGAGCCTGTGATGTCACCTCTAATCATGGGGAAGGAACAGGATCTTCTGGTGGCGGTGAAGAACGGAGATCTCCTGTTGGTTCACACACTTCTCACCAAAGTGAAGAGCAACAAAACGAGTGAGTGCTGGGGTCTTGGTGCAAAGGGTGTTAGTGTGTTAGGCTGTCGGATCCTGAATGGTGCTGCTGGCAGCCATGTTTGTGATACTTAACCACCTGCTGTCTGTAGAATAACTACCGACCAGATCCAGACTAAGTGGATTCAAACAGAAGCTAATCTGCTAAATGACCATGCCTGCAGCTCCTGCATCGTGCTGTGCAGGTTTTAACCGGCTCATTTCAGAGATTTCATTCTGCATCGGGTGATAAGCGAACTTGTTTTATTGTAATTTAGTTTCACACACGAAGGCCTTCCAGGTGGTGAGGTTGTTCGTGTAGGTGGAAAAAGGCCGGTGGGGTTCCAGAATGAGGCAAACTGTTCCTGTGGCCATGTGCAGAACGCAGCTGCCTGGAAATAAAATAATCTAGAAACTGGGTCATTTTTCAGGCTCCCTCTGGGTGTGTAAGCTAAAGGCTTCAGGTGAACCTGTCAGGAGAACCAGGTTCCCAGTCGGAAACCACTCCAACAGGGAGATGCTCAAGAAGTGCTGCTGCGCTCCAGTTTGCCATCTCCGCTGATTTAGTTCAAAAAGTAAAACTTATTGCCTGCGTTTACTTTCATTTTCAATATAGATGCCGGCAAAATTTGTGCAATGCCATGCCGGCATGGTGCGTTTATAAGACCCACGTCGCGGTGATATTACGCCGGTGAAGGTCTGTAATTTCTGTCTGTCTGTCCGTAGAGAGTTGTTCTGGTCATCTTCATCACATAAACAGTTACTCGCAGAGGTTCGTACTGCTGAACATAAAGAGCTTGACCACGCAGTTGGTCGGTGTGTCAGGGAGGAGGGATGAAAACTTCAGCAGTCAGAGCCATACTGACTTCAGCGTGTTGCTAAACTGAAGTGAATGGATGACTGAGCGGTTAAAATCTATTTATGGGCTTCATAGTCGCCACATTTCTGAGTAAACTCTATGCTGAGTAAGAGGAGTGTTTACCTACCTGAATGTTTTATCTAAAGTGGGCAGCAGTAGCTCAGGTGGTAGAGCGGGTTGCCTCATGATCGGAGGGTCGTGGGTTCGATTCCAGCTCCCGCCAGGGGTATCCTGCTGTTGTGTCCTTGGGCAAGACACTTCACCCAACTCGCCTGTGTTAGTGGTGGTCAGAGGGGCCGACGGCGCCAAACGGCAGCCTCGCCTCTGTCAGACCTCCCCAGGGCGGCTGTGGCTACAAGTAGCTTACCATCACTAGCAGTGTGTGAATGTGAGAGTGTGTGAAAGCGTCTTTGGGTGTCTAGAAAAGCGCTATGTAAGTTCAATGCATTATTATTATTATTATTAAAGTGATTTAATAATGCCCGACTGCTTCACAATAATAATAATTGTTTATTCTGGAAATAATAATTTATTTCAGGTCATAAATACCACAAATGAGTACTTGCTGAATTTAATAATGATTTATTATCAGTATATTCACATATTAATATTGTTATATTGATAAATGACTGTTTAACAGATTTAATTCACATAAAGTTGAATAAGCCTTTTCTAAGTGTTTGAGGAAAGAGTGGTGTCTGAGATATCATGGTAAATGCCCATTTTACACTTGGTAGGTTCTGATTTGACTAAATCTATAAACAACAGTTAATAAAGTAAAGACACTTGTTCTAAAAAATGAGATCCAACGAGCTTCAGCTCGTTAGGCGAATCTGTTTCAGCGACTACAAGACCATTCTTTCAAGGTCAAACTTTCTTTGCAAAACTGCAAAACTCCATCAGAGAAAAAACTCTTAAGACGTTAAACGTCTTGCCAGCAGACCCGGGACGTATCCCATCGGCCACCCGTGCAAATTCAAAGGAAGCTACGACCATTGACACTCCAGAAGTCGACTCCTGTCAACAGCTGGACCGACACGACTTCCGTGCCAGGTCCCATCACAAGGGTAATCATAGTCTCTCACCTAGCATCAGATGGTTTTAAATCTTAAATTGATAACGTGTTAAATCTAAGTACACATTCAGCCAGACATATTTTACAATCCAGACGTCACAATTTTCTGAGTCACTTAATTAGGTTTTTCATAACATCTAGGCTCATATTTCATCCTAGCTCATTCAATGTCTCAGTTGACATCACCTTAACTCGTCATGTATAATCATTTGTTCTGCATCATCATAGTAGTAGAAATATAGTATTAAATAGATTTTTAGAAACATACTTTTGCCTCTGTGTCAAATTGTTATAAAGTGTTGTTCCTTGGCTTTCCTAAATTACCTAGTTTCCACATCTATCGCATATTAAAGGGTCTATAACATTGGTAATCCATATTTTTATGGAATATTAAATTTTATTGAATACCTTTAAATTCTATTTTATAACTACGCAGGGGTGGGGTTAGCTCTGTCTGTGCAGACGATATAACAAAACCTCTGGTCGGCACTCGGCAGCCACGGTGAACAGGCTCACTAAAACGCAAAATGGACATCATCAAATAATAAAAGTCCTAACCCTTTTGACACTACTGGTTGCTGGAACACACATATGAAGGATTGGACTTCATCCCATTTAATCAACTAGTCTCCCAATTTGGAATGGATAAGAATAGCTTTTTAGAAGATCACCAAATTAAATCTGTAGTCAAACAAAAATCTAAGCTCAATAAAATAGAATTACAAACACCACCAAGGGTATTAGACTTTTATAATCTCAAACCCCCCAAACTACTGTCTAAAGTATATAAGACACTGACACTACTGGGTGCTAATGATCAGCGTTGATCTTACTTGCGCTCAATGATAGTTCGACGTGTTCGACTGTTTCCAACGGTCATTTTATTTTCATCATTCTTTGCTTGATACCTTTTTCTTTTGTAGCATTTTCATTCATTTTAAAGACTACTTGTACTTCCAGTGAAACACAATAGAAAACGGTTTGACTGCTTTCATCAGCAACACCTGACCAGAATTACAAGTTGCACCTAAATAACCCCCTAGTGGCAATAAAAGGCAAAACAAAAGCAACAGGACTCCTACACACCGGCTCATAATTGCGTGTGATGGGAAGGCAATGCAAATAATAAAGTTAAATGCAAGGAGTCAAAATAATTAAATGTTAAGACATTAAGGTCAAGGGTCAATTTTACTTACAGAGCGCATTTACAGCAGCAAAGCTACACCAAAGCGCCGTACAAGCTAAAACAAATCAAGGGACAACAGATCAACAATAAAAACCTAAAATAAGACGAGCACACAACAGTCACAATCTATGATAAAAACTGTTAAAAACTAAGATGCTCAAGTCAACCTGCATTAAAAGCCAAATCAAAAAATTGCGTCTTAAGAAGGGATTTAAAATGCTCTAGATTCTGTGTGGTCCTGATGTTGAGAGGTAGCTTGTTCCACAGTTTGGGCCCAACCACAGAGAACGCTCTGTTGCCGCGAGTCTTGTGGCGGGTTTTTGGAACTGTTAAAAGAGCTTGAGAGCTGGACAGGAGTTCTGGCAGGGACGTAAGCGGACAGCAGCTCAGAGATGTAAACTGGGGCCAGGCCGTGAAGGGATTTAAAAACAAAAAGTAAAATTTTGAAATGGATCCTGTAAGAGACAGGAAGCCAATGGAGAGAGGCCAGAGCCGGGGTTATGTGATCCCATTTGTTGGTTCCAGTCAGCAAGCAGGCCGCTGCATTTTGGACCAGCTGAAGTCGGTGTGGGGAGGACTGGTCCAGGCCAGAATACAGGGAGCTGCAGTAGTCCAATCGGCAAGACACGAACAGGTGGATGACATGTTCGAGGACATTAGCAGGAAGGTATGGCTTCACCTTTGCTATCTGCCTTAAATGATAAAAACCTGATTGGACCACTGCACTCACCTGTCTTTGAAGATTAAAAGAACCATCTAAAAACACACCAAGGTTTTTAACACCGGGTTTTAGAAAACCAGAACAAGGACCAAGAGGAATAACAACATAGTTTAAAAGATTAGGACTGCCAAATAGTAAAATTTCTGTTTGTTGATTGTTGAGCTTAAGAAAATTAATGCACATCCATTGTTTGATGCTTTTTAAGCATTCCAGTAATGAGCCACTTGACCTGGCATCACTAAGTGGCAAATAGATCTGAAGGTCATCAGCGAAACAGTGAAAAGTAATTTTATACTTCTCAAAAATGAAGCCTAAGGGAAGCGTATACAAAGAAAAAAGTGCTGGACCCAAAATGGAGCCCTGAGGAACCCCACATGTCAGAGGTGCTGTTTTCGAGGTAAAAGGTCCCAGATTAACGGAAAATGACCTTTTGTGAAGGTAGGATTTAAACCACTGGAGAACATCACCTTGGAGACCAACGCATGACTTTAGGCGGGACAACAAGATGCCGTGATCGACGGTGTCAAAAGCAGCCGACAGATCAAGTAAAACCAAAGCTGCTGACTGGCCCGAATCAGCAATTAAAAGAAGGTCATTAAAAACTCTTAAAAGAGCACTTTCAGTGCTATGATGGGGCTTAAAACCTGACTGAAATTTTTCTGAAATGCTGTTAAGGGACAAGTAGTCCTGGAGCTGAGCGTAAACAACTTTTTCAAGAACCTTAGACGGAAACGTCAGTTTTGAAACTGGCCTAAAATTTGAGAGAACAGTCTGGTCAAGATTTGGCTTTTTGAGAAGAGGCTGAACAACGGCCTGCTTAAAACACTGGGGAACACGACCTGAAGAAAGGGAAGTATTAATTAACTTCAGGATGAAGGAACCAACACTGTCAAACGCTTTTTTTAGCATAAAAGATGGAAGACAGTCCAATGGGCAATAAGAAGATCTCAAGTGATGAACAACGTCTGATAATTCCTCTAAAGAGACGAGTTCAAATTGGCACAGGAGGAACAGCACTGTGAAAAGAACTAAGGTCAGAAACAGAAAAAATTGAAATAGAGGACCTAATCTCCTGGACTTCATCTAAGTAAAAAGCCTGGAAGTTGTCACATAGATTTTGTGAGGGAGCAACACCGCTGTCATTTCTTGGATTAACAATACTGTTAAAAACTTTAAAAAGAACCTGGGGTCTATGGCTGTTTGCGGATACCAGGTTACACATAAACTGAGATTTTGCTGATTTTACACAGTTTTGAAGAGCAGACAAACATTCCCGCAGCGACTGCAGAGACACATGCAAACTGTATGACTGAAGGAAACAAAAGCCAAGTGGCTAAACCATGGTTCACACACATTTACGTTGCATAACCCGTACTTGGTTAGCATGTAGCCTCACATAACAGACATACTTTGGTAATAGGTCTCTCTATCACGCTTGTTTTTGTTTGAAGCCGAACTACACGAACCAGACCTTTCTTTCCCAGGAATGTTTTTATGATTGGTCCAAGAACCCCTAGGAGTTGTGGAGTCCATAATCATGACTCTCCATAGGCTCAGAACACCTTTTCTTTATAATCCATTTTAGTGGCTCCTGTAGCATTTGCAGGTATTCGCAAATCCAACGTTTCCAAAGACATCTGAAAGGTATTGGATTTGTTTCATCTTCTTCTGGCGTAGCTCTCTTTCTGCTTGTATAAAGTTAGTGCCATTGTCTGATCTCATGCATGCGACTTGTCCTCTTTGGAGATGAATCTTTGCAGTGCATTACTGCAGGAGTCTGTGTCCAGAGAGTAAGCCACCTCAAGGTGTATTGCCCTGCTCGTCATGCCAGTGAAGATGACTCCATATCGTTTCACGATGCTTCGTCCTCTTTTTACGTCAGTCGGTCATAAATAATCCACTCCGACATTTGTAAACGGTGGTAGAAGAACCACTCTTTCCTCCGGCAGATGTGCCATCTGTTGTTGACTGGATTTTGCTCCGTGCCTTTTGCAAAACAAACATTGTGCATGACTTTTTTTCAGCTGAAATACCGTTCATTATTCAGAACTTTTGTCTTACTGTTGAAAGAACATGGTTTATTCCTCAATGCCTGGGCTGCAGGAGGTAATGATGGAGGATACGTTTAGTTGTGGTGATCTTCAGCCAAATTAAGTGGATGTTTCAGGTTTTCAGGGACGTCCGCTATGCTCAGCGGGCCCCAACCTTCCATCCTGCAGTACAGGGTCAAGATTGTGGATTCGACTGCCTTTGTGTATGGCTGGATTCTTGGGTGATAATGCAGTGATCTCATTGGGAAACATTTCATTTTGACAAAAATAAATTATGGATGGCCTTTGTGAGGTCTACCAAAGTAACACCTTGATTTCCCAGGGAGTCTTTGAGAGCTTTCATTTATTTTTCCACGTCCAATATTTGTGTTCCATTAGCAACGGCATCTGCCAGCTGTGATTCCTGTCTCAGTTTACTCAGTTTGAGAAGAAGTCCTTTAGTTAGGAAAAAAGGCAACTGCAGATTTTAACCTTTGCCAGTCTGAGAAGAATGTTTTTGGGTGTGAAGTGGAATTTGTTTTTTTGGCTGTTGCATCGATCAGGGATTTCCGTTTGACCTCCAGATCGTCAGTGGCAACACTGAAATCCATAGGAAAATGTGGCTAATTCTCTTCAGATTACCACAAGAATGAGGGACCTTCCGTCCATCCTTGATTCAAAAGGCTGTCTGCCTTTATTCAACGCGAAGCACAATTGGCAGGATTTAGAGATGAAGTTACGTATCTCCCCTGGCCAACTTCTGAGCTCTCCCTGATTGTAGGGATTCTGTTGGTGACGAAGGTTTGAAACCGTTTGTCTTCATTTCTGATGCACTTTGGAGCCGACGTGCAGTCCATTCAAAAGCAAGATTTTTGAAGCATTTTGTCCCGTCTGACAGCATCTGTGAGTTCTAAACATTCTAAACGAGGAACAGCGACAGGCTTGAGTGGAGCCACTCTGGCTTTACCAAACAGGAATGAGACGTGAATAATTCTGTTGTTTTCCATTCTTATGGACGTAGCTGTACCATAACCGTTCTCACTAGCATCAGAAAAACCACGCAGCTGGGTACCAGCCACCCCTTTAAATCCATTGGGCTTCATACATCTGTTTACTCTGAAAGCTGCCCGCAGTTCTAGGTCCATGCCAGCAGTTCTAGGTCCATGCCAGCAGTTCTAGGTCCATGCCAGCAGTTCTAGGTCCATGCCAGCAGTTCTAGGTCCATGCCAGCAGTTCTAGGTCCATGCCAGCAGTTCTAGGTCCATGCCAGCAGTTCTAGGTCCATGCCAGCAGTTCTAGGTCCATCAGTACATTTTATTTACATAGCACTTATCACAGACATGAAACAACACAGTGCTTCACATAGATCACATCAAAATAAAACATAAAGTCATAGAAATAAATGGTAGCACTTTAGTTTAGGGAACACAAATTAATCATTAATTAGCTGCCAATTAACATGAATATTAGTGGACTACTAAGTCTGAATTAGTCATTATTAAGCTATTATTAGGTGCTTATTACCAATGCCATAATTCTAACATTAACAGACCATAAATTAAGAGTTTTATCAAAATAAGCCATTCATAATGGTTTGTTGCTGATTAACACACATACTAATTAGCTCAATTCAATATGTGGCTTTTAACGAGGTAATTCAAGGGGAATGGTTATTCTGCATTAATCAATAATATTATGTTCTAGTATTATGTAAATAAACATCAAACTCCACATGTTCATAGATCCTAAACAACAATCAATGAACCACTTGTAAGCAAGAACATGTTCCCCATTCTAAAGTCAGATTTTGCTCATACCTAATTACTAGTAGTTTAGTGTTAATTAACCACGTACAGGCAATAATATGTTCCCCTTGAATTACTTCGTTAAAAGCCACATATTGAATTGAGCTAATTAGCATGTGTGTAGGGCTGCAGCTATCCAATGTTTTTGTAATCGAGTACTCTATCAAATCTTTTATCGATTAATCGAGTACTCTAATAAATACTCTTTTGCGTTTTAAACCATTATATCAAATAGCATGTTATAAAATATGAAAGACCTCTTGAAATGAGAAAGCAGTTGCCAGTTATTCTTCAAGTTTTTTTCAAATTTACTTTTCAAAACTTCAGCACTTCAATTTTACTTCACAGTAAACAAATGCACTCGCATGCGGCCCAAACAGAACCAGAACCGCTCACGGCGCATGCTCAAACATGGCTCGCCAGCTGTTTCCCTATTAACACACGTTAGTTTTAATTTCTACACTTTTTTTTGTCTCACACTAACAAGGATTGTCGAAAGCAAGTTTGCCGTGGTTATGTCAAATTATACTGATCACACAACATTTATTTACTTTCTTTTGTTTTTCTCTCATAAATACCCGTGTCCTCCTGCAGCGATCCCGAGGGACAACGGACATCAATAATAACACAGTAAAAAGTCTGACGTGTTGTAAAAACTGCTGTTTTTAACACATTTTAAGACCGACGTGTTGCTACCAGACGTACGGTGTGAGCTGAAACTGAGTGCTATAAATGAAAAAGTCACACAGTGTCTGCAGAATATATAGAAAAACAGGCTAAAATGCATTATCTTGTAGAGGCTCCGAGTCCGCTTGCAGAAGTGACATTTACACGTGGATGTTTCCTGGTCAGGTGCTGCAGCATGGAGGAATATGAGGTGGTAGGCTAAATCCATTTTACAGTATTTACACTGGACTACGTTTTCCGCCTTACGACGTGAAAAATGGTCCCACACCTTTGACATTTTGTGTCTTTTTTGCACTCCACCGGTGTCCACGTTGTCCGCCATGGCTTAAAAGAAAGTTAAGTTGCGTTCGCTACTCGCGTGTGCATTCAGTGCAGTGTGTATGCACCACTTATTTTGGTCCGGGTGAAACATGACCACGGGCGATTGCAAAGCCATGAATTAATCAAACATGAATTAAACGAAGCTTCGAGGCAGAGAATTTGACTCGAAGATTTTTTGTACTCGAATTATTCGAGGTACTCGAGGAATCGTTTCAGCCCTACATGTGTGTTAATCAGCAACAAACCGTTGACGTAAAAGGCGTCTGGTCATTTCTGATGAAAAACTTGGCCATTTTGTACGCTACAACAGCCTCTACAAATTCAGCTGATAAACGAATCTTCCATTTCTCAGCCCAGTAATTAAGAGACATAGCGGTTTTCACAACGTGAATATAAATATAACTGTCAGCCTGGTAGGAATGTTGTAAAATAAAATGTATATTTATACAAAAGTCTCCAAGTTTATTTTACAATAACAGCTATTCTCTATGTGGGCAAGCAGCCCACTTGGCTAAGCGGCCCACTGGGACAGTGCCAGAATGCCAGATAAGCCAGTCCACCCCTGAAGACTGCTGCTCAACAGGAGGAATGTTCCACGTCCCTCTTGCTAGGGATGTTCCGATCACGTTTTTTGGCTCCCGATCCGATTCCGAGTCATTTGATTTAGAGTATCTGCTGAAACCAAGTCCCGGACCAATACTTTCCAGAAAAGCATTAAAATAAGAAAACACATTCAAATTGTCCTTTAAGTTTCACTTTCATTTATTTAGGTTGCTGCAGTCAGCCCAACTTAGCGTCTCCAGGGAGCTCCGCAAAGGGAAAACAGGAATATTCTAAACACATGCAAAAACACTCAAATAGCAAACCATAACACAAGAAATCATGCAAAAATGAACAAAATCATGCAACTCAAACTACTGAAAAACAACAATTTCCCACTGTGCAACATATGATAACCTTAGTTCCCTTTGAACTCTTCACTTGCACAGACAAAATGGGGAGGATGCCCACGCAGTGGCCAGCCCCTATATGACCACAAGTGGAGGAGGTTTTGCTGCCTTTTTCCTGCTCAGAGTCCTTTTGCAGAGGTTTCTTTGGTCCAATAATCAAGATACTGGGATGCTTTTGGCTGCAATGTTTACAGGTGATGCGCTTGTCACAGTACTTAAAGCACATATGTCAGACACAAGGCCCGCGGGCCAGATGCGGCCCACGGAGCATTTTTATGTGGCCCGTGAGATAAATGTCAAAGATATATTAAAACTGACCCGCTGGCTGATTTTACTGCAAAGACTTCAACTCCCATGATGCTTTGCGGCGTCAGCGCAGAGCCGACGCGCCCCCTCCTTTGTGTTTTTTCCAGCGCCTGCTGCCGGTCTCTGCAGCTCCGCTGTCTCGGACAAACTAAACACTCCTCTCACTCAGCGCCGAGTTCACTCAGCTGTTTTCTGACGTTGAAGCCCAGAAACGGAGATTCTAGCCGCTCAGTAATGTGTTCACGACTGAAAGAGAAAGTTTTCCAACTAACGTCCAGACAGAACTGATATAACTCCAGCGAGCAGCGACACGCTCAAACCAGCACGGCTCTGTGGTCGTGTTTCCTCCCCGACACACAACAACGCGGTCAAGCTGCTCAGACATGTTCAGCAGCACAAACCTATGTGAGCACCTGTTGTCATCTAATGTTGTCATTATTATGATGAAGATGAACAAAACAACAGGAGTCTCCTCCTCAGCTCAGGTCAACCCCATGATGCAGGTATCTAGCTGGAACAGGTGAGCATCACAGTAAACCAGTGGAGCAAACTGAGCTTTAAATATGTTGGTTTTACGCTCTTTTTCTGCTCCAAAACATGAAAGTTAACAGGTGAGATGTTGCATTTTCATTTAAGATAAAATGATATTTTATTTTGTTGTTGGCCCGTGAGAAAAGATTTAACCTACAGTAAACAGGAAGTGGAAAGGTTGCAGATAGATGAATAGAATAGAAAATCCCTTTATTGTTCCTCAGTGGGGAAAGCTAGACGTCACAGCAGCGATGACACGTATTACAGGAGAAAAAAAGGAGAATAAAAAATAAGAAAAATGAATAAACAAGAAAACATAAATCCTGAATAGATTTTAAAAATGCTGAATATACCACAAGTAATGAATACCACTGATGCCTTTTATTTAAAACTGACTTGCTCGTGTGTAATTTGGTTATTCCACTTTCAGTGTTAATGCAGAAATATGTTTGTTTCCAAATTAAAAGGTTCAAAATTGCATACATGTTGATAAAGAAAATGTGCAAATTTGCGTCACTTTTTCAAAAAATATGAAGTTTGGCCCTCGACTCCGTCCCAGAGTTTCATTTCGGCCCCAGTCTGAATTTGGGTTTGACACCCCTGACTTAAAGGGTCCTGTGTTCAAAGCATTGTACCATACCAAAGTCCAACAAGGTTACTGGTCCACTGTTAGGTCAGAGGTCATCACAGGGAAGTGTCCAGCCTGTTTCATCTGCCTGGAGTGTTGTGTGCTTCATCCGTTTGCCACATCTTAACTGTCTGGTCTCCAAACCAGAAAACACTCTGACCCCCTTATCTGAGCTGCAACCTCCTAGGTCCACGCAGAAGACGAGACTTTTAGTCTGAGTAGAATGACTTAATTGGTCTCATGAAATGATTTTGTTCAATCTACAGGTTTACAATCATATTCTGTGTTATCTACAAGGAGTGTTCTCTCTAAAGTGATTTAATGATGATTATCCCCGTAAGGATTTATTCCAGATCTTAAATTACACCAGATTAGTATTTGTTGAACTGAATGTTAATCTATCAGTATATTCACACATTAATGGTAAATGGTAAAAGGCCTGTATTTGATACAGTGCCTCCTGGAACCCCCCAAGGCGCTTTACAACACAATCAGTCATTCACCCATTCACACACACATTCACACACTGGTGGGGATGAGCTACGATGTAGCCACAGCTGCCCTGGGGCGCACTGACAGAGGCGAGGCTGCCGAGCACAGGCGCCACGGGTCCCTCCGACCACCACCAGCAGGCAACGTGGGTTAAGTGTCTTGCCCAAGGACACAACGACAGCGACAGACTGATCGGGACTCGAACCTGCAACCTTCCGATTACGGGGCGAGCTCTTAACTCCTGTGCCACCGTCGCCCTTAATACTATTCTTATGAATGCTTAACATTTCACATTAATGCTTAATATGATTTTATTCCACATTACTATCCTCTGTTCATTAAAGGAGTGGTGTTTGAGGTATGTCGATAATGCCCCCTTTAACTTGTCAAATCCTGATTTGTCCAACGTGATAAACATTAGTTACTGAACGCTAGTTCACTTCCTGAACAAGGGAGTTCCAAGCCAGCTTCCCAGTTTGGCCAGCGGGTGAGCAAAGCACAAGGAACCATCCTCTCTTTTGACCCCAAGGTCAAAACCTTCTTTGCGACACTTGCAAGCGGCATCAGACGCAACAACTCATCAGACGTGGAACGTCTTACTAGCAGACCCTGGTAGCATCTTATGGCCGCCGATATCTGAATCCAAAGGGACCTATGACCTTTGAGATCCCACGAGCCGATCCGTCCTGTGACATCACCAACCTGGCTGCCCCTCCTCCAGACCACCCAGAGCTTCCAACACAAGCATCGTAGATCTGCACACCAGCGTGGGATGGTTTTATGAATGTAGCTTGTTAAACCAGACAGTCAGACTGGTCTTACAACCCAGACGTCACAAGATCTCTCAGATACTTACTTAGGTTTTGCTACAAACATCTAAGCTTACATTTCATCCTTTCATTCATGGTCTCTGTTATCTTGTCCAACCATCATCCATCATCATTTGTTGTGTCATCATTAGTTTACAAATGTAGAATTAAATTCATGTTTATAATTATATCCTTAACTCTGTCTGGATTAATATGACGTGTGTGTTCCCTGAACAGCTCAAATAATCTAAGTCCACATTAAATCAAATATTCAAAGACCAGTAAGGTTGATAATTCATATTTATGTGGAATATCACATCTTATTGATCATTCAGTAAAAGTAACCACTTCTATCATGTTGCTGCATAGACCCTTTAAAACGTTACTTGTTCCCTATGGGAGATTTTCCTAGTTGTCGACATTATTCCACAATGTGACCCCCCTGTGCACAGTACAGACTAGAACAAGGGCTGGAATTGTTAAGTGATTCCTTGGATTTTGGTGGAATCATTTTTTGTTCATCATTAATGGAAATACGTATGAGTGACAAAGCTGTTTCTTTTGACTTTGATGTCATTTGAGGTTTGATGAATCTTGGGGTTCCTTTAGCTACTTGTGTGTCTTCTATGTCTCCGAAAAC
Organism: Nothobranchius furzeri; assembly: GCF_043380555.1. Taxonomy (NCBI): domain Eukaryota; kingdom Metazoa; phylum Chordata; class Actinopteri; order Cyprinodontiformes; family Nothobranchiidae; genus Nothobranchius; species Nothobranchius furzeri. The sequence continues at coordinate 2,243,700 of NC_091756.1, forward strand.
CGAGCCTGATGTAATCCTAATTAGATGTTCAGCAAAGTTCGAGCTGGAAAGCGTGGTCTTCGTCCAGTTTTCTCCAGAATCTCATTTGCCTTTGTTCTCCATTTCTCTCTCAATTTAAAGGAAAACTTTTGAATGAGTAATTTCGTGTTGTATGACATTCCTAACTCAGCCAAAAACTGCAATTCCTCCATTGCATTACAACACCCCCAGAGAAAGAGACCATTGCCTTCACGTCTTCCCCTTTTATACTGGTCAAACCTGTGGCCTTTTCCAAATGTGCAGCTGCTATTTTACATTCATCTATAAAGTTGTCTTAGAGAGACTGCTTGGCTGTGATGTAACCCCACTCTGCAGCCCTGTGGAGGCAGCTGCATACAGGTCTCTTGGTGCTCCTGGTGTACTGGTCAACGTAGTGCAAACAATCTCCCTTTATAGGCTTTTCCTCCACACACGTCTCAAAGGCTGTTATAAATGAGACGTACTGTGATGGATGTCCTTGTTGGTTGGGATTGCTCTATGTGGCAGTTGAGTTACGTATTTGTTTCTGCACATTATAGACGTCTCCAGCAGCTTGACCTGGTACTTGAGCAGAGCCATTACTAGCAGCTGTGGATGCTGGTATGGCTGTAGGACGGATTTGGAGCTTTGGGCAGCTGGGGGCTTGCTCTTGGCACAATAGAGTCACAAGCCCTTTGTCCATCCAATACATGTCCAGTGGTGTAATGTGTCTGTGCTACAAACTGTTGAGAATGCGGGTTCAAGCAGGTAGGTTTGATTTTGGGTCTAGCCCTTTTTTGAAATTTGAGTTACTTCCATCAGACATCTTGGATGAAATGCTGCCTTTAGTGCTGCCCTCAAGCACTGTTAGTTTGGCATTAGCAGCAGCTAAATTTGTGTCCTACTCGATCTGTTCCTTTTTTCTCTTAAACACGTTCCTGCTTTTCCTTTAAAGCAGGTACACGAGCAAGAAGTTCAGCTCTTCTGCTCCTGTAAGATTCTGAGGAGACATTTAAAGTGCTTGAGGTTGAATCTGGGGCTCAGTAGCTTTGCAGGCATTATGTACTTTATTCTCATTTAGTCAGCTGTTTTCCATGCTGGATGAGCATTCTTGCTCTCCAGACAACCATTCATGTGTAGCATCATAAATTCACAAACACTACAAACATATTGTAGTCTGGTACCATTTGTCATGCATTTGTGCTTCATCTCCAGAAAGCTACCCCAAGAAACGCTCATGCACCTTTTGTAGATCTTCAGACAAACCCAAAAACCCTTTGAACACATCTTTAATACACATATTGTCATTTTATAAACACAGTAATGGTTTGATTTTACTTTAATAACTTGAATTGAATTGAAGTTTAACTTAGTTTTTCTTTCATGTTCTAAATGACGTATGCTCATCAACAGTGCCTTACCTGTTAATTTCACCTTTCAGTTATTACCTGGACCTCCCCACCCTCAGTACAGTCAGTCTGACAACATAAATCCCCACCTGACCGTTCATCTTCTGCCTTGCTGGCAATAATTTAAGTTGTTTATTATAACTATTATTATAAAAACGACATGAAAACTTATTTCAAAACGAAAGACGCTGTTATGGAAATGACATGAGCTGGTACAAATTGGACATACGCTGTTATAAAAAACAACATAAAAACAAAATAAACTGTTATAAAAACAACATATAAAAACAACATAACACAACATAAAGTGTTATAAAACAACATTAACTGTTATGAAAACAACATAAATACAACACAAACTGTTATAAAAACAACATAAAAAGTTACAAAAACAACATAAAACAACACAAAGTGTTATAAAACAACATTAGCTGTTATTAAAGCAACACAAAAACAACATAAACTGTTATAAAACCAACACAAAAACAATATAAACTGTTCTAAAAACAATAAACTGTTCTAAAAACAACCAACTGTTCTAAAAACAACAAACTGTTATAAAACAACATAAAGTGTTATAAAAACAACATAAAAACAACATAAAGTGTTATAAAAACAACCTAAAACAACATAAACTGTTATAAAAACTAATTAAACTGTTATAAAACAACATAAAAACAACATAGTGTTATAAAAACAACATGAAACAAAATAAAGTGTTATAAAACAACATAAACTGTCATAAAAACATAAAACAACACAAACTGTTATAAAACAACCTAAACTGTTATAAAACAAAATAAAAACAACATAAGCTGTTATAAAAACAACATTAAACAACAAAGTGTTATAAAAGCAACATCAACTGTTATAAAAACAACATCAAAACAACATACACTGTTATAACAACAACATAAAACAACAAAAAGTGTTATAAAAACAAAATAAACTGTTATAAAACGACACAAAACAACATAAACTGTATTAAAAACAACGTAAACGGTTATAAAAACTACATAAAAACAACACAAACTGTTATAAAAACAACATTGTGTTATAAAAACCACATAAAACAACACAAAGTGTTATAAAAGCAACATCAACTGTTATAAAAACAACATCAAAACAACATAAACTGTTATAACACCAACATAAAACAACATAAAGTGTTATAAAAACAACATAAACTGTTATAAAACGACACAAAACAACATAAACTGTTAAAAAAACCACAAAAACAATATAAACGGTTGTAAAAACAATAAACTGTTATAAAAACAACTTAAACTGTTATAAAACAAACTGTTATAAAACAACACAAAGTGTTATAAAAACAACATAAAAATAAATAAAAACAACACAAAGTGTTATAAAACAACATAAAGTGTTATAAAAACAACCTAAAACAACATACTGTTATAAAAAGTAATTAAACTGTTATAAAACTACATAAAAACAACAAAGTGGCTTAAAACCCACCTAAAATAACAAAGTGTTATAAAACAACATAAAACAAAAGGTGTTACAAAAACAACATAAAAACAAAATCAACTGTTATAAAAAACATAAATTGTTATAGAAACAACCTAAAGTGTTTCAAAAACAACATAAACTGCTATAAATACAACATCAAAACAACATAAACTGTTATAAAAACAACATAAAACAACATAAACTGTTATAAAAACAACATAAAAACAACACAAAGTGTTATAAAAACAACATAAAACAACATAAAGTGTCATAAAAACAACATTAACTGTTATAAAATGACACAAAATCAACATTAACTGTTATAAAACAACATAAAAACAACATAAAACAACATGAAGTGTTATAAAAAATATTATAAAGTGTTATTAAAAACTGTTATTAAAACAACATTAACTGTTATAAAAACAACACAAACTGTTATAAAAACAACATAAGGTGTTATAAAAACAACATAAAACAACACAAAGTGTTATAAAACAACATTAGCTGTTATTAAAGCAACACAAAAACAACACAAACTGTTATAAAACCAACACAAAAACAATATAAACTGTTCTAAAAACAATAATCTGTTCTAAAAACAACCAAACTGTTATAAAACAACATAAAGTGTTATAAAACAACATAAAAACAACATAAAGTGTTATAAAAACAACCTAAAACAACATAAACTGTTATAAAAACTAATTAAACTGTTATAAAGCAACATAAAAACAACATAGTGTTATAAAAACAACATGAAACAAAATAAAGTGTTATAAAACAACATAAACTGTCATAAAAACATAAAACAACACAAACTGTTATAAAACAACCTAAACTGTTATAAAACAAAATAAAAACAACATAAGCTGTTATAAAAACAACATTAAAAAACAAAGTGTTATAAAAGCAACATCAACTGTTATAAAAACAACATCAAAACAACATACACTGTTATAACAACAACATAAAACAACAAAAAGTGTTATAAAAACAAAATAAACTGTTATAAAACGACACAAAAACAACATAAACTGTTATAAAAACAACGTAAACGGTTATAAAAACAACATAAAAACAACACAAACTGTTATAAAAACAACATCGTGTTATAAAAGCCACATAAAACAACACAGTGTTATAAAAGCAACATCAACTGTTATAAAAACAACATCCAAACAACATAAACTGTTATAACACCAACATAAAACAACATAAAGTGTTATAAAAACAACATAAACTGTTATAAAACGACACAAAACAACATAAACTGTTAAAAAAACACCACAAAAACAATATAAACGGTTGTAAAAACAATAAACTGTTATAAAAACAACTTAAACTGTTATAAAAACAAACTGTTATAAAACAACACAAAGTGTTATAAAAGCAACATAAAAAGAAATAAAAACAACACAAAGTGTTATAAAACAACATAAAGTGTTATAAAAATAACCTAAAACAACATACTGTTATAAAAAGTAATTAAACTGTTATAAAACTACATAAAAACAACAAAGTGGCTTAAAACCCACCTAAAATAACAAAGTGTTATAAAACAACATAAAACAAAAGGTGTTACAAAAACAACATAAAAACAAAATCAACTGTTATAAAAAACATAAATTGTTATAGAAACAACCTAAAGTGTTTCAAAAACAACATAAACTGCTATAAAAACAACATCAAAACAACATAAACTGTTATAAAAACAACATAAACTGTTATAAAACGACACAAAACAACATAAACTGTTAAAAAACACCACAAAAACAATATAAACGGTTGTAAAAACAATAAACTGTTATAAAAACAACTTAAACTGTTATAAAAACAAACTGTTATAAAACAACACAAAGTGTTATAAAAACAACATAAAAAGAAATAAAAACAACACAAAGTGTTATAAAACAACATAAAGTGTTATAAAAACAACCTAAAACAACATACTGTTATAAAAAGTTATTAAACTGTTATAAAACTACATAAAAACAACAAAGTGGCTTAAAACCCACCTAAAATAACAAAGTGTTATAAAACAACATAAAACAAAAGGTGTTACAAAAACAACATAAAAACAAAATCAACTGTTATAAAAAACATAAATTGTTATAGAAACAACCTAAAGTTTTTCAAAAACAACATAAACTGCTATAAAAACAACATCAAAACAACATAAACTGCTATAAATACAACATCAAAACAACATAAACTGTTATAAAAACAACATAAAACAACATAAACTGTTATAAAAACAACATAAAAACAACACAAAGTGTTATAAAAACAACATAAAACAACATAAAGTGTCATAAAAACAACATTAACTGTTATAAAAACAACATAAAAACAACATAAAACAACATGAAGTGTTATAAAAATATTATTAAGTGTTATAAAAAACTGTTATTAAAACAACATTAACTGTTATAAAAACAACACAAACTGTTATAAAAACAACATCAGGTGTTATAAAAACAACATAAAACAACACAAAGTGTTATAAAAAACAACATTAACTGTTATAAAAGCATAAATCATATAGTAACGCAGTGAGAAATTCAAGAAATGCATACCTTTCCAAACTCATTCTAGACAATAAACACAATCCCAGAATACTTTTTTCCACCATAAACAACATTTTAAACCGTACATCCAACTCACTTCAGAAAACACCCTCAAATGCGCTCTGTGAGGAGTTTGCAGCCCACTTCAGAGGGAAGGTAGACACCATCAGACGGAATATTTTATCCTCCATAAGTAATAAGGTTTTAGATAGATCTGGATGTGTGTCTATACCAGAGGAAACACTGGACAGGTTTGTCCTGGTAGAAGCTGAGACTCTTAATAAAGTTTTCTCCTCAGTGAGACCCACCACATGTGTTCTGGACCCAATTCCAACTTCGTTCTTTAAACAATTTTATGGATCTTTTAGTGATGAGACTTTAACCCTGATGAATTGCTCACTTCAGACAGGGGTCTTTCCTGCTGCCTTTAAAAGGGCGGTGGTGAGGCCCCTGTTGAAGAAGAGCAATTTAGATTTTAATGAATTAAACAATTATCGACGGTATCCAACTTACCATTTTTAAGCAAAATTTTAGAAAAGTTGGTTTTAAGTCAACTAAATGATTTTATAAACACTAATAATGTCCTAGAGAAGTTTCAGTCTGGTTTTAGGGTGAACCACAGCACCGAGACGGCCCTTCTGAAGATTTTAAATGATTTTAGAGTAAATTATGACAAACAGAAGTTGACAGTGTTGATTCTACTGGATCTAAGTGCTGCCTTCGATACAGTAGACCACACTGTTCTTTTAACTCGTTTACAACAGATCGGCCTCTCTGGTGCTGTACATAGATGGTTCACATCCTACCTCACAGACAGGACTTTCATGGTGAGTTTGGATACCTGTTCCTCTAGGGTCCATGGGATTACATGTGGTGTGCCCCAGGGTTCAATTTTAGGCCCAGTGCTTTTTAATCTTTATATGCTCCCTCTTGGCGGAGTCATCAGGAGACACGGGGTTAACTTTCACAGTTATGCTGATGATACACAGTTGTACATCTCCGTGTCTCCGGATGACTCTCGGTCAATGGATGCACTTTTTAACTGTATTTTAGACATTGAATCCTGGATGGCAGAGAACTTTCTCCAGCTCAACCAGGACAAAACTGAAGTTTTAGTCATTGGTCCTGAGGCCCAGAGAGAGAAGCTTTTACCGAAATTACAATCTCTGTCTTTTAATCCATCTGAACAAGTGAAGAACCTGGGTGTGATTTTTGACTCTGAGCTGACTTTTATCCCACACATTAAAAATATCACAAAACTAGGTTTTTATCATCTAAAGAACATCGCCAGAGTCCGCCCCATTCTCTCTCGGGCCAGTACGGAGATGCTGATGGATGCTTTTATCACCAGTAGGATAGACTACTGCAATGCCCTGCTTTCTGGTCTTCCCAAAAAGAGCATCTCAGGCTTACAAATTCTACAAAATTCGGCAGCACGTGTCCTGATGAAGACCAGGAGGCGGGAGCACATGACACCAGTTTTAGAATCATTGCATTGGCTCCCCGTATGTTTCAGGATCCATTTTAAGGTTCTTCTAATCGTTTTTAAGTGTCTTAACGGTCTTGGGCCTTCTTATCTATCAGAACTGCTTTTACAATATGAACCCTCGCGGCCTCTGCGCTCCTCTGGCAGCCGTCTCCTGGTCATCCCTAAAGTCAGGACACACACTCACGGCGAGGCGTCCTTCCAGTGTTATGGCCCTCGCCTCTGGAACGAGCTGCCAGAGGACCTCAGGGCTGCAGAGAACGTTCATGTTTTTAAGTCAAGACTCAAGACCCATCTTTTTAGGTTAGCTTTTATCTAAATATTTACTAGTTTTATTTCTCGTTTTACATGATTATATTTTATTACTTGCTTTGCATGTTCTATATGATTATATTTTATTACCTGCTTTGCGTGTATTATATGATTATATTTTAGCACAGTTTTATTATTTAAATTATTATTTTACTATCTATATCATGTTATTTATTTCTTATTTTCTAATTTTTGTCATTTATATTAGCTCTTTTATTACATTTTTACTCATTTTAATCCAGTGTTTCGTCTGTGGGGGCCCTCTGCCCCGGGAGCGGTGGTCGACTGTAGCTTCCTGGGCGCTCTATAGGTGGGGGTCTATGCTCCCCCTCCTCTAGGCGCCCTGACTTAGTGTGGAAGACCTGATGCTCCTGGGACAGACGGCTCCTTTGATGGCGTTTCCTTGCGTTACCATACTTGGCTCATCTGGACTCAGCCTAATATATTTTTTACGTGTGTGTGTCTGTGCGTGTGCATGCATATGTCTGTTATTGTTTTTAACCTGTTATGGGAATCTGGGGTCATTTTGTAAAGCACTTTGAATTGCACTTTGTTTGAAAAGCGCTTTATAAATAAATTTGATTGATTGATTGATTGATTGAAAAGCAACACAAAAACATCATAAACTGTTACAAAACCACCACAAAAACAATGTAAACTGTTATAAAAACAATTAACTGTTATAAAAACAACTTCATCTGTTATAAAAACAACAAACTGTTATAAAACAACATAAAGTGTTATAAAAAACATAAAAACAACACAAAGTGTTATAAAAAATACCATAGTGTTATAAAAACAACCTAAAACAACATAAACTGTTATAAAACCTAATTAAACTGTTATAAAAACAACATAAAAACAACATAAAGTGGCTTAAAACCCACCTAAAATAAAATAGTGTTATAAAAACAACCTAAAACAACATAAACTGTTATAAAACCTAATTAAACTGTTATAAAAACAACATAAAAACAACATAAAGTGGCTTAAAACCCACCTAAAATAACATAGTGTTATAAAAACAACCTAAAACAACATAAACTGTTATAAAACCTAATTAAACTGTTATAAAAACAACATAAAAACAACATAAAGTGGCTTAAAACCCACCTAAAATAACATAGTGTTATAAAAATAACATGAAACAAAAGGTGTTATAAAACAACATAAATTGTTATAAAAACAACCTAAAGTGTTTCAAAAACAACATAAACTGTTATAAAAACAGCATCACAACAACATAAACTGTTATAAAAACAACATTAAACAACATAAACTTTTATTAAACAACATCAAGTCTTATAAAAACAACATAAAACAACATAAAACAACACGAAGTGTTATAAAAACATTATAAAGTGTTATAAAACAACAAACTGTTATAAAAACAACATTAACTGTTATATAAACAACATAAAAACAACACAAACTGTTATTAAAACAACATCAAGTGTTATAAAAACAACATAAAACAACACAAAGTGTTATAAAAACAACATAAACTGTTATAAAAACAACACAAAAACAATATAAACTGATCTAAAAACAATAAACTGTTACAAAAACAACAAACTTTTATAAAACAACATTAAGTGTTATCAAAACAACATAAAGTGTTATAAAAACAACATAAACTGTTTTTAAAACATTAACTGTTATAAAAACAATTAACTGTTATAAAAACAACTTCATCTGTTATAAAAACAACAAACTGTTATAAAACAACATAAAGTGTTATAAAAAAACATAAAAACAACACAAAGTGTTATAAAATACCATAGTGTTATAAAAACAACCTAAAACAACATAAACTGTTATAAAACCTAATTAAACTGTTATAAAAACAACATAAAACAACATAAAGTGGCTTAAAACCCACCTAAAATAACATAGTGTTATAAAAACAACCTAAAACAACATAAACTGTTATAAAACCTAATTAAACTGTTATAAAAACAACATAAAAACAACATAAAGTGGCTTAAAACCCACCTAAAATAACATAGTGTTATAAAAACAACCTAAAACAACATAAACTGTTATAAAACCTAATTAAACTGTTATAAAAACAACATAAAAACAACATAAAGTGGCTTAAAACCCACCTAAAATAACATAGTGTTATAAAAACAACCTAAAACAACATAAACTGTTATAAAACCTAATTAAACTGTTATAAAAACAACATAAAAACAACATAAAGTGGCTTAAAACCCGCCTAAAATAACATAGTGTTATAAAAACAACATGAAACAAAAGGTGTTATCAAACAACATAAATTGTTATAAAAACAACCTAAAGTGTTTCAAAAACAACATAAACTGTTATAAAACAGCATCACAACAACATAAACTGTTATAAAAACAACATTGAACAACATAAACTTTTATTAAACAACATCAAGTCTTATAAAAACAACATAAAACAACATAAAACAACACGAAGTGTTATAAAAACATTATAAAGTGTTATAAAACAACAAACTGTTATAAAAACAACATTAACTGTTATAGAAACAACATAAAAACAACACAAACTGTTATTAAAACAACATCAAGTGTTATAAAAACAACATAAAACAACACAAAGTGTTATAAAAACAACATAAACTGTTATAAAAACAACACAAAAACAATATAAACTGTTCTAAAAACAATAAACTGTTACAAACACAACAAACTTTTATAAAACAACATTAAGTGTTATCAAAACAACACAAAGTGTTATAAAAACAACATAAACTGTTATAAAAACAACACAAAAACAATATAAACTGTTCTAAAAACAATAAACTGTTACAAAAACAACAAACTTTTATAAAACAACATTAAGTGTTATCAAAACAACATAAACTGTTATAAAAACAACATAAACTGTTATAAAAACAACACAAAAACAATATAAACTGTTCTAAAAACAATAAACTGTTACAAAAACAACAAACTTATAAAACAACATTAAGTGTTATAAAAACAACATAAACTGTTATAAAAACAACATAAACTGTTATTAAAACATTAACTGTTATAAAACAACATAAAGTGTTATAAATTTGAAGGAATAAATTAATAAGAAGAAATTGTTTGTGAACTGAATTTGTTTGAGTCTGCACAAAGATGGACTGGCTGCGGACTCTTACAGGTGAACTCACCTGGGTTCTGTCATTTATCATTTCATTTCTTTGAGCTCATCTACATTTGCTCTTCCTGAAGAAGCATGGTGGTGTAGTTAGCTTATAAACCAGCTGGCGGGGATAAACTGTCTGCTGCTTAATCAACCAGACAGCTCCTCCTCCAATCAGACACAAATGTATTAATCCTGACCCCTCACCTCCCGTGGCAGATGGGCTCGCCTTAGTATTGTTGTAGAATTTATCAAAGAAGTGTGTGTGTGTGTGTGTGCACGTGTGTGTGCACGTGTGTGTGTGTGTGTGCGTGTGTGTGTTTGTATATGTGTGTGTGTGTGCACGTGCATGTGTGTGTGTGTGTGCACGTGTGTGTGTATGTGTGTGTGTGCGCGTGTGCGTGTGTGTGTGTGTGTGCACGTGCATGTGTGTGTGTGTGCGTGTGTGTGTATGTGTGTGTGTGCGCGTGTGTGTGTGTGTGTGTGTGTGCGCGTGTGTGTGTGTGTGCGTGTGTGTGTGTGTGTGTGTGTGCGTGTGTGTGTGTGTGTGTGTGTGTGTGTGTGTGTGTGTGTGCGCGTGTGTGTGTGTGTGCGTGTGTGTGTATGTGTGTGTGTGCGCGTGTGTGTGTGTGTGTATGTGTGTGTGTGTGTGTGTGTGTGTGTGTGTGTGTGCGTGCATGCGTGTTGGATCAGGTGTTACAGGTTAAAGCATAATTTAATTTGGTGTAACCAGCCTTTACTTGTTGCTGGAGGCCAGACATCAACACATACTTTTGTCCCCTTCCGCTCTGAACAAGCTGCCAGTCAGCAGGTCTGAAGATGTTGATGATGATGTCATCGCTGAGAACTGCCGTGTGTCTCCACATGTCCTCTCTGACAGAAGAAATTCAGCTATGTCTGAGTAGATGTTCTGTTTTGCTTCTGATGCTGCTACCCCAACAGACGATGGCTGAAGAGATTACACTCTCAACAACAGACTTGTAGAAGATCTGCAGCATCTTGCTACAGACATTGAAGGACCTAAGCATCCTCAAGAAGTGCAGTCTGGTGTGCCCCTTCTTGTAAACAGCTTCACTGTTCTTTCTCCAGTCCAGTCTGTTGTCCAGGTGAACTCCAAGGTGTTTGTATTCCTCAACCACCTCCACTTCTTCTCCCATGATGGAAACAGTGTTTGACTCCACCCTGTTTCTTCTGAAGTCTAAAATCATCTCCTTTGTTTTGTTCACGTTCAAGGTCAGATGATTGTTTCCACACCATGCCACAAAGTGCTCCACCAGCTCTCTGTACTCAGCTTCCTGTCCATCTCTGATACACCCGACAACTGCAGAGTCATCTGAGTATTTCTGTACATGACAGGTCTCTGATTTGTACTGGAAGTCTGAGGTGTACAGGGAGAAAAGGAATGGTGAGAGTACAGTCCCCTGTGGTGCTCCAATGTTACTGATCACCTGGTTTGATGTGCAGTTCTTCAGCCTCACAAACTGGTCTGTTAGTCAGGTAGTCTTTAATCCAGGTGATAGTTGAGACCCCCACCTGTGTCTTCTAGAGTTTCTGGCAAAGTACATCAGGCTCAGAGTCATCCAATCTGTGGTCTCAAAACAACTCTGCAGGGCTTCTTCAGCGTCCTGTGACAATTTTCTCTCAGTTCTTGTCACAGGTTGCCTCTGAACAAGTGGTTTGTATTCTGAGCAGAGATAAACAAGATTGTGATCTGATTGTCCCAGAGGAGGTCTTGTTTTGGACATGTATGCATTCTTTACATTTGCATAACACAAATCCAATGTCTTGTTTTCTCTGGTGGAGCAGATGACAAACTGTTGAAAAGTTGGAAGTGTAGCAGAGAGCAAGGCATGATTAAAATCACCAGATATAGCCACAAATGCATTGGGGTGCTGGGTTTGTAACTGATGGTATCACATGCATTGTCAGCAATGGCTGAAGGTGGAATATAAATGGATGCCAAGACAACACTGGTGAACTCTCTTGGCAGATAATATGGGCAACAACTTACTGCCAAGAGTTTAACATCTGGGCTGCAGAGACGACATTTCACTGAAACATGACCTGGATGGCACCCTCTGTTGTTGACAAGCACTGCCACTCCACCTCCTTTTCTTTTCCCGCTCCTCTTCAGATCTCTGTCTGCTCGTACAGTCAGGAATCCTGGCAGAGAGATGCTGGAATCGGGGATATGGTCCTGCAGCCACGTCTCAGTGAAACACATAACACTACACTGCCGATACGCTGGCTGAAGCCTGGTTTATGCTTCTCCGTCAGCTCCGCAAGGGACAGACTCGCACGGATTGACGGAAGCGTTTTGCTCTCATACTTCTCCGTCTCCTGGAGAGTGTTGCAAAGCAATTCCCCGGCAGGACCACAGAGGGCGTAGGGCTGTTCTGTGGTATCCTGTCATGTATCGGTCCAAAATCGTTTGTTTATATTGTGTTTTTTGTGTATATAAGAGACTTTTAACACGGACATATTTGTCTCTCATTCTCCCACCGCTTCATGCACTCCCCACCTCTAAACCCACGTTTCCTGTCATTTCCGTCCACAAATAAAACGCTTGCTGCGCATCTTTTCACTCCTCCAGTCACGGGGGGATGAAACGTTCATATTTTTAGAGTTTGTTCGCGAGGCATTCTTCAAGCTTCTCCGTGTCTGCCGCTAGTTAAACTCGGCTCTCTTTGCAATGGCGGCGCTGTAAACAACAGCGGCGTCCTGACCAATCACAAGCTTGCATAATCCATTTCGTTCGACGGATGTTTAAAAAAGTGGGCTCGACTCCGTACGTACTTGCGTGCCTGCCGGATCCCTACGCAAGGACGGATAATGGCGTTGCGTGTGCTCCGCACTGACGCAGACGGAGAAGCATAAATCAGGCTTGAGTCCTTGAAAGGGCTTGAAGTTCATCCATCTCACATTGCAAATTATGATCGATGGAAGAGATGGTTTGAATTTTCTCTTTCTCTGTCTCCGTTTTGCTCCCACTCTGCACCCACGCTTCTTGCGTTTTAGCTCATTTGGGACTTGTGGCTTCAGTTGAGGTATTATTTCAGCCTTCCCAATGTTATTCAGCTGCTCCTGATTGTAAGCCAGCTTGTTGCCATGGTTACGCATCATAACAAATGCTCAAAAAGGTAAAAAAGTGAAAAAATAGCAGTAAAGCTTTACAGCACGAGAAACGGAAAAGTAAAATGTCCAAAAAATACCGTTTTCTTGAGAAACTAGAAGAAAAAATGTCCAAGAAAAGGCTAAACTTACATATAGTCAACAGAGCTACTCCAACATGCAGCCCCCCAGAGCAGCGCAGTTCCGGAACGGAGCGCAGTATAAAATCAACATTGCTGCCGGGAAGAAGGCAGGAACATGCAACAGTGCCTGGCCCGGGTTCAGGGGCCTCGGGTTGACCTTGGCTCCTCTGCTGTTCCATCACAGGGGAGGGGGAGGTCCAGGAGGGGGAGGACCCAACCTTACCTGGATGTCCTATGTCTTATATATTCTGGAAGTTGTGTAAATGCAGGGATGGGCATAGATATTCTGCTGGGGTGGGGCTGGGTTGGTGCCCTCGGACTCCATGAGGCTCTGTAGTGCTGCTGCTTTGGGCCCTGGCAGGATGGGCTGGGGTCTCCATACCCTGGGCAGCAATTTGACAACAGAGGTGCCTATTGGGGCCAGTGGGGGACCTGGCTCCCTGGAGGGCTAAGCCCAACCAGCCATTCCTCCCCATCCCCTCATATTTCTCTCCTCCTGCTCCCTCACATCATCACACAGACAGGCACATAGGACCTTGGGGGGTGGACAAGTCAGGGAGTGCGGGTATGGACCCCATTTCCCCATTCCTGTGGCAACCTGCCCCCCAACTTTATTTGCACCTTATACACTTCCACCGATGACATTCCACGCAAACACACACTTAGGGCCTTGGGAGTGAGCACATTCAACGGCACTTCCTCCCGAGTGCCGGTGCCCACTTCCAAATTTAAACTGCACTCGACATTGAGGGCTGTGGGTGCAAGTGGGGTGGTGCGGTGGCATCAGCTGGGATAGGCCAGACAATGCCCGCACTGCCCGCTCACCACAGCCATGGAATACACCCCATCAACTCACAACACTATATTGGAGCAGGTGGAGGGTGACTAGGGGTCTTAGCACACCTCTGTTGCTGCTTGGCTTCCTGGGGCTGGAGGCTAGGAGGGAGATCTGGTCGTCTGGTTGGGGTCTGGGGTGGTGGGTTGCTGTGCTCAGCGTTGGGCGGGGGAGCCTGCTCATCAGCACACCAGCAGAAAGGGTCAAACTCTGGTAACCGGTGATGGTTGTACCCCATGTGCAGCAGTACCGGGACCAGAGTGAATAGGGTGTGTATGGGGAGCATGAGTGGGTGTCCGGCGTGCATTTTTGTAAGTCTTTGGTTGTATGTGCATGTGTGAGCATGAGGGAGGGAGTGTGTGACTGTGTTTGTGTATGACTGTATATGTCAGGTGGGGCCTTTGACTCCTCCCCTCTCCTGGGACTTCTTTTGATGATATAGATCTTCTTCTCCCCTCCCCCTGCCACACCTGGTGTGGGGTATGGTGCCTTGGTCTGCCTGAGTGTTCGTGGCTCCCGGGTCAGGGGGTTTAAGATTTTGGCATCTGCCTGATCAATCCCGGTGGCTGTCTGGTGGGATCTGGGTCCCTGGGCTCTGCTGGGTCCCTGGCGGGGGTGGTCGCCCCTGGGTCCCGGGTCGCTGGGTCCCGGGCTCGGCTGGCTAGGGGGTGAGAGGCTGCAGGCGGGCCTGTGGGCTTGCCGCTGATATCTCCCAGGACTCTGCCGGCTGCTGGTTGTGGCCCCCCGGGGCGATCCTCTGTGCCTCTAGAGGGGGGCGGGGGCCTGTCTGGTTGCAGTCTTCTTGGGATTCCTGTGTTCTGGGGCAGCGCCTGGATCTCTGGGACTTGGAGCTCCCCCCGTCTCCTACACATCTTTGGGGGGCAGATCTGTGGTCCCTCAGACTCCCTATTGGAGGCTTTTATAGAGAAACCTTACATAAACAAGCGTGTGTACACACACAGGTGCTCACATGGTGCTCTCAAAAGTATGGGCTTGGGCACGTTCAACACAGGTCTTAAGGCTGTCATTGCCACAAAATATACGATGATTTATTATCGTGTGATTGTTCAGTTAAACAATGTTGATTTTATAGTTCATCATCAGGTTGACACAGTGATAGATTGCTCCTTGTTGGATACATTATGGACACATTATTTATTATTTTATTTTTATTTTATTAATCGTTTTTTAAACGAAACCTTCATCCAGCTCATTTTTCCCTGGCAACAGACAGGCGTTTGACCTTGCCTCTTTCCAGTCCTGGCTTATCAGTAAGAACACCCTGTACCAGTGCCTGTTTGTCTCCCTTTTGAGAGTCTAAAGGAATGTGTGTAAATGTGTGTGCAGTTTATCATCCCTGTGTAGCATACAGGTCACATCACGCTGTTTACTGGTCACCTCATGCTGTTTTGGTGTCAAGTAAAGATCACATCCCCAAATCGTATGGTCCGGAAATGAAAACACTGGATAGAGCAGGGTTTCCCCTAGAAAACTTGATAAGCCTGACAGAAAGGACCATGAGAGCGAGGGAGGGGGGTAGCGCTAACGTTCCTCGTCCGTGAGCGCGGGGGCGCACACTTCCTGGTTTTTACTTTATGAGTACTCTGCATTAGAGGCTGACCAATATGGGTTTGTTTAAGGCCAGTGCCGATACCGATTTCTAAAGAATTTTGTTGCCGATGACCGATATCTAAAGCCGATTTTTAAGGCTGATATATGTATACGTTTTAGCGGCACATTGATTATGAAAGACGACAGAGCACTCGCTGTGAGCAATATAAATTAAATAAGACAATAAATCTCTTAATATTTATTGAACTTCAAATATAAAACAAACTCAAAACATAAAAAAACTGTGTGTTGGGGTCCTTTGGGTCCTTTCTTCAGTGTAGTAGTGGCGGCGGTTGGCCACACAGGTGCCTGATCTATTTATTTATTTTTATCGGCTTATAAAAATAAGTTTGGCCAATGACTGATATAGAAAAAATACAATATATTGGCCCGATATATCAGTCGGCCTCTACTCTGCATATCTGCATTTCATGGGTAGAAACCGAAACTGACTGTTCGTTGTGTGTGCGTGTGTGTGAGAGCTTAAATCAACCATGTTACCGTCTCACTGGCTTTGCTGCCAGATTCTCTGTCTCCCAATTTTTTTTAAAATTATAAATCACAGTTTGTGTAGAAAATGACTTGTGCATGAGCAAGTTTTATAAATGAGGTCCTAGGTCTCTCCATCTGTATCCTCATTGTGTGTGGCTAGGAGATGTTCAGATCCAGTGTAGGAGGAAACCATGATGGCTTCCTCCTACACTGGCCGGCCTGAGCTACTGTGGGCTCAGACGACCAACGGGCCATTAAGCAGTGGATACTCTGTAGGATGTCAGAGAATATTAATCTGAGTGAGGAGCATGACTTTGAAGATTGGAAACAAATTCAAGAGACCTGGAGATCCAGTTGGACAGACAGTAAAGATTAAAAAAAGCCAGGGGAGCAGTTAGAGTGCATTAAAGTTTAATATTCGGGTAATAGTGGAGAACAAATCCATGGCTGGCGAAGCCATCTTAGGTGGGATGATGTGAAAAGCAAACTCTGACTAGTGTAACCCCCCCCTGTTTTTCAGAACTGCTGGGCTCCAACAAGAGACTAAATATCAACTACCAGGACTCAGACGGGTGAGTGGAGAGAGAGTGTGTGTGTGTGTGTGTGTGTGTGTGTGTGTGTGTGTGTGTGTGTGTGTACTCTGGTGTGTGGTGAGCTTTTGTCTGGCTGAGGAGGTCTAGCTAATTCTGGAGGTTGCTTCGATTTACTAAATTCCTCAAATAATTTTTATTGACGGATTTTTTTACTACACCGTGACTCCAGGCAGTAGCTCCCGGTCTGTCTATGGCAAGCCATTGTGATATGTCATTTACAAACACATCTATCTTTGAATATGATTTTAGACTTCATTATTGCCAACTTGGACATAATCAAAGAGCTATACCACCATTACATTGTTACCAGTAGAAATGAATGGTTCTTAGCATTTCTAGTAGTTTCCCACTGAACATGTTAATGAAATACATGAGCTTGAAATACATGCTTGACCCCCAACTTTTCCGGCCAAGAGTGTCCTCTTCAACTATCATCCTCAGCATCCCTTTGGGTTGGGAGCGCGGTTGGGGGGTTGGTGCTTCCTTTGCTGGTGGGGCAGGGCTAGGTTAGCTTGGTTGCCTCATGCTGGCTTTCACCTACAGAGGTGGGCTCTTGGAGATAGGGCGTTCCCTTTAGCTGGGAGCTTCTGCCCTGACGCCCTCAGGCTGGCTTATTGGTGTCATTCCGCTGCTGGCTATCTGCTGCTGGGGTGTGTGGGCACAGACTCTGGCATTGATGAGACCTGGCTGCTGTGGACAGCCCCTCCCTTATCACATACACAACATTTACAACCAAAAACAAAATTTTCTGTAGTTGGACTAACATGTGAGTGATGTTGGCTTCAGACTGCCACATTATGGTATGAGTCCAATTGGTATCAATGTCAGAAAGGGGCCCGGAGGAACTTAGTAGCTCCTGAACACAGACCATTTCAGGGTCATACAGCCACTGCATATGTAACCGGGTCACCCAGAAACGCCCAGACCGGGCAGAAAGAGCGAGTCTCTCGCCTCAGGTTTTGGAGCTGTGTCGGCAGTGGAGTAAAGTCGTTCAGCTAAATGGTTTGCTCTACCGACAAGCGCAGCGGCCTGAAGGTGGGGAGGATATTAATCAACTGCTACTTCCAGAGACATTGAAGGTGGAGGTCATGAAGCAGCTGCATGAGTACCATGGCCACCAGGGGGTGGAGAGGACTACAGAACTCATCAGAGAGCGATGTTACTGGCCGCTGATGCTGAGAGATATTAAGGAATGGTGCCACCAGTGTGAACGCTGCACCTTAGCAAAAGCCCCTCGTCCTCAGAGTCGGGCACCTATGGGACATGTACTGGCATCAAGACCAAACCAAGTACTGGTGATAGACTTTACACTGCTGGACCCATCTCAGGATGGTGTAGAAAGTGTGCTTGTGATGACTGATGTTTTTTCAAAGTTTACTCAGGCAGTGGCAACCAGGGACCAGCGAGCGGCGACGGTGGCTCAAATACTGGTGCAGGAATGGTTCTACAAGTTTGGTGTTCCAGCAAGATTGCATTCGGACCAAGGCCGTAATTTTGAGAGTGCACTAATCCATCAGCTGTGTGAGCTGTATGGGGTTCAGAAGACACGCACCACACCGTACCATCCAGAAGGAAATGGCCAATGTGAAAGGTTCAACAGAACGTTACATGATTTGCTACGCACTTTCCCTATTGAAAAGAAAAGCTGTTGGCCCCAGTATTTACCACAGGTATTGTACTCTTATAATACCACTGTTCACCAGTCTACGGGTGAGTCCCCTCACTTTGTTTGGTCAGGAACCCTGCTTACCTATTGACTTTCTCCTTGGAAGGGTCCCAGAGATTCAAACGGGCAGAGTGGAGGACTGGGTTCAAGAACACCGCCGTAGACTCCAGGTTGCCCTAAAAGGGGCACAGGATCGTATACAAAAGGCAGCAGATCGTCGTAAAGAGCACCATGATGGAGAGGGTCTGGCCAGCGAACTGCAGGTACAGCAGTTGGTTTATGTTGAGGACCACAGTAAAAGGGGCAGGATCAAGATCCAGGACAAATGGAGCCCTATGATCCATGTGGTACTGAAGTCCCCGACACCAGGGGGATCAGTGTATACGGTGGCGCCCCTGGACAACCTACAACGCCATAAGACTGTCCATCGCTCTTTGTTGAGGCCGGTCCCTGAGGGGCTCTGTCCTAAGCAGTCCAGGGTGAGAGAGGAGAGCCCTACCCTGGAGGAAGAGGATGAACCAGAGTATGTATTTTTAGTAACCAGAAAATTAGAGGGAAATTCACAGGGTTTGGTGTCCCATGGAGCTACGAGTATAGGTCATCTCGACCTACCTCCACTGGCCCCTGCAACGACCCCCCAAGAGCGCGGAGAAAGTAAGGTGGTTACACGAAAGTCATCCAGAAAAACAGCTGGCCAGCATTCAAATCCTCATCATCTCCCAAGGAGGGCCGGGGGGACGGCGGATGGGGCTGCTGTCTCTTAGATCACCAGTAGTGGCAGTATTGAAGCAGCAATATTTTGACCGTGGTGCTAGTTTGTTTTCATATCGACGGGCCGCCGATACATTTTCTAGGGGTGGATTGTAACCGGGTCACCTTAGTTCCCGGAAGTTATTCTGGTTATACCTGTCATGCCGCTGACAGGGGATCCAGGTGTGTAATCAGAGGGCTACTATAATTAGGGCAGCTGGGGTCTAGCCGCAAACGCTGAATGCTTCGCTTTGGGTGCGGACGTGCGTGCGGCTAAGTGGGTGAGCAGGACTGAGGGGTGAACAGCCGGAATTTTCATTGGCAAGCGGTCGGCCGATGAGACCTTAGCCTGCTACTGTTTTTTTCCAGTTCCTTTTATTAAATCTTTTCTAGTTCTTTTATTAAACCGTTTACCGGTTTTATCTTGTTATTAATCGTTTTCTCCAGAGGGGGAAGGAAGTAAACTTGTTTGAGTCGGGTGGTTAGCGTTAAGCACAGTGCTGTCTCTGG
The DNA here is from genome assembly GCF_043380555.1 of Nothobranchius furzeri. NCBI lineage: Eukaryota > Metazoa > Chordata > Actinopteri > Cyprinodontiformes > Nothobranchiidae > Nothobranchius > Nothobranchius furzeri. The sequence goes on from NC_091756.1 coordinate 2,263,784, forward strand.
GAGGCTAGTTTCTTTTAGCGTATCCGCTGTAGGGGTTTGTCGGGGTTTTTACTCACTTCTGGGTGACGTGTGTATGAGCTTTAGTTAAAGGGAGCACTGAGTGTTTTTCTTTATATTATTGTCTCTTGTCTCGGGTCCCTACAGCAGCTTTGTGCTTTTAAATAATAGTTGGATGGCGTTGCGTGTGTAGTCCCAGGGCCAGCATTGTCGTCGCTCCTCCCTCCCGTGTTTTAGAGTTTGTTAGTCTACTTTTTATCCCGACCTGGGTTGTCTTTAAATCTCCTGTGTTGTATCCTATAAATAAAAATGGTTAAACTTGTGAATAAGCCTCTGCTGTTTTCATCAAGGGTTATTATCACCTACGGTTTTAGGATCTTAAGCATCCAACCCTCTAGGTCACACATAGAAGGCTGAAGAGAAGGCGTAGCTGTGTCAGATTTCACAAAGATACACGGGACCAACATCAGACACTTTGTCAGTCCCGAAACTTGGAGTCTCAATCGATGAAGACTGGAGACTGGCACATGAATGGACTGTGGAGGGCTCTGTGCTGGGATGGCCAGAAAGAACTGGGTCATCCTGTAAAGGTGCAGGTTCAGGGTGGCCTTCAACCCCCCCTTTGGTAGTTGGAGAACACCCTACAGGACGAGGTGTTTCAGGGAGCACTGAGACGACACAAACACTAGGCCTGTGGCTGACCAGTGAAACACCATTACAACTTGCCACATAGTCGTCAATGTTATTGTTCACAACACCACAAGAAGAAATTAGGTCTTGGGGGGAGCTTCATGGGCAGCGGATGAGGCAACCGAGTCCAGAGCTTCAACCCAATGAGGTCAATAATGGGCTCAAAGCAACTGAGCTAGTCAGAAAAGGGAATGACTCAAGGTCAGACACAAACACGGGATGACGCACTGACATGCGACCGACAGAAAAGTCAAGGAAAGACAAAGACGACAAGGTCGTTGGAGCCTGAGCATAAGAACTGATGTCCACGGTGCAGGGTGAAAGTCAAGGTACGACCCTGGTTAGCCACAGCCAAGCGAGGCTTTCCCAAAGTCAATGAGACATGATAGAAATATCTGACCCAGTGGCTAAGTTAGCATCACAGGTTAGAGAGCCGTCAAAGGTCACAGTGATGTGAGATATTCCTTTGGGACCTTTACGGATGACGCTGCATAGAAGTTTAAATTTCTCAGGTTTGTCCAGCTGTAAAGGGTGATCTGACCCGCCAACAGTTGTAAATGTTGGTCAAAGACTGGTACTGATGGACGCAACCTCACCAGACCCCACTGGAGCTATGGGTGCCACGGGACACACCCTTAGGGCAGGTTCAACTGACGGAGGATTCGTCGTTATGATGGAGTCATGTGCAGGAGCCATAGGTGCAGGAGGACATGCACTCTGGTCTGCAGAAGAGATGAGTAGAACCTCCTTAGCTTTTGGTGAGGCCCTTACCAAGTCACAAAGAGCAGATGTCAGGGAGTGTTCCAACATAAAAGGTTTTAGATACTTTACTCAAGATACTGCTTTATGGACTGTGACTTTGAAGATTTTCGTGTCAGAGCGTCTTGAGCCCCGGTTCCAGATGGGCCTCTTGGGCCCAGAAGAGAGGTGTCGACATGGGAAGCCGGACCTGTAGAGGACTCTAAAGGGTTCAGCAATACACTGAGTATTCCTTCATCATGACATGTGGGGTCCCCCAAGGCTCAATTCTAGGACCACTACTCTTTAATCTCTATATGCTCCCCCTGGATAAGGTCATACTTAATAACAACATCTCATTCTTGTATATACACCCAATAGGGCTCTGAGATCCTTAGGTAACAATCAGTTGGTAGAAACTCGGGCCAGCCATCTTATATAAATCAGCTGATGTGAGTGGAGGTGATGAGGATAACAAGGCCTGAACTCTTACTCAAATTCTGTACATCTTGTCTGGTCAGCTGTACTTCCTGTCTTAGAGTGGACAGCTCAAGCTTAATTTCAGTTTGAATATCCAACATGAGTTTATCTCTATTTGCAGCCATCCTGAAAAAATGGATGCCACAAAACCCTTCATTTTGGATAAAATAGTGTTTTCAGGGAAACTGTCAAAAAGTGTAAATGAAGCAGCCAGAACAAAACACGCCAGTTATAGGGTGGGTGGAGAGTTTAAATAGAGCAGAAGAGGGAAGGAGGAAGGATGACGTCGTGTCCATCTTTGTCCTGTGAAGCGTTAAAATAGCTGCTTGTCGAAATGAGATGGCCCTTTTTACATTATTGGCTTCAAGCACGGCAGATTGATTTGCCAGATTTTTTCCCCAAAGGGATTTTGATTTCAGTCTGTCACTGCGGTGAGCTAGCAGATAAAGACATTTCTAAATTAAGGAATTTGATGGCGCTTATAGCCACTTAACAGTTAGTGGTGCCAACGTTTGCTAAGTTGGCTAAGAAGCCCTCCGGCTGACGGAATGCCTTGTATCGGTACTGAGTCTCTCGTCTTTATGCCGGAAAAATAGGTGCTTATGGAATATGCCCATCTGAGGGCAGCCTTCCGTATTTTAAAAGCAAAAATTTGTCGTTAGCTTAGCTATGGGAAAAGAATGTGGCGAAACATGCACTCTCTTTTCGGGCTAATGAGATGGAACAACAGTTTCAGACACAGTTAGTGACTGGAAATTTCAAACCGTGAAAATGGAATGCGTCAGCCGGAATTATGCTTCGGTTGGAATTAAAATGCAGATTCATCGGATCTGGTTATGGCAACTATGGTTAACGTTAGCGTCCGAGCGTCCTCGGCTTAATTTAGACACAAGCATGTGTAATGTAATGTAAGTGGTTACTTTTAATAAATTGTCAATAGATTATAAATGTATTCAATAAAATATAATATTCCATTAAAATGTGGATTATCAATATTATTGACCCTTTAATATTTGATTGATGATGAAACCAAGTAATTTGGGTAGTCCAGAGAAAACACAACTTCGTAATAATTTGAGACAGAGGCTAAATATAGTTTATAAAAATCAATTTTATACTATATTTCTACTACTAAGCATCCAGGACAATTTATGAGAAATGATGAGTTAAGGTGATATCAACTGAGACACTGAATGAGTTATGATGAAATATGAGCTTAGATGTTTTGTGAAAAAAAAAACTAATTAAGTGTCTTAGAAAGCAATGATGTCTGAGTTGTAAAAGAAGTCTAGCTCTATGGTTTAACAAGCTAACAATTAATAAAACCATCTATGCTAGTTGTGCAGAATCTACAAACCCTTGTGGTGAAGGTTCCTGGTGATCCAGGTGCTGGAGAAGTCGGTACGGACAGATTTGATGGAACTGACTTCTGTGTTATCTGAAGCTCGTAGGTCCACCTCGTATACTTTACCGCTGGTCAAGAGAAAACTTCAGGGTGTCTGCTGGCGGTCAGATGAAGTTTGCGTCTGATGGAGCGTTGCAGTTTTGCAAAGTTAGTTTGACTTTGAAAGGATGGTTCCTTATGCTTTACTGACCCAGTTTGACTGAACTGGACAGCTTGGTAGAGCTAAATAATTGAGGAAGTGATCTCTCTTTTGTAAAACTGGTTGTTTACAAATTTTGGCAAGTCAAAGCTTAACAAGTTAAATGTTTACCAAAGTCCCTCAGACACCATTCCTTTCTCAAACACAGAGAGGCTATTTCACCTAATGTGAAGTAAATATGGTAACATTAATAATAATATAATAATGTGTGAATATACTGGTAAATAAATCATTATTAAATAGAACAAGTAGACTCATTTGGTGTATTTAAGGTCTGAAATAAAGCATTATTCCCAGAATAAACAATTATGTTGATTCATTCATAACTGTGATGCAGTCAGGCATTATTAAAACACTTAAGATAAAACTGTCATTGCTTAAATAACTTGTTCTTAACCCGTAAAGTAAAGAATAATTTTATGACACAAACTAAGATATCTTTGTTAAAATGGAGCCAGATAAAAGTCTTGTCGATAAGGAAATACTGGGCAAGTTAAAAGATATTCATAATCTTTCTTCTGGCACCCGGAGAGTACAGACGCTTCTCTTTTCTCTCCCTTATCTTTTTTCCCCAAGGCTCTTGTCCTGTCTGCCCCACAGAGCGCTTCTCTGCTTTCCTCCTAAAACTCTGTTTTTATTAAATCATGGATTTGATCAACTGGTCATTCAACGTGATCGACAAGATTTTTTCAACAATGAAAATGGAGCAGGGGGCTCCCACTTATACGTGGGGTATATATTGGATTCCTGGAAGGAGTGGAATTATATACAGCATGCCTCTCCCAGCTGTCCGTAGAGGACATCGAAGACGTGTGGATTTTTGGGCTGATAATTACTGGATTTCTTCTGTTTGGAGTGGGAGGATTTCTGGTATTCTGGACAATTGGGAAGATGGGAGCGATTGAAGGGCAACCCGTACCCGTGGAAAGTCTCCATGTGGAAACTGCTCAGACTGAACTGAACAACATGGTGCCGCAGATGGCATCCTCGGTACATTGCTCTCTTTTGTTTGTGTTGTTTTTATCTATTTTCTTGGAAATCAGCGACACAAAACGGATTACTTTTAGTACAGAAGAACTACTGTGTATCAAGCAAGTTAGCAACAAATCACAGAGACGGATTTTAAAAATTTTGAGGACCCAGGAAGTTTATTGGAAGTTTTAATCAGAGGAACTGCTACTGTTTGTTGGAGAAGGAAACACAGGAGGGGTAAACGGGCAGGGACGCTGGTGAGACTCCGCCAGCGGGGATTTCGTATGCCTCTCCCAGCAATACACCTAGCGAACACCTTCCTAATAAAATGGATGAACTGCTCCTTCTGAACAGGACTAATAGAGACTTTGCACACTCCACTGCCCTCTGCTTTACTGAAATGTGGCTCAGTGACTTGACTCCTGATAATGGATTATACCTGCCCGGGTTTTGTTTACATCGCGCAGACCGGGAAAAAGAGCTATCAGGGAAGACGAAAGGAGGTGGAATCTGCTTCTACATTAATGAAGGTGTGTGTACAGACGCTAGCTCAAACTTGGAGACAATATTTTTGAACCGAAAGCCGTTTTACTCCCCACGGGAAATATCTTCATTCATTTTGGAGTATACATACTGTATATCCTCAAGCAGATGTGAGTGTTGCGTTGCAGACTCTCGCCGATCAAGTTACCTCCACAGAGAACAAGTACCCAGACTCAGTGCTCATTATTTTGGGCGATTTCAATAAGGCTAAACTTAATACCGAACTACCGAAATACAGACAGCACATCAGATGTCCTACTAGAGGCAAAAACATATTGGATCATTGCTATACAGTTCTTAAAGGGGCATACCACTCTGTCCCTCGTGCAGCTCTCGGCCTCTCTGACCATAATTTGATTCATCTTATCCCCAATTATACACAAAAACTAAAATCTGTAAAGCCAGCCATCAGGACAGTGAGGAAATGGACAAATGAAGCAAATGAGGAGTTACAAGACTGTTTTGATTGTACAGACTGGAGTATTTGCGGATGCCACAGACGATCTGAACGAGCTGACGGACACTGTGACATCCTACATCACCTTCGCATCTTTAATAACAACAAGCCATGGTTTACAGCGACACTGAGCCAGTTGAGAAAGGCAAAGGAGCAGGCTTATAGGGCAGGAGACAGGCCTCTATAGAGCTCCGGACCCCACATGACTCTCAGTTAGTAGATGCCATATTGGCAGTCAGAAAAGGTAAACAAACCCGGATCGTAAACATGAACATGAACGGGATCGGCTTGGATTTTACTTCGTCGGAGTTTACTTCACACTTTAAAACCGAAGAAATCGTTTTATATAGTCAGAAATTAAATAGACTAAACATCTCCGACCCTTACCGTGCCCCTGGGATACTTTTTAAAAACGCCAGAAGCTGTCGGAGCGGACTTCTTACCGGACCTGGCCGGGGAACCCCTTGGGATTTCCCCGGAGGAGCTGGCCCAAGTGGCTGGGGAGAGGGAATTCTGGGCCTCTCGACTCTCGACGCTACTGCCCCCGTAACCCGACTCCGGATAAGCGGATGAAAATGGATGGATGGACAAATAACATAGATTTACATGTAAGTAGTTTAAATAGAGTGCTGTGCTGTTTGAATGTATAAACTGAACACCAAGAGAAATCACTAGTTTAATTTTTTTCCGTGAATAAAATAAATATGTCAGGCAGGAGCGTCTCAGGATCTGTCTTCTCGGTGAGACAGATAATAGCAATCCAAAGTGCTTTTTATGTGTGATCTGACAATTGATCAACCATTGCTTAAAAATTAAATACAGCTTATCATAAAACACGGAAACGGCAGCACGCAGAACTCACGAGGCCACGTTTTACGTGATGTTTACTTGTTGCTATGAGTAATGAGACAGAAAAAGCCACGCCAAAATAAGTTCAGGAAGCCCACTAAGAATCGTAATAAAAGCATTTAAAATAAACACCATACACAGTTGAGGAAACGTTGGTTTAAGTACCTGATGTGAAGCGGTCGCTGCATAAGTGAAAACCTTTACTCTCGGGATCCCACAGCTTCATTTGAGCCCGGTCACTAACACGTTTTATTACAATGATCCAACATTTGCAGCGTTCCGGATCTTGGGGAATCCTGTACATGGCTCATCCCTTATTCCGAGTCTGTTCTGTATCCTGGGGCACAACAGGAATCTACCATATTTCCCGTTTGATTGAGTTTTCTGACAATAACAAATAGTCCAGCTGTGGGCTTCTGCCTGCCAATATGGCGCCGTTTCGATTTGAACTGTTGCATGCTGGGAGAAGTGACGTCAACTCCTGGAGCTCTATACAAATCACTCAGGAACACTTTGACTAAAGCCGGGCGGACACTGTCCGACTTTTTCACTTTTTTGAGCCGATTTTTTCCACTCGTGCAAGAATCCACAAGATCGGGGCGAGTTTTGCGCTGAGCGTCGTGTCGTGTACAGGGGGTTACGAGTAGGGTTGTCACGGTATGAAAATTTAACCTCACGGTTATTGTGACCAAAATTATCACGGTTTTCGGTATTATCGCGGTATTTTTTAAACGGTGTTGCATATGTTCAGAAAGCATTGATAGTCCTGTTCTACACAAACTGAAATAGTTCTGAAAAGGTTTAACAGTGTTTATTAAACCTAAAATAACACAAAGCCTTAGCAAAAGTGCAACTTTTCACAAGTAAAGGAACAAATAGCTTCTTTTTCTGGAACATGTTACAGCAGTCAGTGCAGGTTTAAATGATACAAATCCAAACATTCAAAACATAAACAATATGTAAACAAATCAAAGAAACACCACTTGTTTTCTCATATACTTGTTTTCTTCATTATCAAAATGAAAATCTAAAACTCCAGTCCACACTTGACTTGAGCGCTGTACAAGTCAACCTTAAAAAATATGTATTTAAAATAAATAGCCACTTTAAACAAATGACTAAAATAACTACTACACTATGTAATCAAATCCAAATGTTCAAGTATAAATGGCATTGAATAAGTAAACAAATCAATGACAAGGAACTAATTGTATATTTCTCTTCATCATCAACAAATAAGATGCTTCATCCAGCAACAGGGTGTCCGTGACACGGTTTAAATGCTGGCAGAGGACGCTGCGGCTGCAGTATATAGTGACTCGTAGCATTCTCCCTCAGCCAAAAGTCCTCACGTCATGCATTTAAGCTAAAATGCTAATGTTAACCTACCTTGCACTGGCTGTAGAGACGTGGGTGACGGTCACTCAGATGTGCCATTAGATTCGAAGTGTTGCTGCCTTTTGCAGACACTTGTTTCCTGCACGTTCTGCAAACGGGATAGCCGTCTTCTATTAACTGTCCCTCAGCATTTTTCAGAAATCCAAAATATGCCCATACTTCCGATTTAGTCTTCTTTGAGGGCTGATGGATGTCCTGGGCGCTGCCGTCTCCTCCTTCGGCCATTATTTCAGCTTCAAAGTTTTGGTTGCCAACTAAAAAGTGCGTGTGCGCGGGAACTTCAGCAGAAGCGACGGTGGCTGGTAAGGGTCACCGCGCCTAAACCGCGACCACGGTAAACCCACCGAGATAATTTAGTTTTTTAAAAACTGGACGGTTATTTATTTATTTTTTTAAACAATGATTTATTAAGTTTTTAGAACAACACAAATAACTACAAATCAGCACAGCCAGATATAAATAAGAAAAGGAAAAACAAATACAGGTACATGAGTTACAAATATATATATATATATATGTCTGGGTCAAAATACGTACAGCGTTTCACATTTGAAGTCAAGCAAAAGTAACAGGGGGGGGGGGATGCAGACATTAATCATGATGTTTAAAAGCAAAATGTGACCCCCCTTTATGTAATAACACAGCAAGGTCACGAGGTAAGTGATCAAGCAACGGCTGCCATGTCCTACAGAATGCATTACAATTGCCCTTTATGACGGCACTGAGGCGCTCCATTGGCAGCACCTTAAACATTTCTCTGTACCATTGTGTAACAGTGGGAGGCTGTATCCGAATCCATTGAAACAGTACACATCGCCTCGCCAAATGTAAAAGTTTACCTAACAAGAGCATCTGTACAGAAGACAGAGAGATCCCTTCTATAGACAGACCCAGAACGAACAGCACAGGGTTCAGTGGGATCATTTGATGAAATATGGAGCGAAGCTCTATAGCAATATTTTCCCAAAATCTAAAAATTAAAGGACATTGCCATATGCAATGATAATATGTCCCCACACCCGTATTGCACTTTACACAAAGAGGAGAAATCTGAGGATGAATTTTATTTAGAAACTCTGGCGTTCGCTGGAGTCTATGTAAAATTCTGTAATGGCTTTCCTGGAGTCTGTTACAGGAAAACAATTTCTTGGCAGATCTAAAAGTTTTGGACCATGCTTCTGTACTAAGCTGAACTTTGAGGTCGGTCTCCCACCGAACCCTGGCCTTATCAGTGGTCACAAAATTCAAAGACAATAATTTCCCATAACAAAGAGAGACAAATTTCTTTTTTGTGATTATTTCCTCATTAAATTTAAGAAGAAAGCTTTCAATAGGGTTTAAAACTGGCTGATTGGCTGGAAATTTAAGGGAATTTACAAAATGTCTTACTTGTAGGAACCCAAAAAAGTGTTAATGTGGTAAATTATACTTAATTTGAATTTGATTAAAGGCCATAAAACTACCCCTATCAAACAGATTGCAAATAAATCTTATATTTTTAGAGTGCCGAACATCAAATATACTAATGCCAATACCTGGGGGGAAAGCTTTATTCCTAATTAGAGGCTGCAGTGCACTAGAAAAACCTCTTCTTCCGACGTGGGCAGCAATATTATGCCAAACCTTAAGTGTAGACATCAAAATAAAATTATTTCTGACACCAAGAGGAAGGTCAGCCAGATCAATAGATAAGAGACTAAGAGGCGATAGAGGGTCACAGCACCAAGTATCCACTAGTGGCTCATCTGGGTACAAAAAGGAGTGTAACCACCCTGAAATTATTTGTGCATGGCAAGCCCAGTAGTAATATAAGAAGTTAGGAAGTGCCTGCCCCCCCTCATCTGTAGGTAGTTGTAAAATCTGTATCTTAAGTCTAGATTTCTTCCCATGCCATATAAATTTAGAAAGATATCCCTCAATCTCTGAGAATGTTTTCCTGTTGATCCTGAGAGGCAACATTTGTATGGGATATAATATTCTGAGTAAAACATTCATTTTGATTAAACTTATTCTACCCATCCAAGACAGGGGGAGATCAAACCACCTATTGAGGTCATTTTTGATTGAAGCCACAATAGGCTTAAAGTTCAACTTGTACAGCTCAGTTGTATCTGCGGACACCCTGATACCTAAATATGTAAAACCTGTGGTTGACCACCTGAAAGGAAAATTAGGAGGAATGTCCCACCTCCCCCCATCACCCAGTAGCAAAGCTTCAGATTTATCATAATTTATTTTGTACCCTGAAAAAAGGCCAAATTGATTAATGATATGTGTCAGTGCAGGAATAGAGGTTTCTGGCTTAGTGAGAAAGAGCAACACGTCATCCGCGTAAAGGGAAATTCTGTATTCAGTATTTAACAAGGTTACCCCACAGATCTCAGGGTCAATTCTTACAGCCTCTGCCAGCGGCTCCAATGCTAGTGCAAACAGCAAGGGAGAAAGGGGGCATCCCTGACGCGTTCCTCTACCCAGTGGGAAAGCATCTGAAACCGAGCCGTTAACCAGTACCCTTGCAGCTGGGGCCTCATACAACAGTTTGACCCACTTGACAAACTCAGATCCCAACCCAAATCTTTCCAAAACATCAAATAGATACTTCCATTCCACCCGATCAAATGCTTTTTCAGCATCCAATGAAATTGCAAGAGCCCTATAATTAGTGTTCTGAGAGAACTGCACAATATTTATGAGTCGACGTACATTGGAGCGGGAGTATCTATTTTTGACAAAACCCGTTTGGTCAGGCTTTATCAGAACTGGCAGAACCTCCTCCAATCGTCTAGATAAAATTTTGGACAAAATCTTACAATCTACACCGAGTAAACTTATAGGTCTGTAAGATGTACACAGATCTGCAGGTTTATCCTTCGTTAAAATCAGGGATATATGGGTAAGGTTTAAGGTGGGTGGGAGTGTGCCCCTCTCAAGAGATTCTATATACATGTTCAATAAAGGACCCACCATGTGTTTGGCCATTTTTTTTATAAAACTCTGGCCCAAACCCATCAGGGCCTGGAGCTTTTCCACTCTGTAAGGATTTGATTGCATCTAAAACCTCCTGCGTCCTAATAGGACTGCAAAGATCTAATCGACTTTCCTCTGATAGTACAGGAAGATTAACTTTATCAAGAAACGGTTTCCTAACGTCTGCAGTATTTTGACACTCAGGTGAATATAAGTCCTGATAGAACTCTTTCATTATTTTTCTGATGTACTTAGTCTCAAATTGTAAAACACCATTCTTATCTTTTAGAGAGGGTATTGCATAAGAGCCCATTTTCCCCTGGGCAAGTCGGGAAAGTAAGCGTCCAGGTTTGTTGCCCGATTCAAATAATCTATGCTTTGCATAAAACATTGCAGTTTCTGCTTTCTGAGTTAGTAGTTGGTCCAGGGCTGATCTAACTGCATCCAATTTTTTAAGCACAGAAACAGACGAGGATTTCTTAAACTCTCTCTCCAAATTAGTAATATCGCGTTCAAGTACGAATTGTTTGGCTAAGTTGCTCTTCTTTTTCGCTGAGGTGAAAGAGATAATAGAGCCCCTGAGAAATGCCTTACCTGCCTCCCATAGAGTAGAAGCACTAACCCCTGGTAAGTCATTTGTAGAGAGAAAAAGTTCCCACTGATCTTCTAAGTATTTAACAAATTCAGGGTCACTAAGGAGAGCTGGATTTAGCCGCCAGTGTCTAGACAAAGGATCATAATAAGGTGGTAAGAACTCTATTGAGACTGATGAGTGGTCTGAGAGAGTGCATGTGTTGATCAAACAACCCCGAGTTCTGTCAAGGGCAGATCTAGAAACAAACATGTAATCAATTCTGGAAAAAGAAAAATGGGGGCGTGAGTAAAATGTAAAGTCCTTCACATGCAGATTACAAACTCTCCAGGCATCAAAAAGACCAAGATCTGAGCAGACGTCCATTGTAGCCTTTGCCATCTTTGAAGGCGGTTGACATTTTGGTGGATTATAATCAGTTTTAGGATTCAAACCGCAGTTGAAATCCCCACCAATTATTACGTGACTTGGACACACAGAGGAAGTTTTCGCCAGAAAGTTTGAGTAAAACGATCTATCAAAAGTATTTGGTGCATAAACACTTCCCAATAGAATTTGTTCCCCATATAACAGTCCAGTTATCAGAGTAAATCGTCCGTCCGTATCCCTTACAATAGCATTTAGAGTGAACGGTAGATTTTTATGGATCAATATTGCAACCCCTCTACTTTTAGAGTTAAAAGAAGAAAAATAAATTTGTCCCACCCAATCACGCTTGAGTTTTAAGTGTTCAGAATCTGTGAGGTGGGTCTCTTGCAGTAATGCAATCTGCACTCTATCTTTTTTGAGTGAGGAAACTATTTTGCGTCTCTTAATAACGTGGTTAATTCCCTTGACATTGAGAGTCATAATTTTAATGTTACTCACTGTATAAGATGTCAGTCATTGGACAAAAATCGTCAACCCAAAGCAAACAGAGAGAACCATCATAATAAACACACTGTAAAGATTTAACCCATGACCTGGACTGGCCGTGCTGACATGAACAAAACCATCGTAAACGAATGGCAAGGAAACCTTCACACACACAACAAATTGCATACGAATATAGGAATTAGGATAGACGTCAAAATATCACAAAACAAAAACAAACACACAAACACACACACACACAAAAAAAGGAAATCAAGAACGAAAGAGCCACCCACTGGGTGGTATTACAAGACCAGTGTAGCCAAAAGAAGTTTCACTCCACGGGGGAAAACAAAACAGAACCCCACCCCCGCTTCCCAAACCTGAATAAGATCAGGTTACTGTCAGTTGTGAAAAAAGAGAAAAACTGAAGACTGAGTAAACAATTAATACTTTATACTAGATATTGGCCCTAAAGCCATTTTAGGAACAAAAGACGAACAAACCTCTATTTTCCCTTTAAACTGTCTCTCTTCCCTCAGGCTGCAATAAACATATTGGACTTACGCATCCTGCGGCGTGCTGAATCCATGCCATGTTCCAAGTTAAATCCAACAGTGCCACAGTTTGTACAGGACAAGTATCAGTTGTCTTTTAATCCAGCGCATTGATGAAACTTTGTGCATCTTTAAACGAATCAAACTTATGCTCAGTGCCATTATGATTCAACACGAGCGTCGCTGGGTAGCGCATTCTGAAGCGAATGCCCTTGTCAATTAACGCAGGACAGGAAGCATTAAATCCCCGTCGTTTCTCACGGATCGCGTAGGAAAAGTCCTGGTGTATAAAGATCCGCTGTCCCTCGTAGTGAAGTTCTGGCGCCGCTCTCGCTGCTGCCATGATCCGCTGTTTGTCTCTGGAGTTATGGAGCTTAATAATCACCGGCCTGGGGCGAGTACCCCGCGGGCCAAGGCCCCGGTGTGCACTATCAATTTTAATGCGGGCTTTACCCGTGGAGCTGTTGCCCAGCCCAAGCGTAGCAGGTAGCCAGGTTTCAAAAAACTGAGCAGGACTCTCACCCTCTGCGCCTTCTTTCAGATTAATAATGCGGATGTTGTCGTGCCTGCTGCGGTTCTCTAAGTCATCCAAGCTTTTTGCCATGATCTTAATCTTCCCCTCAGCTTCAACCAGTCTTCCCGCGAGGTCATTCACCCCATCTTCCACATCAGAGATTCTCTGCTCTGCCTCCGTGACGCGCTGGGAGACACTTTCCAGCGAGGACGAAATTTTCTCCAGTGTCCCGGACAGTGTAGACAGTTTTTGATCAATTACCTCACTGATGCTATTAGTCACCTCACGGATGAGAGCTGCGGTGTCCACTGGGGGCGAGGGCTGGTTGCCCATTGCTACTAGCATGTCCGATTGGCTAGCACTGTTGTTCATCATGGCGGCCGTCGTCTTTCGAGTCTGTATCTTCGTCTGTTTCGACATTACTTGTCATCCAAAAAGCGTAATTATGGCTGTTGCGTATTCCTATAACTCTCAGTCAATATTTTAGATAAAAATATAGACAGTATCGCGCATAACACTGTAAAAAATACAGGTGGGAGCGGGAGCACAGTGAAAACACGTCTTCTAGCCAACCATCTTCACCGGACGGTTATTTTTATTGTCAACTTTTTTACCGGGGTTTACCGCTATACCGGTTACCGTGACAACCCTAGTTACGAGAGGCGATTAACACCACGTGACCAGCTACAGATCAGCAATCGTGAGCTTGCACTGACTTCTGGCGTGTTTAATATTTTGCTCGTCCCTCGTGAGGGTATTGCACTGTTGAAGCGGCGCTGCGAGCAGCTGTGACCCAAAAAGTATCAGAACCGCTCACGGCGCATGCGCAATCCTGCATCAACACCGCTCGCCCGCTATTTCCCTAATAACACACGTTGTTCTTTTTTATTTCTACACGTTTTTTTTACTCTCAAAGATTGTCAAGAAAGCGTGTTTGTCGTGTTCATGTCAAATTAAACTGATCACAAAACACAGATTTACTTTCTTTATTTCGTTTTCCTCATCCAACCCCCATAAATCCCTGTGTGTCCTCCTGCAGCACTCCCGAAGGACAACAGGCAAAACAAGACAAAAAAGCCTGACGTGTTGTGTAAAAACTGCTATTTTTAGCTTATTTTTAGGTCTGACGTGTTGCTACCAGACGTACAGTGTGAGAAGTCAGGTCGCATCCAAGAACTGGGTCGTACAGTGTGAGCACATGACTCGTGAGATCTGCCCTGCGAGGAAGTCGTACAGTTTGAGCTGAAGCTGAGTGCTATGGGTGAAAAAGTCGCACAGTGTACGCCCGGCTTAAGAAGATCAGAGCTGCTACGTTTGCATGCAGCCAATTTCCGGGTTATGATCGAGTTAAGGTCGGTATTCGGGTTTCTGAGTTGATCAGAATAACCCGTTTACAAGCATAAATAGAAAGAGTTACCCCTAACTTGCATAACCCGATTTAAATGCAGACGTTGGGGTAGCGTCAAGACGTATGGACTACGTCCAGACGCAATATGCGTAATTTCCGGTTCTTCTTGTTCCGGTATCCGTGAAAACAACAACATGTTTCCCAGTTCGGAAGAGATAGCGACCGCGTTTGTTTGTGCTTTAGTTTCTTCGTCACTCCAAAAGTGTGGTGCTGTGCCGCGACTCGCCATTTTGCTCCCAACTTGTTGTTTACTTCCGGTGTTCTGGCGCATACAAGACGTCTCGCTACTCAAAAGACCAAGATTCCTTGCGAACAGAGCATGCGCAGAACACACGCTTTGATGGGGATATCCCGGTATGCGTTTACACGACCAAACATTCGGGTTAGAAAAGGGTTACCCCAGGTGTAGTAACCGGGTTTTTAAAAACCCGGTTATGAGCATATCCGGGTTTTGGCGGTGTTTACATGGACCTGCGGAACCGGGTTATTGTGAATATTCGGGTTTTAAAGGGGTTACTGGCTGCATGTAAACGCACTCATTCAGCACATTACCAATTACAGGAGACCATCTTTCATTTCTGATGTTAATCATGGCCTTGCTGAGGAGCTAAATGGCTTTTACTGTCGCTTTGAGGAAAGGAATGTCACACCCCTCCTCCACTCCAGCATAGCTGCAGCCGCCACCCCTCACCTGAACACTCTTACTCCTCTTTCCTCTAAATCACAAGCTACATTCCTTGTGAATGAAGAGGATGTCTGCAATATCTTTAGGAGACAGAACGTACGGAAGGCACCAGGCCCAAATGGAGTAATTCCTTCCTGCCTCAGGACCTGTGCTGTCCAACTAGCACCTGTCTTCACAACGATATTCAACAGATCACTGGAGCTGTGTGAGGTTCCATCATGCTTCAAAAGCTCCACTATCATACCAGTACCGAAGAAATCCTCCCCTACCGAATTGAATGACTACAAACCTGTGGCTTTGACATCAGTAGTCATGAAGTCCTTTGAGCGCTTGGTGCTGTCCCATCTTAAAAGCACCACAGGCCACCAGCTGGATCCCCTGCAGTTTGCATATAGGGCAAACAGGTCAGTGGATGATGCAATTAACATGGGGCTGCACTTCATCCTGGAACATCTTGATCAACCAAGGACCTATGCAAGGATATTGTTTGTGGATTTTAGCTCTGCTTTTAACACCGTTATAGAGCTCCGGGAGTTGACGTCACTTCTCCCGGCATGCAACAGTTCAAATCGAAACGGCGCCATATTGGCAGGCAGAAGCCGGCAGCTGGACTACTTGTTATTGTCAGAAAACTCAATCAAACGGGAAATATGGTAGATTCCTGTTGTGCCCCAGGATGCAGAACAGACGCGGACGACATAAGGAATGAGCCATCTACAGGATTCCCCAAGATCCGGAGCGCCGCAAACGTTGGATCATTGTAATAAAACGCGCTAGTGACCGGGCGAAAATGAAGCTGTGGGATCCCGAGAGTAAAGGATTTCGCTTATGCAGCGACCGCTTCATATCAGGTACTTAAACCAATGTTTCCTCAACTGTGTATGGTATTTATTTTAAATGCTTTTATTACGATTCTTAGTGGGCTTCCTAAACTTATTTTGGCGTGGCTTTTTCCGTCTCATTACTCATAGCAACAAGTAAACATCTTCTGCGTGCTGCCGTTTCCGTGTTTTATGATGACAGCAATTAACCGGCTAAGCTGTATTTAACTTATAAGCAATGGTTGATCAATTGTCAGATCACACATAAAAAGCACTTTGGATTGCTATTATCTGTCTCACCGAGACTACTTACGTGTAAATCTGTTATTTGTCCGTCCATCCATCCATTTTCATCCGCGTATCCGGAGTCGGGTTGCGGGGGCAGTAGCGTGACTTCCCTCTCCCCAGCCGCCGGAGCCAGCTCCTCCGGGTAAATCCCAAGGGGTTCCCCGGTCAGGTCCGGTGTTGTGCCGGTAAGAAGTCTGCTACGACAGCTTCTGGCGTTTTTAAAAAGTATCCCAGGGGCACGGTAAGGGTCGGAGATGTGTAGTCTATTTAATTTCTGACTATATAAAACGATTTCTTCTGTTTTAAAGTGTGAAGTAAACTCCGACGAAGTAAAATCCAAGCGGATCCCGTTCATGTTCATGGTTACATCCGTGTTTGTTTACCTTTTTTGCATGCCAAAATGGCGTCCACTAACTGAGAGTCACGTGGGGTCCGGAGCTCTATACCAGAAATCCTCACCTCAAAGCTCTCTCAGCTCACTGTTTCCCCCGCTATGTGTCAGTGGATTTCCAGCTTCCTGACAAACAGGAGCCAGCATGTGCGGTTGAACAATGTTACGTCTGGCACAAGGTTGATCAGCACCGGTACACCACAGGGGTGCGTCCTTTCTCCACTGCTCTTTTCATTGTACACCAATGACTGCACCTCTAATGACTCAGCTGTAAAAATCCTGAAATTTGCAGATGACACCACTGTCATTGGGCTCATCCAGGATGGTGATGAGTCTGCTTATCAGCGAGAAGTTGAGAGGCTGGTGGTCTGGTGTAGTCAGCACAATCTTGAGCTTAACACCCTTAAGACTGTGGAGATGGTCGTGGATTTTAGGAAGCTTCCCACAGTGCTGTCCCCCCTCACATTATCCAACAGCCCAGTGTCAATGGTGGACTCATTCAAGTTCTTGGGAACTATCATTTCCAGGGATCTGAAGTGGGAAACAAACAAGGCTCAGCAGAGGATGTATTTCTTACGGCAACTAAGGAAGTACGGCCTACCACAAGAGCTGCTGATCATCTTCTACACCGCTGCAGTCGAATCCATACTCTGCTCATCCATCACTGTCTGGTTTGGGTCAGCCACAAAAATGGACAAATGCAGACTACAGCGTATTATTAAAACAGCAGGAAAAATCATTGGTGCCCAACTGCCCTCTGTCCAGGAACTGTACATCAGCAGGAGCAGGAAAAAGGCAGTGAATATTGTCCAAGATGCCACACATCCTGCATCTACTCTCTTCCATCTCCTCCCATCTGGCAGACGCGATAGATCGCTGTACACAAAAACCACCAGACACAAGAACAGTTTCTTTCCTTCAGCCATTTCTCTCCTGAATCTGTAGATTATTTTACCTTCCTTTTACTATAGTTTTTAATACTTATTCAGTATGCTTATGGATATGTGTGTGTGCGTGTGTGTGTGTGTGTGTATATGTGTATACATGTGTAAATGTGTATGTGTGTACATATATATATGTGTGTATGTATGCGTGTATGTATATATGTAAATATACTTGTGTGTGTGTGTATACACGTTCTTATGTGTTATTTATGTATTTTTATTCTCATTTAGCGAACATCTACCGAAGCTAAATTGCGTGTAAATGTAATTTTACTTGGACAATAAATCTGAAATATGAATCTGTTTTCCAGAATACCTACTGTATATCTCACACAGCTGATCCTTTTTGAATTATTGTGATTCTCATTGTCTGGTCCTTCTAAGATTTAAGCTTTGGACAAGAGTCCCATATGTACCCAGACCAAACCCACTATAAAAACACCCAAACATGAGTCCTGTATCAGAGCTACTATAAAATACGAAGAGGAAAAACTTGCATTAAAATCAGTATTCAAAGAGTTATGACTGATTAAATGTGCTGATGCTTTATTGCATCTGTCAAAGAGAGGAGGGAGTACTACCGCTTGCTTGCGTCAGAGTGGGTCTAGCAATGTCTGTGGTCAGATCTTTCCATTCTCTGCTGACTGCACAGTTCTTCTGTGTGACAACGGTAATAATACTGGGTTAATATGCACCTGAATGCTGCTTCTGGTGGTTTAGATCAGTGATTCCCAACCGGGGTACCCGTACCCCTAGTGGTGTGTGAGCGCATTTTAGGGGTACACCCAAAAATGTATATTTCATTACCCAGATGATGAAGGGAAGGATATATTGTGATACAGGTTTTAGGCGAAATGGTCCACTCCTACCCAAATGAATAACAAACCCAGCTTTTATCAAGCCCCCCCCACCCCCCCACCCCCCCCTTGCATGATTTCACAGGTTAAACATCATATCTGAAGTCTGTCTGTGCTCCGCCCACAGTGTCGCAGCGCTGCACCACGCTGCTCTGACAGGAACCACGGAGCTGCTGTCTCTGCTGCTGGAGACCCAGGCCACGGTGGACATCAGAGACACTAATGGTACTGAAACCCTTTGACTCAGTCTACTAACAACCTCAGAACTTTTGTAAATGGTAACTGGCCTGCATTTCTCTAGCACCTTCTTAGGGTTCTACCACCCCCATGGCACTTCGCAACACATTGAGTCATTCATCCATTCACACACACATTCACACACTGGTGGTATCGAGCTGCAATGTAGCCACAGCTGCCCTGGGGCGCACTGACAGAGGCGAGGCTGCAGAGCACAGGCACCACTGGTCCCTCCGACCACCACCAGCAGGCAAGGTGCGTTAAGTGTCTTGCCCAAGGACACAACCGCAGAATTCTCTGGTTGGAGCGGGGATGGAACCTGCAACCTTCTGATAACTGGACAACCCGCTCAACCTCCTGAGCTACTGCTGTCACCATGTTCTAGACCAAAAACAAATCCAAACAGTGTAAGTGTCAGGAAATGAGGTCAGTTATCTGAATTAGAACCTTACGCATGAGATTTACCCATAAAAAGGTGTTTCTCCTGAACTCCGTTGTGCATGGCAGCAGCACAGCTGCAGAACATTACCTAGGACATGAAGAACAGCTACAACAAAATCTGGGACCAGAGGCATGCACTGCTTTAGAGCATGTTGCTGCTGCCATTGAGGGCAGTGTCAGACTTTAGATGAATGGTGTTCAATGAGAAATGTAACTTTTACCCATCCTGGCTCCTTCAAACCACAGAGTCATGTACTAGAACTAGGGGTAAGTATTCTGACAGTACAACAAAGTACACACAGTCATTAATTTTTTAGCAGTGACACCGGGGCCCCATAAAATCTGTTTAATGTTTTCCCATGTTGGGGCAACGGTGGCACAGGAGTCAAGTGCTCACCCCGTAACCGGAAGGTTGCAGGTTCGAGTCCTAGGGTAAGACACTTAACCCATCTTGCCTGCTGGTGGTGGTCAGAGAGACCGGTGGCGCCAGTGCTCGGCAGCCTCACCTCAGTCAGTGCGCCCCAGGGCAGCTGTGGCTACATCGTAGCTCATCCCCACCAGGGTGTGATTGTGTGTGTGAATGGGTGAATAACTGACTGTGTTGCATTTCTGTCTGAGGTGTTTTTTGCAGAGCAAAGCTGCCCTCTCTGTGGAGGGTAACTCTGAAGTGCCTTTTTTCCCTCCAACTGACCCAATCCTCATGTAAACCCTCTGATCTCTATTAAGGTGGCGCGACTCGGGTTGCGAATGACCACAATTACCAGTTCTTGTCGTGTGTATTTGCCTATGAATGTATGTCCGATCTCAGAATTGTGTGTACTGAAACTCTAATGTCCCTCTGGGATTAATAAAGTATCTTTGAATTTGAATTTGAATTTATATCCGCGATCTCGTTCTTTCTGTCACTACCCAAAGCTCGTGCCCATAGGTGAGGGTAGGAACGTAGATGGACCGGTAAATCGAGAGCTTTGCTTTCTGACTCAGCTCTCTCTTCACCACGACAGACCGGTACAACGCCCGCATCACTGCAGACGCAGCACCAGTCCGCCTATCGATCTCACGCTCCAGCTTTCCCTCACTCGTGAACAAGACCCCAAGATACTTAAACTCCTCCACTTGGGGAAGGACCTCATCCCTGACCTGGAGATGGCATTCTACCCTTTTACGAGTAAAGACCATGGTCTCATATTTAGAGGAGCTGATTCTCATCCCAGCCACTGTAAACTGTAATACTGTGTTAGTTGCACACTGCTTTCCCCTCCTCAGATGCCGGATGGTGGACCAGAATTTCCTTAAAGTCATACGAAAGTCTTGCTCTATGGTCTCACCGAACCCCATCTATGCTCGGGTTTTTGCCTCTGCGACCACTCAAGCCGCATTGCGCTTCGACAGCCGTGTGTGTGTGTGTGTGTGTGTGTGTGTGTGTGTGTGTGTGTGTGTGTGTGTGTGTGTGTGTGTGTGTGTGTAACTGTGGCTTAGATGACATTAGCATCTCACCGGCCGCTCTGTCGGTGTCCTCGCCTAGAAACTGAGCTTGCAGAGGTTCAGGGTTGGCATAAAGGTGTGTCCATTTTTCTGTCACATTTGATATCATCCATCAAAATGTTTTCGTAGAAAGTGACTTACATAATTTTTCAGAGCATATTTTGTGAGTAAAACAAATTTCATAAATGAGAACCCTGAGATATTTTAAATCAAATTTTCTTTCACTTAAATTAGTCTTTCTGAAACATTCAGGACAAGACAGAACCATAAGGTGGTGTCATGGGATTACAGAGGAGGATTAGGGCCACTGAAAAGAAAAAAGAATATTTATATAGATGTCTGACCTTTTTTCCTCAAAATTCTGAGTTTAATATCAGAATTTTGAAATTTACGTCACAATACTGAGAAAAAAAGTCTGCATTCTGTGATTAAAGTCAGAATCCTGACTTATTTTTTCATAATTCTAAAGTCAAAAATCTGAGAAAAAAAAACACATTTCTGAGGTTAAAGTAAGAATTCTGAGATTGCAGTCAGAATTTTGAAAAAAAAAAAGTCAGAAGTGTGAGATTATAGTCAGAATCCTGAGACTGGATTAAGAATTCTGAGAAAATATCTGCTGTTAAAGACTCAACCGGGAATATAGTTTATGACCCTGAAAGAATAAACAACACTTTCAGAGACTTTTACAAACTTTGTACTCACCACAGATAAACCCATCAGATAACGAGATTGATGAGTTCCTTGACAGGATAACACTTCCTAAATTATCAGACAGCCAAGTTACAGTCCTGGACTCGCCACTAACATCAGCGGAGCTCCAGGAGGCCCTTAAATCCATGACTAATAGGAAAGCTCCAGGTCCAGACGGGTTCCCAGTAGAGTTCTACAAAGTATTCTGGATCATTCTGGCTCCAACATTCTTCAGAATGGTGAGGGAAATCGAAGAGAGCGGCAGATTACAGCCAAACATGAACTCAGCCAATATTAGTCTCTTGTTAAAACCAGGCAAAGACCCAGCATTTCCTACCAGCTATCGCCCAATTTCTCTTATTAATGTTGATCTCAAAATAATTTGTAAAGCCCTGGCCAAAAGATTAGAGAAGGTAACCCCCTTCATAATACACCCTGACCAAACTGGTTTCATTAAGGGTAGACAGTCATCCACAAACTCACATAGATTACTTAATTTGATAGATTTCTCTTACAGTAGAAACATAGAAACTAGTATATTATCTCTAGATGCAGAAAAGGCTTTTGATAGAGTTAACTGGAAGTTCTTATTTGCAACTTTACATAAATTTGGTTTTGGGAACTTCTTCATAAACTGGCTACAAACATTATACAGTTCACCAACAGCACGTGTCAGGACGAATGACCAAATATCAGCTAGCTTCTGTCTTCAGAGGGGGACCAGGCAGGGATGCCCACTCTCCCCCTCACTGTTTGCTATCTTTATCGAACCACTAGCAGCAGCAATTAGGCAAACAACAGATATTAAAGGGATAAAGTGTAAGAAAATAGAACATAAGATCAGTCTTTATGCAGATGATGTTTTACTCTTTCTCTTTATTAAAGAATTAGTTACAGGGAAGCTTGGCTGTTGAATGAATATTTTGGGCAAAATTGTTCAATACTGCCAAAAATATCATTGTCCTTTTGACCTGTCCAAGATGGCCGGTCGAGCTACGTGTCGGGCACCTAAGATGGCGGATTGTTGCGCATGCGCAGTCCGGCACCCGGCGTTGTATTCCCTGTAGCAGAATCACGATTCTAAACACCGGAGCATTTATTCGAACCGCCGCTAACGTTATCCACAAGTACTCCGTACCGGAAGGTTTAGCGGGTTTAAGGACGCAGAATCGCTGCGTCGGAACGGCTTGACAGTTTCGCGGGACGCGTTCCCAAGCGTCTTACCGAGAGTGGCTAGTTAGCTCTTTGGCTAAGTAGCTTTTCGTCTGTAGCGACCAGACTTAAATTTGTCCGATTAGCCAAGCAGGCATCTCGCTCCGCGGCTAAAACGGACTTTAAAAGCATACGCAAACTGGATGCAGTAACGCCTCCGGTAAATATAACCCGAATTACAGCGGTTACCTAGCAGGTGAAGCTACGGTAGTTGTTCACGAGTCTACTGGGAAAAATTGACGCTGATCAGGCGTCTTCTGGACGGAAAAAAAATTCCGACGGAGCTTTCTGTCTCCGATTACACAAATGGATGCACACAGTGTCACAAACACAGCGACAAACAATAAACAGACGGTTCCAACGTATTAAAACAGGAGAAATGTTTACCCTCAAATGTAGGCCCAAAATGGCCGTTAGCACACGTCAGCACTCAAGGTGTTTTGATGAAACAGCGCCTCCTGTCGGAGGGTGATGAATGTGCACCCCCCTTTTCTGAGAAGCTGAATGAGGAAAATGCTCGCTTTTTTCCTCTCCCTGAACTCACACACTGGACAAAAATCCCAAAATATGTCTCCTGGCTGGCTCGCCAAATGTAGTGAAATAGAGTGATGTAACGATCTAGAGTTGTATTTTAATATACTGTAAGTAGATCTAGTTTTATAATCAGAAGATGGGCTGTTTTTATCATCAGGGAGTTTAATTAAACACTCTGTATTGACTTTGAGACAAGAAAAGAGAGAGAGTTGGGATCGTTTAAGAATCTTTAATTTCTTAATTATAAATTCTTAACAATCTACCAGGACTAACTCGGTGATGGATGAAAATGGATTTGGATGTTGTGTTGGTGCGTGTGTGTGTGTGTTGTTCAGGATCTTTAGGCTGACGGAGCGTATCTGGTTGTTATGACTACGGACCACGAGGCTTCGGAAGCTGATGACATGAGCAGCTATTTTGCCGTGTACGTACCCTGTGGAGTCTCCCAGGTAGATCAGGAAATGCCAGGTCCTAGGACCTCAGATGTGTACTGGAGCTGGTTGAAGCAGCGGTCACAGCACGTCAAAGCCCGTCTGAAGGGCCGACCCCGGTAGCATCGGCAGCATCAGCTAGTGGTGCTCTTATTTTGAAGGGATGTCGTCTTGTTGGTAAACAACGGAAATCTCCAGTAGCTTCACAGTTCTCAGTTAAAGAAGAAAGCACATCTGGCCAGGCTGTACTTCTCTTTTGATGACGGTGGAACCCCCGTAGGACTTCCAACTGAACAGAACTGAAGTCAAAATGGAACTGAACATAAAATGGCGTTGCCTTGTTTTTATATCTCTGAGTTGTTTTAAGTTTTAGTGAACGGGATTGGACACTTTAATTCAACAAGCCAGATTCTCTTACGGCAGCCGAAAGCTCTGATTGGTTGGAACAATGTGTCATGCGTTTCTATGGAGATGAGGGTCAGTCTGTCTGTGCAGTAGTCCTGCTTTCATTAAACACATAAATCATGACATCTTTATTCCACAGATCATTCACTTGATTATTATTGATCAACATCTGTTTCGACTAGCTTTAATCACAAATTAAGTACTTTGATTATTGAAAAGCGTTCTTCTTCTCCTTCTGGCTCTTCTCCTGGAATGTAAACAGTCTGAGGAACACCCGACCTTGGCGTTTCCTACACGGGTGTTACTGTGTACAGGGGCAGCTGTGTGGAGCTGAAAATTATGAACTTCATAACGTTACACTCCGGAATTCTCAATTGTCTCTCTCTCATTCAATAGAACTGATAAAGTCTTTTTCAAGCATTTCAGATTACTCTATAAACTGGTTAAAATCCACAGTTCTACCAATTAATTTCTCTTTTGTCAATTTACTTAATACACAATTCGAGTCAGGGAATATCACATACCTGGGAATTGATATCTCTCCCAAGTTAGCAGATCTAACCAAACTAAACTACATCCCACTTTTAAAGAAAGTGGAAGATGATCTTGCAAGATTGAAATCCTTACCAATATCACTCATGGGGAGGGTTGCTACACTTAAAATGATGGTCTTACCCAGAATAAATTACTTATTCTCGATGATCCCAAACAAACCACCAGCTGACTGGTTTAAATCTCTGGACTCCTCAATTATTAAATTCCTTTGGCAGGATAAACCTTCACGAATTAGCTTAAAAACGCTTCAGAAGACCAAAGACAGAGGAGGACTGGATTTACCCAACTTTTATTATCCACGCAAGATCTCATCCCGTGGGGTCAAAATGATCATGAGAACGGTGAGCAAGAATCCCAGAACGACACGGGGGGACCTGGTGAATGACCTGCAGAGAGCTGGGACCACAGTAACAAAGGTCACCATCAGTAACACACTACAACGGCAGGGAATCAAATCCTGCAGTGCCAGACGTGTTCCGCTGCTGAAGCCAGTGCATGTGCAGGCCCGTCTGAAGTTTGTCAGAGAGCACATGGATGATACAGCAGAGGATTGGGAGAATGTCATGTGGTCAGATGAAACCAAAGTAGAACTTTTTGGTATAAACTCAACTCGTCGTGTTTGGAGGAAGAAGAATACTGAGTTGCATCCCAAGAACACCATACCTACTGTGAAGCATGGGGGTGGGAACATCATGCTTTGGGGTTGTTTTTCTGCTAAGGGGACAGGACCTTTAAGCCCCATGAGATGTCTAAGCTGCAGCTGTTACACACCTGCTTAGACTCTATCAAAACCTGGATGGTGGGAGCTTTCTTCAGCTGAATGAAGATAAGACTGAGATCCTCATCTGTGCCCCAGACAAGCTGGTTCCCAAAGTCAGAGACTCTCTTGGTCAGCTTGCTTCCCACACCAAACCCTCCATCAGGAATCTTGGCGTGACCTTTGACCCAGCTCTCACCCTGGATTCTCATGTCAATTCTCTTGTTGGCTCTTCCTTCTTCCATCTCAGGAACGTTGCTAAGCTGAGTCCCATTCTGTCTCGCTCTGAACTTGAGACAGTTCTCCACACCTTCATCTCCTCACGCTTAGACTACTGTAACTCTCTTTTCACGTGTCTGAGCAGAACCTCCCTGAACCGTCTACAGGTGGTTCAGAACGCCTGTGCTCGGCTTCTGACCAAGTCCTCCAAACACACCCACATCACCCCGCTTCTCCTCCAGCTTCACTGGCTGCCAGTCAACTTCAGGGTTCATTTCAAGATCCTGGTTCTGGTCTATAGGGCCTTACATGGACAAGCACCATCTTACATTGGGATCTTGGGCTGCATGGTGGCACAGTGGTTAGCACTGTTGCCTCGCAGCACGAAGGTTGCAGGTTCGAAACTCGGCTGCGGCCTTTCTGCTTGGAGTTGCGTGTTCTCCCCATGCATGAGTGGGTTTCCTCCGGGTACTCCGGTTTCCCCCACAGATCACAACATGCCCTATAGCAGGTGTGTCAAACTCAAACTCACACGGGGCCGAAATGAAACTCTGGGACGGAGTCGAGGGCCAAACTTAATATTTTTGAAAAAGTGACGCAAATTTGCACATTTTCTTTATCAACATTTATGCAATTTTGAACCTTTAAATTTGGAAACAAACATATTTCTGCATTAACACTGAATGTGGAATAACCAAATGACACACGAGCAAGTCAGATTTAAATAAAAGGCATCAGTGGTATTCATTACTTGTGGTATAATCAGCATTTTTAAAATCTATTCAGGATTTATGTTTTCTTGTTTATTCATTTTTCTTATTTTTTATTCTCCTTTTATTCTCCTGTAATACGTGTCATCGCTGCTGTGACGTCTAGCTTTCCCCACTGAGGAACAATAAAGGGATTTTCTATTCTATTCATCTATCTGCAGCCTTTCCACTTCCTGTTTACTGTAGGTTAAATCTTTTCTCACGGGCCAACAACAAAATAAAATATCATTTTATCTTAAATGAAAATGCAACATCTCACCTGTTAACTTTCATGTTTTGGAGCAGAAAAAGAGCGTAAAACCAACATATTTAAAGCTCAGTTTGCTCCACTGGTTTACTGTGATGCTCACCTGTTCCAGCCAGATACCTGCATCATGGGGCTGATCTGAGCTGAGGAGGAGACTCCTGTTGTTTTGTTCATCTTCATCATAATAATGACAACATTAGATGACAACAGGTGCTCACATAGGTTTGTGCTGATGAACATGTCTGAGCAGCTTGACCGCGTTGTTGTGTGTCGGGGAGGAAACACAACCACAGAGCCGTGCTGGTTTGAGCGTGTCGCTGCTCGCTGGAGTTATATCAGCTCTGTCTGGACGTTAGTTGGAAAACTTTCTCTTTCAGTCGTGAACACATTACTGAGCGGCTAGAATCTCCGTTTCTGGGCTTCAACGTCAGAAAATAGCTGAGTGAGAGGAGTGTAGTTTGTCCGAGACAGCGGAGCTGCAGACACTGGCAGCAGGCGGAAAAAAACACAAAGGAGTGGGCGTCGTCGGCTCCGCGCTGACGCCGCAAAGCATCATGGGAGTTGTAGTCTTTGCGGTAAAATCGGCCAGCGGGCCAGTTTTAATATATTTTTGATATTTATCTCGCAGGCCACATAAAAATGCTCCGCGGGCCGCATCTGGCCCGCGGGCCTTGACTCTGACATCTGTGCCCTATAGGTTATAAATTGTAAGTCGCTTTGGATAAAAGTGTCTGCTAAATACAGGTGCTGGCCAGTAAATTAGAATATCATCAAAAGGTTGAAAATATTTCAGTAATTCCATTCAAAACGTGAAACTTGTACATTATATTCATGCAATGCACACAGACCAATGTATTTCCGATGTTTATTACGTTTAATTTTGATATTTATAGGTGACAACCAATGAAAACATCAAATCTGGTATCTCAGAAAATTAGAATATTCTAAAGGCCAATGAAAAAATGTTTGTTTCTCTAATGTTGGCCAACTGAAAAGAATGAACATGAAAAGAATGTGCATGTATAGCACTCAATACTTAGTCGGGGCTCCTTTTGCCTCAATAACTGCAGTAATGCGGCGTGGCATGGACTCGATCAGTCTGTGGCACTGCTCAGGTGTTATGAGAGCCCAGGTTGCTCTGATAGTCGTCTTCAGCTCCTCTGCATTGTTGGGTCTAGCGTATTGCATCCTCCGCTTCACAATACCCCATAGATTTTCTATGGGGTTAAGGTCAGGCGAGTTTGCTGGCCAATCAAGGACAGGGATACCATGGTCCTTGAACCAGGTGCTGGTGGTTTTGGCACTGTGTGCAGGTGCCAAGTCCTGTTGAAAGGTGAAGTCTGCATCCCCATAAAGTTGGTCAGCAGCAGGAAGCATGAAGTGCTCTAAAACTTCCTGGTAGACGGCTGCATTGACCCTGGACCTCAGGAAACAGAGTGGGCCAACACCGGCAGATGACATGGCACCCCACACCATCACTGACGGTGGAAACTTTACACTGGACCTCATGCAACGTGGATTCTGTGCTTCTCCGCTCTTCCTCCAGACTCTGGGTCCTTGATTTCCAAAGGAAATGCAGAACTTGCTTTCATCAGAAAACATAACTTTGGACCACTCAGCATCAGTCCAGTCCTTTTTGTCCTTGGCCCAGGCGAGACGCTTCTTGCGCTGTTTCTTGTTCAAGAGTGGCTTGACACACGGAATGCGACACCTGAATCCCATGTCTTTCATGAGTCTCCTCGTGGTGGTTCTTGAAGCGCTGACTCCAGCTGCAGTCCACTCTTTGTGGATCTCCCCCACATTTTTGAATGGGTTTGTCGTCACAATTCTCTGCAGGGTGCGGTTATCCCTAGAGCTTGTACACTTTTTTCTACCACATTTTTTCCGTCCCTTCGCCTGTCTGTTAATGTGCTTGGACACAGAGCTCTGCGAACAGCCAGCTTCTTTAGCAATCACCTTTTGTGTCTTGCCCTCCTTGTGCAAGGTGTCAATGATTGTCTTTTGGACAGCTGTTAAGTCAGAAGTCTTCCCCATGATTGTGGTGCCTTCAAAACAAGACTGAGGGACCTTTTAAAGGCCTTTGCAGGTGTTTTGAGTAAATCAGCTGATTAGAGTGGCAGCAGGTGTCTTCTATATTCAGCCTTTTCAGAATATTCTAATTTTTTGAGATACCAAATTTGGAGTTTTCATTAGTTGTCACTTATGAATATCAAAATTAAACGTAATAAACATCGGAAATACATTGGTCTGTGTGCATTGCATGAATATAATGTACAAGTTTCACGTTTTGAATGGAATTACTGAAATATTTTCAACCTTTTGCTGATATTCTAATTTACTGGCCAGCACCTGTAAATAAACATAAACATCTTCTTAGTCCCTACACCTCCAGCAGGTCCCTGAGGTCCCTGAGGTCCACTGATCAAAGCCTACTGGTTGTGCAGCACCAGGCTAAAGACCAAAGGTGACAGATCATCTGCTGCTGTGGCCCCCAGACTCTGGACCTCTCTCCCCCTGAGCCTGAGATCAGTGGACTCAGTGGTCTCCTTTAAAAAGCAGCTGAAGACTCACTTGTTCAAGCTGGCTTTTGTATGACCTTCTTCACCTCTCTCTCTTTATTCTGCTCTCCCCACCTATTCCTCCTTCCTCAGGATCCACTGATTTCCCTCTTTCCTGTTCACTCTCTCTCTTTCTTAAATTTTTTAAAGAGCGGGTCAATTGAGCCTCTGAGTCCTTCTCCACCCACGTATCAATTTTGAAAAATGCAACATTAGTAGGCGTTGCCTGGAGGACCGAGAGGGCGGAGCCGCGGCAGTGACGAAGACGACGGCTAACTAGAAGATGCTAGCTCCCTTCACTCTATGCAGTTATTAGAAGTGGAGGATGTTTCTCCCCCTCCTTACCCAGACACTCGAGAAGAAAGGGACCAAGTCTATTTGGAGGAGACAAGCGGACCTGAGCCTTATTGTTGTGAGCTTGTGAGTTGCCTTAAACTACCGGAACCGACCCAACAGAACCACCTCTGAACGTAAGTAGCCGTTAGCCATAGCATTGGACTAGCTGCAGGGTTTGTCTCCACGGCCCTAGAGCTAGTATTCAGCATGTTTTAGAGGTTTATCTGCTTCAGCACACCTGGTTTTAATCAGCAACAAATAGCTGAGCTGCTTAACAGTTAATCTAACCTGTTAAAGCAGGAAAATCCATTGAAACACGCTGGATAGCAGGTCTCCAGGAGCCCTGGGCTCAAGTTACAGTCTGCTGCATAAAGTTATGAAAATGCCCCATGAGAAAATTATTCTGTAATGTGTTCAGCTCACTAAAACTGCCCTGGTTTATTTATTTACTGATAACAGCTGCTCTCTTGGTTCTAGGTCCTCTGGTGTCTGCAGCTGGTCTCTGGTGTCTGCAGGTGGTCTCCTCTGCTGGTGTCGTCAGGATCAGGAACTTCCAGAAGAATGTGCCTTTCAATGACTCTTTCCCCCTTATTTGTTATATTAATTAAATAAATCTCATTTTATATATTATATATTTCCTGTTTTTGTTCATGTCCATAAATACTTAAACATGCTT
Organism: Nothobranchius furzeri; assembly: GCF_043380555.1. Classification (NCBI taxonomy): domain Eukaryota; kingdom Metazoa; phylum Chordata; class Actinopteri; order Cyprinodontiformes; family Nothobranchiidae; genus Nothobranchius; species Nothobranchius furzeri. The sequence continues at coordinate 2,293,941 of NC_091756.1, forward strand.
GAAATTAAAACAAGCTTTTAACAGTGAGGTGCTAGTTTAATTCATCACAATAGAGCTAGTTAAACATGCATTGTGATAATTCAATTAATGTAATTTATAAATATCCATTAAAATATCAAAACTGGAATCTATGAGATATTTGGCAGCGCAAAAAAACTTGTCAAACACAATATTTATTATAATAATTGTAGGCAGACAGGAGACAGAGCTGATGGAGGTTCTCAGTCATCGAAGGAAGGCTGAAGGCTTTCCAGGAACAGGAGATGTGGTGTTGTCTCTTCTCTCTCTATTCTGCCAGATGAGCTGATAGGTTACAGGTGTGTGAGGACGTCCTCATGCTGTCATAACCAGATGACAGGAGTTATCAGGTGATCAGCCAGGCTAATGAGATGCAGAAAGAAAACAAATCCAGGACAGTGTACAATATGTGGTGTTGCTCACCTTATGTGCTCTTATAGAGTTATTAACGTGTGCCTGCCTCATGGTGTAGAGTCCATATTTTGCTGAGTGTCCTGCAATAATGCAGGTTATTAGTTAATTTACTTTTGATAGCAAAAACAAAATATTTACTGTAAAAGTTGTTTTCCAGGTGAATCAGCTCACACGTCACCACCAAGTGTCACGGGGCCAGAATCAGTAGCCTCCTTCATGATGTCATGATGTAATCACATACTTATTTAATTGTTAATATCTTAAAAATTCTGAAATGTTTTAATTTTTTTTTTACCTTGAACAGTTCACTGAGCTTGCACTGTCACTGAGGTGGAAGCTGGAATCAACAGCAGACACCTCACACCTTGGTCTTTTCAGGGGGTGTGGACGCTGCTCTGGGACCTTCTGGAAGATGAATTTTCATCATGGTCCCCGTGGGTCACCAGACACACTGCGGCTGTGAGCTCCATTCTGGCTGGCTATGTAAAAACAAAGAAGCAGCACATTTATAAATGTTTAAAAGAGCATAAAATCACGTGTAACAATAATCTGTAAAACAAATTAAAACTAGAAGGTAATAAAATGTTTACATAGAAGATTATTAAAAATAATTCACCTTTGCTACGGGTAAGGCTTTACGTCAGCCTGGACAAGTGCATTCTTGCAGCTAAATCAGTCTGACAGCTAGTGTCTTGGGTAGATTTAGCCTGAAAAAAAAATAGAAGCACATTGTTGTTGTTGTTTATAAAGTCAGATAATATACAAAAGAAACTGTCCTATATAGGCGCTTTATAACATTCCTAGTGTGTGATCATTATAACGTAAAAGTCAGTCACATATGATGTGGAGAGTCTGAAATGTGACCTCCTGAACAGAATTCCTCACAGAACCGGGTCACAAGCTGGATTTCACGCTGTAATGCTGTCTGTCAAGTGCTGCGTCAGTTAGAGCCACTGTTGCAGAATTGCCGACTGACTAGCTAAAGGAAGTGAACCACGTCTCTCAGACTTTGCATTTAGGAAGGGAATTGTCTTTAGAAGATGTTAAAACGTTTATTTAGCTTACTCACCTCAGACTGGAGCCCGCCGTGGTGGGGGAGCAGAGTCGGTGGGCTGCATCTAAATCGCGGAAGAGCCACGGTGGGCACAGCCTCCCTCTTCAAATGGAGACGTGCAGAATCGCGGGTAAAATGCCCACAGAGCCACCGCAAGCATACTACACTACACCTACTCACCAATACTAACACGATATGGAGCACTAAACCCGAACTACTTTCCCAATTACACTAACAGCCAAACACTAACTAAACTATAATATACAACAGCCAAGCTAACACTAAATAAGTATTTATAACACTAAAATATATGCTAAGACTAGGATATGCTAATGCTATATGCTAATGCTGAACTACCGCTGACCTCCTACACTCACTTGCAAATCCAACTCCCACTCGCCACAGGGCGTGGCCGAGACGCTCGTTGCTTTTATAACTTTGGCACGGAGCTGCTACGTAGTACTCTACTGGTTTACGTAGTACTTTACTCTTTAGCCATTGGCTAAAATTTATTCAAAATGACTCAAATTCTATGTTTTCAGCTGAAGGTGGCGCATTACTGTGGTTTTTAGACAGAATTTTTAATTTTTAAAGAAAATGCACCAAAATGCTAAAATAAAGAATACACACATTTAAAACACTATTAGACACTCTCATCAGCAAAAAAAAGTTAATTTAGACGTTACTTGCTCTTTAAATCACAATTGTCTATTTTTTGCTCATTTTAAATATATTTTTAACCATTTTCTAAATTATTTTTATATTTTTACATTTTTTGTTTTTGTGAAGCGCCTCGTGGTTTTTATCTTGAGAGGTGCTATAGAAATGATATCTTCTTCTTCTTCTTCTTCTACAAGTGGCCGGCCTGAAGCGATTCTCTGGAACTGTCGAATCACTCAGGATGATCCAATTTTAAGGTTTTGATGTTATGATTTGCACAGCCAATCAGAGGCTGACAAGTTTGAGAGATGTTACCAAGACAACTCAGAAACACGCCTTCTTGATACAGGATGTTCTGACTGGGTTAATATTATGCGTGTCAGTGTTTAACTTAGCCGTACTTGTTATTGTGTGAGTGCAGGTGTGAGGACCTCGTCGTCAAAACATGTTGAACACATGGAAGGTTCTAGTAGACAAACATAGCATCATATCTATTCAGTGAGCACAGAGTAATGAAGCATTTCATTATACTGTAATTATTATAAGTAGTAACAAACAAATGTTTATTTAATGATTATGTAGATTATAAGTCATGGAAGAAGTTCATATTGATTTAAGAAATCATTCTCAAATTTAGCAATTGATTGGAGCTGTAGTTCTTCCTTCTGTGGAGGCAGACAGATGGGAGCTTGGGAAATAAAGTTATTGTTTAATTTTCAGACTTGCAGAGTCTGAATCCCAGCTGGTATGAAGTCAGGCTCATTTAAAGGGAACACATGCAGTGTTGTGTCTCCTTTCTGACCAGATGTTGAATAGATGTTGAAAGGTCAGACTGTACCTAAACTGAGCATTGCTGGACGTTACAGGTATGAGTCTGACAACTGGCCCGACGCCGCCCCTTTCTGCGTGCTGCAGCCATCTCGAAGATTGGGCCAAGCAACAGCTTAAGCCTAATTTATACTTCTCCGTCCGCGCCGGGACGGACGCACGCAACGCCATAATCCACGCTTTTGAGGGCTCTCCAGCAGGACGGAGGAAGTCAAGATCTCTTTTCTAAACATCCGCCCGCTGAGACAGAAAATGCAAGCTTGTGATTGGTCAAGACGCCGCTGTCGTCTACAGTGCTGCTCAAAAACATAAGGAGCCGACACGGAGCAGCTTGAAGAATACCTCACGGAAAAACTCTAACAATATAAATGTTTTATTCCCTCGTGACTGGAGGAGTGAAAATATACACAGCAAGCATTTTTTTTTCGTGGAAATGATGGGAAACGTGGGTTTAGAGGTGGTGAGTGCAAGAAGGTGGAGGAGGATGAGGGTCAAATCTGTCCGTGTTAAAAGTCTCTTAAATACAAAAAACACAATATGAACACACTATCTTGGACCGGATACATGACAGGATACCACAGAACCGCGCTACGCCCTCTGCTACGAGCACAACGTCTCCGTACGTCCATGCGTGTCCTCCCTCGTGGAGCTGACGGAGACGTATAAATTAGGCTTTAGTCCCAAAATTCTGAGAAAATAGTCAGAATTTCAAAATTAGATCTGATTTTTTTCCCCAGTGATTTAGGACAGTGATCTTTTTATCTCTTAAATATTTAGAGATTTGTTGTTATTTTAGAAGAAATACCATTTCATTTCTAAAGTAAGAACAATTGCAAGAGTATGGTTATTTTTTCGATGGGATGTTAATAAATGGGAAAATAAAAAAAAAACATAAATGGATCTTAAAATATTACTGGTAGTTTTATTATCATTCTGTTGTGGAAATTCAATTGAGATTTTATATGAAAACTCAGAAAAACTGGTTAAACCTGCACATTTTTAATAAATTTGAGTTATATTTAAAAAAAAAAGGATATCACAGTTATCTATCTCCAGCGGTCAACGGGCAGTCAGGCGGGGTACACCCTGGACAGAGAGCCAGTCCATCGCAGGGCAACACAGAGACACACACACACACACACACACACACACACACACACACACACACACACACACACACCTAAGGACAATTTAGACGGACCAGTTAACCTAACAGTCATGTTTTTGGACTGTGGGAGGACAACACATTCTCACACCCAAGGCGTCAAAATATGACACGTGTGACCAAGCCTCAATATATGATGATTTGGGACGCCCCAGCACGTCAGGAGACGACGATCAGGGACAAACAGCTGACGTAGCATCTCAGAGCTTCGGTACGCCGTTGGTGAGACGGACATTAGAACTACTTGTGAACTACTTAACCTTCCCCTCACCCAATCCTAACCTTAAAGTCCATAAACTGTGACCTTAAGGTTAGGATTGGGGTGAGGGGAAGGTTAAAGAGTCAAATAATGCCCGTGTGACCGCGCGTGTCAGACAGTGACACCAGCGGAGCCACATGTCCCTGATCGTCGTCTCCGGACTCGCTGGGGCGTCCCGAATCGTCATGTATTGAGGCTTGGTCACGCATCATATTTTGACACCTTGGGTGTGAGAATGTGTTGGGGAGGAAGCCGGAGTACCCGGAGAGAACCCACGCATGCACAGGGAGAACATGCAAGAATAAATCATAAAACAAAAGAAAAAGTATGTGAAAAGTTTATTTTTAAATAAGTTTGGAAGGTTACATGTACTTCAGTAAATTTTAAAAATATTTGCTCTGTTGAAATTCATCTGATGTCTGAGATAGTAAAACCAGTCATTTTGACATAAATAAATAAATAAATAAATAAATAAATAAATAAATAATATCATATCATATACTGTGATATAGGTCTGAGACCATATGACCCATTCATTCCCAAATGAATAATAAACCAGCTTTTATCAAGCCCCCCAGTCCTGCATGCTTTCCATGTCTCTGCTTCAGCCCACCTGATTTACATATCTGCATCACCTTCTCAGGATGACATCAAGTGCTGCACAAACCTGTTAATCGCTCATTCATCTAGATCAGGTGTGTGGCAGCAGGGAAACACCTAAAACATGTAGGACGGGGGAGCTGAGGACCAGGGTTAAGACACACTGTGAAGGAAAACCAGAGCAGGGCTGCAGCTGCGACTGAGAGAGCGCCTGAAGCCTCGTTCACACTGAATGCAGAATGGATGCGGTCCAGTTTCACATGGATCAGAAATCACTGAGTCCATGCAGAACATTCACACCAGCTGTGGTGAGTACCAAGGGGGTACTCGTGGTAATGGAAATGAGACATGAATGGGAAAAGTCCACCATTTTGGATCAGATTGCATTTATTGTGTATAAATTAAAACCAGCTCAGTGGTAGAGTGGCTCTAGTGGTAGAGTGTCCGCCCTGAGACTGGGAGATCAGGGTTCGATTCCTGGTCGGGTCATACCAAAGACTTTGAAAAAATGGGACCCAATGCCTCCCTGCTTGCCACTCAGCATTACGGGGTTGGATTGGGGGGTTAAACCACCAAATGGTTCCCGAGCGCGACCGTGTCTGCAGCTCACCGCTCCCCCAGGGGATGGGTCAAATGCGGAGAACAAATTTCGCACACACACCTGTGTGTGTGACAACTGATGGGACTTTAAATAAGAGGCAACAGATCAGAAAAAACATGAAATATTTTTGGTTTATTCTTTCAAATCGATTGTCCAAAGTCTACTTTAACAAGTGCTGCTTAGTTTTTGTTGTACTTTTGTATTTTCTACAACATTCCAACTTCTCTGCATTAGATCTTGTTTGAAGTATTATTCATTAACAATAAGGATGTCTCTGATAACTGCAACATTTTCTTTTCTCATGTCCTGCTGTTGTCCCAAGGAATGCGTCCCCTCCATTATGCAGCATGGCAGGGAAAATCTGACTCCGCCTTATTATTACTGAGAGCTGGAGCTTCAGCCAACTCCCCTTCCTGTGACGGACAGATCCCGTTGCATTTGTCTGCGCAGTACGGACACTACGAGGTGGTGAGGAAAAACACAAGCCTGGCAATACATCCAATAGGGAGCCTGAGTCTCCTCCCTGTCCGGTCGGCTCATGGGTCCTCGGAAGAACGAAAACATGAAAGGAAGTCAACGGGGCTAAAAACGCTATTTTCTAATCCGCTTTGCCTCACGCCCTGGACCACACACATTGGACTGCAATTTAAAAGAGAACTAATGATGTTTGTTTCGACCACACCAGTCACGTACTATTTTATGATTTGTCAGCATGTAAAAGTTTGTAGTTAGCATGGCTACAAATTAGACGTTGGCACGTCGCATGTATGACGTCACCACAGAATCTCCCAGGTTTATGGTGTTTCTTTCCTTCTGAAGGAAGGATTTCAAGTTTGCTGAACTTACAGCTGTTTTCCCTCTATTTTTTTGCCGTGTCTGGCTCGATGACGTCACTTTCATGAAGTGTATTTGTAGTTCTGGACTTATTGTCACACAAAACCTAAAATAGCGTTTCCCCCTGTTTGAAAATAAGCACGTTCTTGGTATCAAAAAGCTTCTTTAAAATTCACGAACATCATAGGAGGAGTTGGAAAATAGCATTTTTAGCCCCGTTGACTTGCATTCATTTTTTTGTTCTTCCGGAGACCCGTGGTCCAGAAGTAGATGGGCGTGACTTAGGGTGCCTATATATGTGAAAATATACCAAACCCAGAGCAAAATCCTTTTGCTTCGGCAACTGTCTAGGGTAGAAAAACACGGCCTTGATTTCCAAAGCATTAAGGGTTAGGTGTGATATATAACTGGAGTGTTGGCTAACAGTGTGTCGCTCTCTTTGCTCTTAGTCTGAGATGCTCCTCCAACACCAGTCCAATCCTTGTCTCCTGAGCAAGTCCAAGAAGACTCCACTGGACCTTGCCTGTGAGTTTGGCAGAGTGAAGGTACAAGAATCAATTTTACCATTGCTTTAAACTTTAAAAACCACCATGCATAATTGTCCCAGTGCTGCTGTGGTGAGGATCCAAACGCAGGTGAACTAAACAGGCAGGCCGGTGAGGACGTTTTAAGAGTTTTAATGAAAAGCACTCTGACAAGTAAACAATGAACAGACAAGGAACACAGAACTGGGAGGGTTTAAATACAAAAGGAGCTGACGTCTAGAGTAATTGGGAGACAAGAGGCAGTTGGGGGGGGGGCTGTAGCAGTCACTGCTTCTTGTGCTTTTGTAGGACTCACAAAGGCTAGTTTTTTAAACCTGGCATCCAGCAGTGTTGGTAGTGTCAAAACTCTAACAGACTCCTAAGCCCTTTTCAGACAGACATTCTGGAACATGTGCGGACAACTCAATCCGGTTTTTAACCGGAACTGTGTTTTCAGACACACCACTTTTGTACCGGAACTTGTCCTTTCGGCTGCCTTCACACAGCAAGGAAAAGTTCCAGATGTCTGAGGGAGGGGGGAGGTGGGGGGGGGGGGGGGGGGGGCGGGAGTGATCGGACTTATGTTGAGCATAATTCTGCGCACACGAAGATGCATAAGAGACCTGGATGATGAAGCTCAACGGTTAAAGGAATCACTGAAGCGGTGTGAAGCGCTCCGTCGCGCGTCTAGACGGTACCGTAGGAGGCGAGCTGCCGTGGTTCGCCGCATGCAGCAGCGGGCTTTCTAGGTGCGCACAGCGTCCCCCGGTCCCCTCCTCCTCCCCCTCCTCCCTGTCCGAAACTCGGCCTCACCAGTCTGAAGCAGCCACCCTGTCCGTAACAAGTCCGGACCTGTTACTAGGGGCGCCGACCGGTTAAATTACGGAACACGTTATCCGGATGTTTGTATTCAGACACAAAGGTCTTACGGACAGATTCCGGAACATTTCCGTTTTTCATGTCCTGTCTGAAGGGGGCTCAAGTGATGTGTATGGTCACGCAGTCTTCTCACCATGTTTTCGCTCAGCTGCTTTGGCATGTTGGTACTCAAAGTCAGAGTTCTGGTTCCAATAGCATGATGAACCATTGCCATCAGAGGTGTTACTTCTGATGCTGACACCCTCTTCTCAGATGAGAGCTCCACTGTTGCTTGGTGGAATGGAGCAAGGATGCATAAGGTGTCCTTATGTTTATGTTTATTTATTCAGCAGACGCTTTTATCCAAAGCGACTTACAGTTTATAACCTATAGAGCATGTTATGATCTGTGGGGAAAACCGGAGTACCCGGAGGAAACCCACGCATGCATGGGGAGAACACGCAACTCCACGCAGAAAGGCCGCAGCCGAGCTTCGAACCTGCAACCTTCGTGCTGCGAGGCAACAGTGCTAACCACTGCGCCACCATGCAGCCATGTGTCCTTAATGCTGTCATACTCCGGTGCTGTCAGTGGGGACGTTTCTGTTGGTAAGGAGGCCAGGGCAGCCCCCACTGGCTCTCTCAGGTCGTACACGCGTTGAAACATTTGGAATGTACTGTTCCGAGTGTCAACTTCCCCAATCATTTTGTGGAAGTTGACACTCGGCAGCCCATTCCACATTTTGTGGAATGGGCTGCCTTCCCATTTGTTCCTGCACCTGGAACAGTCGCTCCTTTGCGGTGGTGCTTGTCCTGAAATATGTTACGAGCCGTCTACATTAGAAATATCCAGTCATCGTGACCCTGTCATGTGACTGTTTTACCTTCTTGTGAAGATTGTTGCAAACAGGAACGTTAAACCTGATTAGCACCAGAGCCACGCGCACTGCGCCGTTACCTCCATCTCTGTAAACGAGGCAAAAACAAATAGATCGGATCCTTTTCTTACCTTTTCAACAACGTTTAATGTAAAGTTCAGTTCAGCACAAAGTTTAACTACAACAATCCATCGAGACAGAGCCTGGATTTGTATTCTGAACAGTTTAAACATGTTTTAAAAGGAGACGTGTGACGCGTCAAAAAGCGTCACCTGCAACATTAAAACCACTGACAGGGTGAAAATATCTAAGTGCTGTCGACACAGACGGGCTACACGTTCTGGGTCAGTTTCATACACACTGTTTTATCTACTATCTTCTGCTGAACGATAACTTTAAGGTACACGAGCGACTGGGTTTGGCTGCTGTCACCTGTTGTGATCGGTTAAAGCAGCTCTCTGCTGTCTGAGGGTAGGCCCCGCCCACAACGCCGCGGCTCCCAGTGTTGTCTTTACTGTGGGAAACGGGTACTAATGGCTCTTTGATGGGAAAAGGTTGCAGACCCCTGGACTACAGCGTGATCAACAATGGCGGGAGGAGAGAGAGGTGTGTTTTCTAGCTGGAAATGTAGTCACTGTTCAGAGTTTGTATCAGCTAAAGATGAAAATATTAAGGTTGGTTGTACACTCTGTGCTGGCTCTGTGTGTTTTATTTTTTATGAATACTATTTGTTTTAAGTGAGGTCAAGAAAGACTGTTTTTATTTTATTTTTATAAAACCTGCATCATGTCAGGCGACAGGGTTAAAGTTCAACTTTAAATGGAAGAAGACACGTTGTTGACATCACTGTTAAAAAGCATTTGCAGTAACGTGAGTGTTGGCAAAACCAGATGTAGTTTTTATGTTGAGGCAGCGGAGAGTGTTTTTGGTAGATGCTGAAAGTAACTAACAAAGTAACTCATAATCTAACTTAGTTACCTTTTAAATTATTTGAATCAGTAAAATAACTAAGTTACTTTTGGAAGGAGTAATCAGTAGTCAGTAATCAGATTACTATTGGCACTGTGTCAACACTGTCTGTCCTCCAATTAGTGGACTGTGTTGTTGCTTCACCCTAACCATACCGATCTAGACAATTCTGGACCTACAACAGAAGAGGGACAAAAAGTACTGTGACTGGCATGATCCGGGTAGATTCTCTGGACCGGTCTTACAATGGGGACAGAAAAATTTGCAAGCCGACCCTCCTTGTTCCATGCCAAAAAGGTCAGTGGAAATGAAGCTTTTGTGACTTGTAATGGTCCACAAGTGCTAACACCTCTGGAAACTCCTTCAAAACTGTTGGAAAACCATCTCAGGTGACTACCTCTAGAAGCTCATCAGGAGAATGCCAAGAGTGTAAAGCAGTGATCAGAGCAAAGGGTGGCTTTTAGAAGAAAATAGAAAACAAAACATGTTTTTAGTTATTTCACCTTCTTGGGTTAAGTCCATAACTCCTCATGTGTTCAGTCATAGTTTTGATGCCTTCAGTGAGAATCTCCCAATGTAAATGGTCATGAACATAAAGTCAACACATTGAATGAGAAGGTGTGTCCAAGCTTTTGGCCTGTACTGTAGATAGATCTTAGACAGGTGAGGTTTCGAATAGTGAGCTCCTTATACAACCTTGAATTAAATAAGTTGTGAGCTAGCACATGATGCACTATAACGGATGTTAAACACCGTGGTTTCCTGTCAATGATCCGAACACATTACACCTAACTTTTGTTCCCAAGCTCTTCTAACTTCGACCAAATCCGCATCCGAGACCGTAAATTTGTTATACATCAGGCATCTAATCTATTTTTTATCGGATGTGAGAGATAACAATTTGAGGAAGGAATGTCGAACATGAAAAAAACAGAACAGGCTGGAAGATTTGCTTTAGAAGAGAGGCGTGAAAAGTTCCAAGAAGCACCATTCCTATAGAGGTCCTCAAAGGTGGCAATTCCATGACATCTCCATTGGACATATGTACCATCAGTGAGACCAGACCAGGAGGAAATAAATGGTTTAGAGTGATGGGCATGTGTACGGATGGGGAAGTATATTTAAAATGATTCCTGTATTGTGACAAAATCCTAAGACTAGCTTGTACCACGGGATTAGTTGTGAAGCGAGTCAGCTTGAACAATAACAGAGAACACGCCTCTTAGCAGGTGGAAGTGCTCTAACTTACACTACAACAGCTCGCAGGAATCTAGCCAATATGTTCATCCATGAAAATGAGCAGACCAGTAATAAAGTAGAAAGGTAGGCAAAGCAAGCCCACCATCAAATTTCAATCTAAATAATAATGATTTCCTCACTCTGGGATGATTCCCTCCCAACACAAATGGCAGAACCAGCTGATCTAATTGTCTGAAACACGTTTCAGGCAGAAACACCCACCCACAACCCAAAACAGCAACCAGGGCTGGACATTCATCTTGACCGCGTCTATTCAATTAAATTCAAATTCAATTCAAAGATACTTCATTAATCCCAGAGGATAATTAGAGTTTCAGTACACACAACTCTGATATCAGACATACATACATAGACACATGACAAGAATTGGTGACTGTGGTCATTCACAACCCGAGTCGCGCTACCTTAATAGATCAAGAGGGTTTATATGAGGATAGAGTCAGGGGAGGGAAAAAAGGCACTTCAGAGTTACCCTCCACAGAGAGGGCAGCTTTGCTCTGCAAAAAACACCTCAGACAGAAATGCAACAGACTTCAGACATTACACAACATAAGTGTCTATTGGGCCACTTAGAGACAGAAGTAATGAATTCCAACTTTGGAAGTCAGATTTGAGCTGGCTGATCAGAGGTGAGAAGTTAGAAGTATATAAAGAGGATAAAGTATGAGTCACATTGACTCCTAAATACTTGAATCCAGAGGGGCTAAGCTTCAAAGGGATATCAGATTGTTTAATTGCAAGACGTAATGGATTTATTGGAAAACATTTGTTCATTTTCAATATGAGTTGCTAAAATTTGAGCTAAAATTTTAACACCTACATTGAGAAGTAAAATGGGCCTATATGAAGTACAAGATGTCGGGCCTTTGTCCTTCTCCAGAAGAACCATGATACATGCTTGAGATAGTGTAGGGGCAATAGACCACGTTCAGATGATTTGCTGTACACTGATAAAAGCAATAGAGCCAGCTTGTCTTTAAGTGTTTTGAAAAACAGAGCAGAAAAGCCTTCCGGGCCCGGTCTTTTACCTTTATGCGTGGTCTTAATTGCACGTATAAGTTCATCTAAGTGGCTCATCTAACTGCTCTGCTACAACAGGATCAACAGTTGACATCCTAAGTGTCCAAAAGCTAATCCACTTCGGGGAGATTAGCAGCAGATTCAGAAGTATACCAAGTGGAATAATATTTTTTAAACACCTCATTCACCTCTTTAGGATTAGCGATCAAATTGCCTTCTGTGTTTTTAAGCTGGGATATCAATTGAGAGGAAGTCTGACATTTTGATTGGTGAGTCTACTCGGTTTATACCCATGCTCATGATGCGTTGCTCGTACTACGAAGTAGCAGTCGTTCATCATCCACAGCAGAGGGTAAATCAAATTCAGTCTGTAAATCAAGTCGTCTTTCATGTAAATCAGGAGTGGGATTAGTCGATCTACATCGCGAATTTGTGTCGTCAAATTTTGGAATTTGGTTTTACAATCCTTTGATGAGATGGAATCTCGTTGCACCCCTTGGTCCATGACGCAAAGCTTAGCTGGATGAAAGATACCAAACCAAGCTCCTTCCATGCTCTGCAGTTGGCCCCGAATGTTGTTAAAAGCTGCATGAGCCTGGGCTATTTTGGCGGTTTGGTCAGAGAAGTTGGAGATGACCATGTTGCATATCCGTATTTGGATTCCAACACAGCCATCTCCTTTGACATGGCATCCATTTTAGCTCGGAGATGAACATCTGTACATGTGGAACGAAACCACTCCATTTCTGTTACCGTGCTTTTCACTCCCGTCTAGTCTGCCTATGTCTACGGCTGCAATCCCTGAGGACAGGTCCCTCTTCAGCGCCAGTGTGTCAGACCTGATAGACATGAGAGTCTCTGCAAGAGCCGCTGACAGAAAAAATAAACAATCAATGATGAGCAAGAGTCTGCTTCTAGACCTGCAGAAAGGGACACACAACAATACAACAGGAGCAAGCTATCACTGCATCAACTCAATGAGGAAATATAAAATCAACATTGTTTTACTGAACAATCACACGATAATAAATCACAGTGCATTTAGTGCCATCCACAGCCTTAAGACATGTGTGTACACGCGCTTGTTTATGTAAGGTTTCTCTATAGGAGCGTCCAATAGAGAGTGTGAGGGGCCACAGATCTGCCCCCCAAAGATGTGTAGGAGACGGGGGGAGCTCCAAGTCCCAGAGATCCAGGCGCTGTGTATTTGATGACAGCCCGATATGCAACAGGTCCTGACGGACATTTCAGCTCTCATCCCACTAACGTTTTTAGTTCATGAATGTTGTTACAAGAGTGGGATTTTGGTTCTGTATCAGAATTATGTTAAAAGGAAAGTGTTTGTATTATTTAGTGTGTGTGTGTGCGTGTGTGAGTGTGTGTGTGTGTGTGTGTGTGTGTGTGCGCGTGTGTGTGTGTGTGTGTGTGTGTGGGGGGGGGGTTATGACTAACCCTAACCCTTCCCTTCATCATGAACCTAATAAATGTCGTTAGCCTGAAGGTGTCACAGAGGGTTTGTCAGGATTATCTCGGGGACAATGTCATTGAGCTGCTGTTGGAGACAAATGAAACGTCACACTTGTTCCTCTTACTAACTTAACTTAAGCTAGTTGTCGTTTTGCACAGAAATTTTACAGTTTAAGCATCCATGACTGGAGCAATGTAATGTTAGCATCCTAGAATGATGTAGTGTTTTCTTTGGGAGGGGGAGCATATATTGGGATCAGAAATTAAGAGTCAGACAATATCGTGTACTGTATGTAAGCCATATCAAGCATCCCTAATGTGTGTGTGTGTGGACAGTTTTATTCTACAGTGCCATTTTTTTAACCCCTGATTGTTTTCATTTGTAGGTGTGTGAGCTGCTGCTGAACAGTAACATGGTGACGGGGCTGTTAGAAGGAGGGAGGAAGGACAGCCAGGACTCGACCACCCCCCTCCATCTGGCAGCCAGAAATGGACACAAAGACATCATCAAGTGAGGGAAATGATAGTTCTTGTGTTTTAACTAGTTTTGCTCCTGATTCCTCCTGAACCGGTTCTAGTTCTGGTCCACTGACTGTTGGTTTATGGTCCCAGCATAGACATCATTTCAGTTCAAGTTTATTTATCAAACGCCAAATCACACACACACACACACACACACACACACATGGTTACATTGTGATTTCTTAGTAAATATTCTATTTAGTGAGAGAACATCAGAGTAGCTGCTGTTACAGTGTTTGTAATGCTAGCATCCCTGGTGCGGTCCTTCACCCACCCCACCTGACCCAACCCGGCTCTGGTTCTGGTTTGTCCTCCACTGAGCAAGCTCAGTATAATCCCCTAAACCAGGATTGTTCATTTCTGGGTTTGGAGGGCCGGTATCCAGCATGTTTTGGTGGTTTCTCTGCTCCAACACTCTAGGTTCAGTGGTTGAATCACCTGCAGCAGCTCCTCAGCTCTGCAGAAGCCTGAAAGTCACCTGCTGATTGAAATCCGGTGTGTTGAAGCAGGTTAAACTAAAACCTGCTGGATACCCAAATACCCCTGTCCTAAACACACGAGCTGTTTTTACAGCACCAGAGCGTTTTCAAAACCGGATTTGCCGCGGCTCCCTGGGGAAGATAAAGGTTGTTTATAAGATCAGACCGTGGCGGTAATGTGGCGCAATCGTGGCAATTTTATGAAAGATTAGGTGATGGCGGCATAAAGGGGGTATGGGGCGGTCTCTGCACCGCCGCAGACTTTCGTTTATCTTGGACATAACTTGCTTTTTATTGCGATTGAAGCCGTGATCGTTCAGTTTTTTTAACAAGCAGCTCCTAAAGGTGTCTGTCCCCATCGGTCCCTGTGCGGTCTCTGGTGATCTGAGCTTCAGCTCTAACAGAGAGGCTCGTGGAGCGCTGCGGCGCTCCAGTTTGCCACGTCAGCTGATTTAGTTCAAAAAGCAAACCTTATTGCCCGTGTTTACTTTCATTTTCAGTAAATTTGCCAGCCAGAGCTCAGCAATAACTCCCCACGTCATCATGACATCTGCCTCTGTTGCGCCAGGGCGCATACGACAGACCATTACCCCAACATTACTACCAAGCGAGGCGGAACGAATGCCGCAAAATTCGCACAACGCCATGCCGGCATGGCGCGTTTTTAGACATACCACTGCGGTAATATTACGCCGGCATGGTGTGTCTTGTAAAACAGGCTAATGAAAACTTAGTGTGACACGTGCACCGGGGCCCAGCTCAAACTTGCTACGCCACTGTCTCTGTCTATCTGTCTGGATGAGGGAATGGTAAGTGGATGCTCGCCCTTAGGGGCCGCTAGGGCATTGCCCCGCTAGTCTCACAGGAAGAAGAAGATAGGAACCACAAAATATTCAAACATGACTAAACAATCTCTACATCACACAGATTACAGGTGCTGTGTAGAATCTGCACTTGGGCATGTAGGTTAAAGATGTTATTTACATTTTTAACACAACCGAATGGTCTTGTGACGTATTTCCTGTTACTTTTTGGGTGCAGCAATCTCACCATAGACCTACGATAACTGGTGCATGCATGCTGGAACCCCCCCAATAGAAAGAATAGGAGGGCCTTTGGGCGCAGGGTACAGCACCCATGAAGACACGACAGGAGACAGTAAAATAAACAGTAAATTTTCAGAGAGTAATGTGTGTGTGTGTGTGTGTGTGGGGGGGGGGGGGGTCATAAGGAAAATGGCTGTCTCCTGCTGTTTTGCAACCTGCAGGATGGGCCTCCAGCATGAGCATGTTAAATGTAAAGCCAGCTGATCAGAGGCATATCAGTAGATGGTACAACTCCACATGCTGCCATTTTCTCCTTGTTGCTGAAACAGGAGCACCAGAGCTGTTCCCCACAGAGATGAACTCTCAAGACATTCCTGTATACTAGAGACCAACGCAGACGTGTTGGAATGCACCAGTGAACTTGGTCTTTAAATAAGTAATGTCGGAAAAGGAAAAGTACGACAGCACGTCTGGAACCTTTAACAATAAAGAGAAAAGACCATCTATAAATATAATGTCTAAATAAAATGTGACTATAGTAACATGATGTGGAAGCTGTTAAAAACCCCAAAAGTTTCCATCAAAATAATATTAAATCTAAAAAATCAGCACAAAGCTGACTGATTTTCTGTCCCTCAGAGAGCAGCTGTGATCAGCAGCAACAGAGATGATGGTCGCTGCTGTATCAGCGTCACAACCTGGCGAAACACCAAAAATCTGCCATATTTACTACCTACAACTGATGTTTTTAAACCATTATCAGAAGTTAACTTCAGTCTGCTGCTCATCTGAAATGTTAAATAGATTTATAGATGTCTAGAGAAAACATCCAGGGTGCTTTTCCATGCCAAGGAACCTCGGCTTGATGTCTTGGCCACGCCCCGGTTGCCTAGGAGATACATCATCGGGTGCCGCAAAGGCGTGTTCTAATGTTCATGTTCTACCGACGCATGTGTTCTCCGTTTGTTAGCCGTTTAGCTAGCAGAGCAAGGATGCACGGGAGGTGTCATGTAGCCTAGCCTTGGTCAAAAATTACCCAGAATACACCGCGGTATTTTCAAAAGGACAGTGGATCAGAAGCCGGCAGCTACTTCAGGGACAGTTTTCAAATTTAAAAGTAAGTCAACTAACTTAGAATGGGTGGGCCTTGGTAAAAGCCATACCTTCGGTTTTAGCGTTTTATTTTATTTATGATCATCTCAAACCCTGATTATGCTTAGTATAAATGCACAAATATAGTCTCTCTCTCTCTCTCTCTCTCTCTCTCTCTCTCTCTCTCTCTCTCTCTCTCTCTCTCTCTCTATCTCTCTCTCTCTATATATATATAGATAGATAGATAGATAGATAGATAGATAGATAGATAGTTAGATAGATGATAGATAGATCGATCGATAGATAGATAGATAGATAGATAGATGATAGATAGATAGATAGATAGATAGATAGATAGATAGATAGATAGATAGATAGATAGATAGATAGATAGATAGATAGATAGATAGATAGATAGATAGATAGATAGATGATAGATAGATAGATAGATAGATGGATGATAGATAGATAGATAGATAGATAGATAGATAGATAGATAGATAGATAGATAGATAGATAGATAGATAGATAGATAGATAGATAGATAGATAGATAGATGATAGATAGATAGATAGATAGATAGATAGATAGATAGATAGATAGATAGATAGATAGATAGATAGATAGATAGACAGACAGATAGATGATAGATAGATGATAGATAGATGATAGATAGATAGATAGATAGATAGATAGATAGATAGATAGATAGATAGATGATAGATAGATAGATAGATAGATAGATGATAGATAGATAGATAGATAGATAGATAGATAGATAGATAGATAGATAGATAGATAGATAGATAGATAGATAGATAGATAGATAGATAGATAGATAGATAGATGATAGATAGATAGATAGATAGATAGATAGATAGATAGATAGATAGACAGATAGATGATAGATAGATAGATAGATAGATAGATAGATAGATGATAGATAGATAGATAGATAGATAGATGATAGATAGATAGATAGATAGATAGATAGATAGATAGATAGATAGATAGATGATAGATAGATAGATAGATAGATAGATAGATAGATAGATAGATAGATAGATAGACAGACAGATAGATGATAGATAGATAGATAGATAGATAGATAGATAGATAGATAGATAGATAGATAGATAGATAGATAGATAGATAGATAGATAGATAGATAGATAGATGATAGATAGATAGATAGATAGATAGATGATAGATAGATAGATAGATAGATAGATAGATAGATAGATAGATAGATAGATAGATAGATAGATAGATAGATAGATAGATAGATAGATAGATAGATAGATAGATAGACAGATAGATGATAGATAGATAGATAGATAGATAGATGATAGATAGATAGATAGATAGATAGATGATAGATAGATAGATAGATAGATAGATAGATAGATAGATAGATAGATAGATAGACAGATAGATGATAGATAGATAGATAGATAGATAGATAGATAGATAGATAGATAGATAGATGATAGATAGATAGATAGATAGATGATAGATAGATAGATAGATAGATGATAGATAGATAGATAGATAGATGATAGATAGATAGATAGATAGATAGATAGATAGATAGATAGATAGATAGATGATAGATAGATAGATAGATAGATGATAGATAGATAGATAGATAGATGATAGATAGATAGATAGATAGATGATAGATAGATAGATAGATAGATAGATAGATAGATAGATAGATAGATAGATGATATATAGATAGATAGATAGATAGATAGATAGATAGATAGATAGATAGATAGATAGATAGATAGATAGATAGATAGATAGATAGATAGCTATAAC
Source organism: Nothobranchius furzeri (assembly GCF_043380555.1). NCBI lineage: Eukaryota > Metazoa > Chordata > Actinopteri > Cyprinodontiformes > Nothobranchiidae > Nothobranchius > Nothobranchius furzeri. The sequence goes on from NC_091756.1 coordinate 2,312,312, forward strand.
ATAAGAAAACATTAAAAAAAGTCATTCTGAAGGTGTGGCCGCTGTTATTTAGCTGTGGCTGTGCACCACGATCACTTCCATGTAGAAGAAAACCTGGGGTGGATGAGGGGGGTCTCTCTGATTTGTACCTGTGGTTTAACACTGTTGTTTCTGGTTCCCCTTCCCAGATTGCTGCTGAAGGCTGGGGTCGACATCAACAAAGCCACTAAAGAAGGGACAGCCCTCCACGAAGCCGCCCTCTATGGGAAGACCGAAGTAGTGCAGCTGCTGCTCGATGTAAGGACCAGATGTTTGTGTCCTACTGACGAGAGAAGGTTACAAGGACTCAGTTTTAATGTTTCTCAATGCTGATACTGTCACATTGTGCGTGTGCGTGTGTGTGTGTGTGTATGTGTGTGTGTGTGTACCAGGTGGGGATCAATGTGAACATGCGTAACACGTTCAACCAAACAGCTCTGGATATTGTAAACCAGTTCACCACCACCACAGCTAGCAGGGAGATCAAAGAGCTGCTCAGAGGTTTGGATCATTCATGAAGACTGATGACGGGGAAATGCTGCGGCTGCCTTACTGCCACGCTGTTCCTTTTTACTCCTTTTGTTTGCAGAAGCATCAGGTTCTGTCCAGGTTAGAGCGCTGAAGAACTACTGGAACCTCCATGACCCTACTGCTCTCAGCATGCAGGCTGGAGATCTTGTCTTGGTAACCTTCCTAAAGTATTATCACCCACCATCTTCCTGCTGCTGCTGCTCAGAAATCAGCTGTGCTACGTTAAAGACCGTGTTTAAGTGGATGGATCTGAGCCAGTGTCATGTCCTGAGGCACTCCAGTGGTCTGAATGTCTATGGAGGGTTAGGGTTAGAGTCACACACGTCAGACTCTGAAGCTCCTGAGTACTGTTCTTGAGCTCTTGACTGATCAGCTGCTACTCTGCTGGTAGTTATTGTTGTAATCAGATTACAGGGCTGTTTTACACGTTGTGCCTGTTATCAGTCTTTTAGCTGAGACACACACATCTAACAGGATCTGTTTGCATTAGGTCCTGGAGCAGCACGCCCATGGACAGTGGAAAGGCCGCATCCGTGACCCACAGCAAGGCACAGATCGAGTGGGCTTCTTCCCCCCTGCAGTGGTGGAGGTCCTCAGCAGAAAAGGTACAGGAACACGCAGCATGCAGCAGCGTCCTAAGACCATCAGTGATAACCTAACTGAGTCATCATCTCAGTTCGTTTTGGTTTTTCTTTGTGAAGACTAATATGTGAAAGACAAACACAGAATTGAAACGAGGTTACTTCATGTCCCCCGCACAAACACACTTTTATCCAGAATGTCCCTACGACTAATAACACGTGTGCCAGAAGCCCATGCTGATTCCACCTCCAAACCATTAGTATGGTGTTCTTGGGGGGTGAGCAGTGCCACTTCTTCGCCAAACACAATGTGTAGAATGGTTTCATCTGACCGTACTATCGTCTCCCAGTAACCCACAGGATTCTCCCAATGCTGTTTCACAAACTTAAATCGGGCCTTTCAGTGCATTGCTTCTAGTTCTCTTTGGAACTACAGTACCTGCTGATGCAAGGTCTTCCTGAAGTTCTTCCTGTGGTTCTTCACTCTTGGAGATCTTCCTTGGGTATTCTCTGGACTCCTCGGACAGGAATCTTACGTGGAGCACCTGGTTGTGGCAGGTGAACTGATGGTCTTCAGTTGGAAACCTCCTTTGGCACAGATGACAACAAGCTCATGATAAAAAGAGACAGCTTTCCACCTGAAGCCAAGCAGTCATCCTCGTAAAAACAGTGCAACACTTCATCCATAGCTTCTCTACTCAGATGATCGTCATCTAAGAGCGAAGTTGGCACAACTAGGGGATGGGAATTCCTGGTACCTACGAATCGATACCGGTACTTAACGGTACCAATTTCTGATACTTTTGCGTGTTTAATAATTATTTATATTGTTTTATAATTAAAAATTTATTATTTTCCCAATATATAATCATAGTTGATAAACATCATGGTAAATAACATACAACTGTCTGTATTTATCATCGTAGTGTTGTATAAAATTCTTCAACATGAAAACTTATAACGACAGTTTCTAAATGAAGCAAAAGCAAACCCAGCTCCATGTACTCCTAATCCTCTTCTAATCCCTCTGGAATAACTCTGATGAGGAGACCATGTGTTATAAACTACAGATGAAACTAAAACAAACTTTGATACTGTACAATAATTTGTTTTTTAATATTTAGGTGTTTCACTAACTAAACCAGCTCCATGGACTCCTGTTCCTCTCCTTTCTCCTCTGGACAAACTGTGTGATGGTGGGTCCTTGTAGTTTAATAAACTGTGTGATGTTGGTCATTGTAGTTTAATAAACTGTGTGATGGTGGGTCCTTGTAGTTTTATAAACTGTGTGATGGTGGGTCCTTGTAGTTTTATAAACGGTGTGACAGTGGGTTATTGTAGTTTTAAAAACTGTGTGATGGTGGGTCCTTGTAGTTTTATAAACTGTGTGATGGTGGGTCCTTGTAGTTTCATAAACTGTGTGATGGTGGGTCCTTGTAGTTTTATAAACTGTGTGACAGTGGGTTCTTGTAGTTTTATAAACTGTGTGATGGTGGTCCTTGTAGTTTTTTAAACGGTGTGATGGTGGGTCCTTGTAGTTTTATAAACTGTGTGACAGTGGGTTCTTGTAGTTTTATAAACTGTGTGATGGTGGGCCCTTGTAGTTTTATAAACTGTGTGATGTTGGGTCCTTGTAGTTTTATAAACTGTGTGATGGTGGGTTCTTGTAGTTTTATAAACTGTGTGATAGTGGGTCCTTGTAGTTTTATAAACTATGTGATGGTTGTTTGTTGTAGTTTTATAAACTGTGTGACAGTGGATTCTTGTAGTTTTATAAACTGTGTGACAGTGGGTCCTTGTAGTTTTATAAACAGTGTGATGGTTGTTTGTTGTAGTTTTATAAACTGTGTGACAGTGGGTTCTTGCAGTTTTATAAACTGTGTGACAGTGAGTCCTTGTAGTTTTATAAACTGTGTGATGGTTGTTTGTTGTAGTTTTATAAACTGTGTGACAGTGGGTTCTTGTAGTTTTATAAACTGTGTGATGTTGGGTCCTTGTAGTTTTATAAACTGTGTGATGGTTGTTTGTTGTAGTTTTATAAACTGTGTGATGGTGGGTCCTTGTATTTTCATAAACTGTGTGATGGTGGGTCATTGTAGTTTAATAAACTGTGTGATGGTGAGTCCTTGTAGTTTTATAAACTGTGTGATGTTGGTCCTTGTAGTTTTATAAACTGTGTGACAGTGGGTCATTGTAGTTTTATAAACTGTGTGATGGTGGGTCCTTGTAGTTTTATAAACTGTGTGATGGTGGGTCCTTGTAGTTTTATAAACTGTGTGACAGTGGGTTCTTGTAGTTTTATAAACTGTGTGATGGTGGTCCTTGTAGTTTTTTAAACGGTGTGATGGTGGGTCCTTGTAGTTTTATAAACTGTGTGACAGTGGGTTCTTGTAGTTTTATAAACTGTGTGATGGTGGGTCCTTGTAGTTTTATAAACTGTGTGATGTTGGGTCCTTGTAGTTTTATAAACTGTGTGATGGTGGGTTTATGTAGTTTTATAAACTGTGTGATAGTGGGTCCTTGTAGTTTTATAAACTATGTGATGGTTGTTTGTTGTAGTTTTATAAACTGTGTGACAGTGGATTCTTGTAGTTTTATAAACTGTGTGACAGTGGGTCCTTGTAGTTTTATAAACAGTGTGATGGTTGTTTGTTGTAGTTTTATAAACTGTGTGACAGTGGGTTCTTGTAGTTTTATAAACTGTGTGACAGTGGGTCCTTGTAGTTTTATAAACTGTGTGATGGTTGTTTGTTGTAGTTTTATAAACTGTGTGACAGTGGGTTCTTGTAGTTTTATAAACTGTGTGATGTTGGGTCCTTGTAGTTTTATAAACTGTGTGATGGTTGTTTGTTGTAGTTTTATAAACTGTGTGATGGTGGGTCCTTGTATTTTCATAAACTGTGTGATGGTGGGTCATTGTAGTTTAATAAACTGTGTGATGGTGAGTCCTTGTAGTTTTATAAACTGTGTGATGTTGGTCCTTGTAGTTTTATAAACTGTGTGACAGTGGGTCATTGTAGTTTTATAAACTGTGTGATGGTGGGTCCTTGTAGTTTTATAAACTGTGTGATGGTGGGTCCTTGTAGTTTCATAATCTGTGTGATGGTGGGTCCTTGTAGTTTTATAAACTGTGTGACAGTGGGTTCTTGTAGTTTTATAAACTGTGTGACAGTGGGTTCTTGTAGTTTTATAAACTGTGTGACAGTGGGTCCTTGTAGTTTTATAAACTGTGTGACAGTAGGTTCTTGTAGTTTTATAAACTGTGTGACAGTGGGTTCTTGTAGTTTTATAAACTGTGTGACAGTGGGTCCTTGTAGTTTTATAAACTGTGTGACAGTGGGTTCTTGTAGTTTTATAAACTGTGTGATGGTGGGTCCTTGTAGTTTTATAAACTGTGTGATGTTGGGTCCTTGTAGTTTTATAAACTGTGTGATGGTGGGTTCTTGTAGTTTTATAAACTATGTGACAGTGGGTTCTTGTAGTTTTATAAACTGTGTGACAGTGGGTTCTTGTAGTTTTATAAACTGTGTGACAGTGGGTTCTTGTAGTTTTATAAACTGTGTGACAGTGGGTCCTTGTAGTTTTATAAACTGTGTTATGGTGGGTCCTTGTAGTTTTATAAACTGTGTGATGATGGGTCCTTGTAGTTTTATAAACTGTTTAATGTTATGTACTTATAGTTTTATAAACTGTGTGATGGTTGGTCCTTGTAGTTTTATAAACTGTTTGATGTTGGGTCCTTGTAGCTTTATAATTTGTGTGACAGTGGGTCATTGTAGTTTTATAAATTGTGTGATGGTGGTCCTTGTAGCTTTATAATTTGTGTGACAGTGGGTCATTGTAGTTTTATAAATTGTGTGATGGTGGGTCCCTGTAGTTTTATAAACTGTGTGATGGTGGGCCCTTGTAGTTTTATAAACTGTGATGTTGGGTCCTTGTAGTTTTATAAACTGTGTGATGGTGGGTCATTGTAGTTTTATAAACTGTGTGATGTTGGTCCTTGTAGTTTTATAAACTGTGTGATGTTGGTCCTTGTAGCTTTATAAACTGTGTGACAGTGGACCATTGTAGTTTTATAAACTGTGTGATGGTGGGTCGCTGTAGTTTTATAAACTGTGTGATGGTGGGTCCTTGTAGTTTCATAAACTGTGTGATGGTGGGTCCTTGCAGTTTTATAAACTGTGTGACAGTGGGTTCTTGTAGTTTTATAAACTGTGTGACAGTGGGTCCTTGTAGTTTTATAAACTGTGTGATGGTTGTTTGTTGTAGTTTTGAAAACTGTGTAACAGTGGGTTCTTGTAGTTTTATAAACTGTGTGACAGTGGGTTCTTGTAGTTTTATAAACTGTGTGATGGTGGGTCCTTGCAGTTTTATAAACTGTGTGATAGTGGGTCCTTGTAGTTTCATAAACTGTGTGAGGGTTGGTCGTTGCAGTTTTATAAACTGTGTGACAGTGGGTTCTTGTAGTTTTATAAACTGTGTGACAGTGGGTTCTTGTAGTTTAATAAACTGTGTGACAGTGGGTTCTTGTAGTTTTATAAACTGTGTGATGGTGGGTCCTTGTAGTTTTATAAACTATGTGATGGTGGGTTCTTGTAGTTTTATAAACTATGTGATGGTGGGTTCTTGTAGTTTTTTAAACTGCTAATTATATTGAAGCAAACATCTCTGCTGTGAACTACATTTACTGAGTATCTTCATTCCTTTTTCTGTTCATTTTCAAACTGTTAATTTTTCCTACTCAGAAGTTGGAATATCTGAGGAGAAAGCGAACGCACCATTAGCTAACAAAAGCTAAACTAGCTAGCTAACGTTATCTTAAACAGTTAATTTAGCTGCTGGAGCAGATTAAGATGCCTCATACTCAGATCGTTGTCGCTGGTTTTATCATCACCCAGCATTCCACCGCAAACTTCAGAGCGCATTCGATTTCTTCTAGTCGGAATTTCAGAGTTCCGAGGAGAAAGCGAACGTACCATTAGCTGAACGGAAGCTAACATATCAAGCTAACTTTAACGCAAACATTTTATTTACCTACCGGAGCAGATTAAGATGATGATGCCTCACTTAGAGGCTGGTTTCATCATCACCCAGTTACCCATCCCACTCAGTGAAATGGACCCAACATCAGAACGCTTCCTCTCTGCCATGCTGCTTTGTTTACAGCTCGCCCACAGTGACTGACAACGTCTTGCGCCGGCGCGACACGGGTACCAAAACAAGGCACCGTTTCATATGATGTGTCGGTGTCTTAAAAAGTACTGAGTTCGGTACCCATCACTAGCGTTGCTCCAAATAGATGCACAGTCATCCTGATTTCAGGGAAATCTTCCTTTAAGTCTCCATTTGGCCACCAAATAAATCTCAAAAGGTCTGCATCACCAGGTGGGACTTTCACTTGATTAAGCATGGACTCAATGTCAGCCATGATCACCACAGGTTCCTTTCTGCATCAGGTCCTTGTATTTAGAGATATTCCTTGGAAACTGGCACCACAATCAAAGACCACTCATAGTTTATGTTTTGTGGATGGTAAACACCACGATGTGGGATATTCCAGATTCTGTTGCTCATGTGCTTCAGTTGATTTTCAGGCACCTTCTCAGCAAAGCCTTTCAGGAGAAGGTTGTTCATGAATGCAACGTAATCAGCGTAGAACTGCTGAACCTTTTTAAAGGTTGTCTTCAGTTGCATAGCACGACACGCCACCAGCTTTATTTTGTTCCTTTGTTCTTGAAGGCAAACTGATCTGATAATGTCCATCAACCAGTTTTGTTTAACTGATGAACAGTTCCATGAATGTTTGATCTTCCACAAACATTCCAAGCTGTTCTTCTTGGCTGCATTCTGGAAATTCTGTCTTGAATTGCTTCTACTTGAGTTCGTCCAGGTTCTCCACAGAAATTGTATTCACCATTAATTCATGCTGCTGACAGTCTTAGTTTCCACCGTCTCCTGTCAGTGGTCCGTTTACAGTCCAGCCGAGCATGGTTCTCATCGCATAAGGTCCATTTCCAGTGCCGTATGTTACTTCTAATGGTTCCAGTGCTCTGGAAACATTGGTCCAGCAATTCAATGTCACCATCTATCTCTGGAAGCTCAACTCGTTTCAGCAAATTGGTTTGTTTAGGACTATTTCGTCTGTGAACAGGCATGCACTCTTGTCTTTAGTCCAGCCACTTACCACAGACACAACCTTTTCAGGTAACCAAAGACTGCACGACTGATGGGGACAGACACCTTTTGGAGCGGCTTGTTAGAAACACTTAATGATTGCAGCTTCAATCGCTATAAAAAGCAAGACATGTCCAAGATAAAAAGAAGTCTACGGCATTGCAGAGACCGCCGCCATACCCCTTTACTGCCACCATTGCCTAATCTTTTAGAAGAAGGACACGATTACACCACATTACCGCCACAGTCTGACCACTTCTAAATAACCTAAGGGTCCCTGATGCCGCCACGGCGTTGCGGCAAATTGACGGAAATGTTTTGTAGAAACGGCGTTTGATTAATGCCATCCTGTGGATCCTCCACGTCTGGATCAACAGCCAGCTTTGACACACTAGGGTCATTGGGTTGTTCATCATTTTCATCATTAAAGGAGACCACAACATTTTCCTTGTTGTTGTTGTTGAATACAGACAGTTTGGGTGGTCAAAAGTAGCTCGCCAAAAGGTCAAAGTATGTGACCTACTTTTTATGTGAATTAGAAAAAGGTGAGAGAAAAACTCCTTTTCTGAGCAAGCTTCCCTAGTCACAAGGTAAGCACTCCTGCTACAGCTGCATGTTCCAGCCCACTTCAGCATCAGCATTATTTAAACGCTGGTCGCAGCAATGCTACAGCAGGGCCAAGTTAGCACCAGCTAGCTGCTAGCTTCAGCTAACTAAAGCCTTGTTGAAATAGAGAAAAACCAGCAGTCACCTCTCAGGTTCCAGGATATACTGGTTAAGTCCAGACTATGAGTGAATGTCCGGTACTTTCCTTCATTGTTAAGCCTGAGTCATGCTTCTGTGTCTGCGTCAGCGTGGAGACACGCAACGCCATTATCTGTCCTTGCGGACCTGCTGGAGAGCTCCGCAAGGACGGACGGAGTCGAGCTCTCTTTTCTAAACATCCGTCCATCAAGACGGACAACGCAAGCTTGTGATTGGTCAGGGCACAGCTGTCGTCTACACCACCGCCATTGTGCCCTCAAAAACAAAAGAGAGCCGAGGATAACTAGCGGCAGACACGGAGAAGCTTGAAGAATACCTCGCGACAAAACTCTAAAAACATGAACGTTTAATTCACCGTGACTGGAGGAGTGAAAAGATGCGCAGCAAGCGTTTTATTTGTGGACGGAAACAACAGGAAACGTGGGTTTAGAGGTGGGGAGCGCATGAAGAGGTGGAGGAGGATGAGAGACAAATATGTCCGTGTTAAAAAGTCTCTTATAAACAAAAACACAATATAAACACGCTATATTGGACCGATACATGACAGGATACCACAGAACAGCGCTACGCCCTCTGCTGTCCTGGTGGGGAATTGCTTTACAACACTCTCCAGGAGACGGAGAAGTATGAGGGCAAAACGTCTCCGTTCGTGCGTCTCTCCTTGTTGGAGCTGACGGAGAAGCATGACCCAGGCTTTAGTCTGCAGTAGAGCCCTGCACGGGCCTAAAATCTGAGCCCATGTCCGGCCCGGCCCGAGGGCCTAGGGCTTCAGTGCAGGGCTCTAGTCTGCAGCCTGTCTTTGCCACACACACATTCTTGACTCACTGCTTCAGTGGGGACTTTTTTCTTCTTTTCAGAACTTTATTGAACAAACAAACATTTCACAAAATCACAAAATGTGTATGAAATAGAACACAGAACATGTGCATGGGTGCAAAAATGTCAGATAACCTAAATGTAGGGCAAATATTCTTTAGTCAATGTTAGTTAAGGCCTGAGTGGGAACTTACTGAGAAATCCAGACTAGTTTCTGCTTTCACTTGTCTCTCTTTAAATTCCCCAACACACACACGCACGCACGCGCGCACGCACGCACACACACACACACACACGCACGCACGCACGCACACACACACACACACACGCACGCACGCACGCACGCACACACACACACACTGGTGAAGTGGGCAGGTAAAACAGGTCTTTTTATGATGAGCCTTATTATGCGTGTTTTTCAGGGCTCCTGGAGTAGCTCAACACCAAAATAACCTGTTTTTTGTTGCTAATAAACTGTGTAATTGGGTCTTCACAAATGCAAGCAGAGCCTCTCCTGTAATTTTATGGAGGCGATTTACCTTAAAGGTGCAGTATGCAAGAATAATGTGAGAATTTTACAGAGAAAATCCCAAAAGAGTCTGATGTTTCAGTCATGTTGGAAGGAAGGTTCTACTGAAACACATTTCATATCCAGGTTGCCAGTTTTTCTCCTTACCAAACAAAGGAAGGAGGTGCTGTGTCTCCTGCAAGCTAATGCTGCAGCGCCCTCTAGTGTAATTAGACGATAGTCGGCAAAGAACTCCAGATTGTTTAAAGTGTTTGCAGTAACCACATTTTACACCTTACCTTATCCTTTCAGCACACCTCACAGGTATGCCTCCTTCACTTGTACCTGTCTCCCTGACCTTAGGGGCCCTTCTTTCCTGCCAAGCCTCCATGCCTCCACAGCAGCAGCCTTTCATATCCAGAGCTCCTCCCCTTCAAACCAATGGCTCTTCCATCCTCGGCTATGATCCTGCAGGTACACACAGTCGCACACCAACACATCTCTCCTGGCCATTTTACCGTTCAGTCCCTTTACATGCAGCGTCAGAAAACTGAACTACTGCCTTAGGGGTCTGGCTGAAGTCCAGCTGACTCTAATCAAGCTGAGGTCATGCGGCTGGAAACCAAATTCTTCTGAATGTAAGCGGCTAAACCGCGCTATACCTGGCTCAGTTTTCCCCATCCAGAAGTGACGAGCCCACGGACATGGTCCTCTGATAATATCACCACAACGATGTACACATCATCATCATAAACTTTATATGTAACACGCTTTTCATCAGCTAGGGGAGGGCCAGAGTGCTGCACATGCACGAAAGAATTAAAAACATCACTGACCCAAGCAAGGGCCCACAGAATATACTATAAATAAAAACAAAAGACAAAAGCAAAAATGTTGATAAAATAAGACACTAAAACAGGATAAGATAAACTATATTATCTAAAAATATGGCTAAGTCATGTGCCGAGGGAACGCCGAAGTATCAAAGTGAGTCTTCATCCGACTGGATGAAAATGCAGGTTAGAGACTCCCATGAACCAATGTTTAGAGAAACATAATAGAAACTCATTTTTTACACAAACATTAATTATTTAGGCTTTTAGAGTCATTCTTGTGAGAATGTTTCTTTTTTTTTGCCAAACCAAGTGACGTCAGCTGCTGGAGTCCTGTTAGCTTAATCCAGAGAAAATATGGACTCTAATGCGGCTC